>NW_027397073.1:9799868-9876374 GCF_003265705.2 Callorhinus ursinus | reverse complement strand
AGAAAGAAAGAAAGAAAGAAAGAAAGAAAGAAAGAAAGAAAGAAAGAAAGAAAGAAAGAAAGAAAGAAAGAAAGAAAGAAAGAAAAAAGAAAGAAAGAAAGAAAGGAAGGAAGGAAGGAAGGGAGGAAGGAAGGAAGGAAGAAAGAAAGAAAGAGAGAAAAAGAAAGAAGGAAGGAAAGAAAAGGAGGGAGGGAAGGAATGAAGGAAGAAAGGGAAAAATTAATTGTGAAGTAATGGTGATGTGTTTCAAAATAAGTCTGCTCTCTATTCTTTACATATCTAGTAATTCAATTGACATTAGGTTTCTTTTATGTTGATATGTCTGATACAGTAGTTATAAGCTATAGAAAAAATTGCAGCTTATTCTCTTCATGTTTATGTTTATATATTATGTTTCTCTGTGCCATGATGAATGAAAAATAAAAATTAATTGAAATGTGTTTACTTATTCTATTGAATTACCGAAAAAAGAACTTTTCTTTATTGTACTGGGAAAGTATAAAAGATTTACTAAGAATACCCAGTGTTAGCAGATGTTTCAAACATTTGAGGAATTTGAAAGTGGAAAGCTTGAAGCTTACATTTTATTTTTTAAAAAAGAAATTTAAATTATACAGAACTCACAACATAAAAGCAGTAATTGATACAGTTAAGAGAAGCTTATTTTTATCATTTCAAAATGAGAGGAATGGTAGCAAAAGTTATTATATATAATATATGGCAATGTTTAGACATTAGCAATTTATTGCAGGTCCTTACCTGACCAGAGCCTGCATTTTCACAAACATATGTGTCATAGTATTCAGAGAACTCGGGAGCATGATCATTAACATTAAGAACAAGCACATACACAGGAACTGCAGAAATCTGTTGCACATTGTCTGCAAATTGAATAAACAGAATGAAAATAAAGAATGTTAATGCTGTCTTTAGGGGGGACAATTAAAAGGTCATGAAAATTGCATTAAGACTGGGTGGCATATTTCTATTTTCCTTGAATAAAAGCTACCTGAGTATAGAATCTCTATATCAATCATATATTTATCAAGAGTACAGCCTAGGAAAAAATGTTCTCAACACATTCAACTCAGCCAATACTTATCAAGTGCCTTTACCTTGCTATAGACTACAGATAGAGCTGATGAGGAAAAATAATGAAAAAGATGGTCAGTTTCAGGGATACCTTTCTAAAATCCATCAACTGTTAGATATATGTATATTAATGCATTTAATTCATTTAATAATGAATTATTATCCTCTTTAACTTTGCTGATAAAAACATTGCGAATTTAGTTCCACAAATTACAGATAAATGGCTGGTCTAAGGTTATAGCTGAAGTAGAAAGGGCAGTTTAAGAAGCCAGCAATAAGTGCTCTTAATGATGACGTTGTTCAGTACAATTTTTAAAAATAAAAACAAAGAATAAGGATCTAAATAAATTTTAAAATAAACAAATCTAGGTAAAGTTTTATGTATACATTTTAGTTGGGAGGATTTTCTTGTGAGCCAAGAAATACAGAATCTAGGAAGAAATGGGAAGATATTTTAAAATGCTGCTCTCCACACCCCCCCAAAAAAAAACAAAGTGAAAAAAGCCACAACAAGAAGACACCAGTGATCTGGAAAAACGTTTGCATCAGAAGATGAAATTTTAATAGCTCTAATTTACAAATTCTGACAGTTGATATGAAAAAAACAATTTGGGGAAATAATCACAAACTAGAAATTCACGGATGAGAAAATTCAAATGATCAATGCCAGTTTTTCAACCTTGTCACTATTGATATTTTGGACTAGATAATTCTTTTTGTTTCAAGAGGCTCTCCCATGCATTGTATGCTTAGCAGCATCCCTAACTTCCAGTAACTAAATGCCAATAGCATTCCCCACACAGGTTGTGATCATCAAAATTGGCTTCAGACATTGTCAAAGGTATTAGGAGGCAAAACTGCCCACATCTGAAACATGCTGCTCTATCAGAATATTCACAAACACTCTGGCTCACCACAAGTGCAGATAACGATGACTTACTCTGTGGGTTCTGTGTTAAATATGAAAAACAGAGTGATAGTGGAGTACTGAGAAAGAGTAGGGATGTAAACCTTTTCTGGAACCTTATCTGGTAGTAGATGGTAAGAGATAAGCTAGTCATATCTTTGACCCCGTAATTCCGTTGGGAAACCTACGCTGCAGTCCAAGGCTCTAGTATATGCAAAGAGTATGTGTCCAATTTACTTATTCTAGAATTTTTTTTCTTCTCAAATAAATGAAAATAACCCAAACGCATATCAAAAGGGAACTGAGAAATAAATTACAACCACACTATGATATTGTGTGTGCTTATTAAAAATGAATGAGCTAATGTAATAAACATATGAATATGGTGAGCTTTAAAAAATAGATTTTAATCTTGATCCTCAATTTGACAAAACCGCTTAACTACTGTTAAGTTGCCCCGCAAAATGTAAAAGATACTAGTAACTAACCTTATAAGAGCTGTTAAAAAGATTAAATTAATTAAAACATATAAAGCATTTATAAGATTACTTAGGGTATACATAAGCAATAAATATTAAATATTATTATTTTATTTATCTATTAATCAACAGTATTAATACACATGGCATTCTGCGAAATGATAAAAAAGCAAGTTGCCTCATAATATATTGTGTATTTGCATATCATTATTTTAAATGTTTTCTTTTTAATTCAAAAAATGGTGTGGGAAGGTACATACAATTAGAGTGAGGAGAGGAAGGTTTCTTTGTTGTTTTAATGTCTTTATAATATCCTGTTCTTATGTTATTGCAAAAGCATTATATTTGCAATTGTAATTTGTATGGGCAAATACATTTAAAAAAAGGCTTAATTATCTCTGTTGAAAATAAGGGAAAAGATTTTCCCTCTTTCCTCTTCTTAAAGCATTTACTTTAGGAAACTTGTAATTTAAGTTCTCTCTCTATTTTTTTTTAATGTATGTAAACCTTTTAAAAACTGAATAAATGTCAACTTCACAACCCAGGCTTGTCTTTCTCAAGTACTGGGAGCCAACTCTTTGAAATATAATTATCAAGGAAAATGACACTCCTTTCTCCCAGTTTCTGTTGGAGGATAGGAGCCTTGTTTCAGCAAAGGCTTTGACCAAAATTCAAAACTACTTCTTGTCATAAAGATCTGAAAAATTTAGTTTTCCTTTGGATAAAGTCAGTTAGCAAAAACAGAGTGAACTATATGTGACACATGGTGTTAAGTCTCCCTACTTGAAGGCTAGCACTTGGTTATCCTGAGAACATGATGCTTGATTTTATAATAGGGTGAAATTTCTTTCTGACTTGGAAATCTCAACAGATTCCTGTAATGCACATCAAATTCTGTTTGAATGCTTTTCAATTATAAAACTGTTTCCTCTCTATTCCACTATTATGGAGTTGTTTTCTGGGGTGGGAGGAGCCTGTTTCTAATTGTTTGGATACCACATTAATAAGAAATTGGCACATACAAATATTTTCTCCAAAATTGTTCTAAAATGAGTTTAATGATGTGGAAAAGAAAAAATCCCATGGTGATTAAAGAGGGTACATTCTGCATGGAGCACTGGGTGTTGGATGTAAACAATGAATCATGGAACACTACATCAAAAACTAATGATATAATGTATGGTGATTAACATAACATAATAAAATAAAATTAAAGAAAAAAAGTGAATCCTTAAAAAAAAAAAAAAAAAAGATCATTGTAATTACAGAACTCCTGGCATGCCATTTATGTTGCCATTCACCGTGATGGATGTACGTTAAGCTGTCGATTCCAAAATATATAACGAATATTTAAAAAAAAATCCCAGAGAGAGAAAAAGTACATGAAAATTGGTTACTTAGTGTTAAAAACGTTTCTTCTAAACAATTTTTCTTAGAAAAATTAAAAAATTTCAAAAAATGTTCACAGTGATGAGTTAAATATACAATAACTTTGTGGCTTTCTGAAAATGTTTATCTAATTATATTTTATTTTGGAATTTCATTCCCCATACTGTAACTTTTCAGCTTTATAATAAAAATAATAGCAGGAATATCATCTCTTTTATCTAAAAGTATTATTTTTAATTCCAAGAAAACTGATGTAAAATGCCAGGAGCAGAACAGCATGAACTGTATAATTCCTGTACTTGATAACATTTCTAATCACTTATTTCTGAAACAGTGATTAACTTCTGAGTATTAAATTCTGTGAAAATAAATATATTCAGTTTATTTTCAGTTTGCCTTTCACAGGCATTTACAAGTTTGTTTTCCTTGACTGCATTTTTAATCTTTTATTTATAAATTATTATTATTATTGTTATTATTTTAAAGATTTATTTATTTATTTGAGAGAGAGTGAGAGTGTGCACATGTGAGCGTGGGCCGGGGGGGAGGTGGCAGAGGGAGTGAGAGAGAGAGAATCTCCAGCAGACTCCCTGCTGAATGAGGAGCCCCATGCTGGGCTGGATCCCAGGACCCTGAGATCATAACTTGAGCAGAAATCAAGAGTCAGATGTTTCACCAAATGAGCCACACAGGCATCCCTATAAATTATTTGTTTTATTATAATACTCTATAATCCACAAAATTTTAAGTTTAAAAATTTACTAAATTGATACTTTTTGCATCAAGTGACCAACTTCAATGTTGATCTAATCACATTTTATGAAATTCTATATCTAAGATTACATATCTATTAAACCTCTTGTTTTATTCTATTTTGTCCCTTGAATTCACTTTGAAACCTTATTTACTTGATTTTCCTCAAAAGAATTAAAATGTTTTCAAGTCCACTAATTTGTTGTTTTTATTTTTATTTTTTTTAAGATTTATTATTTATTTCAGAAGGAGAAGGAGAGAGCATGCATGAGCAGGGGGAGGGAGAGAATTCTCAAGCTGACTTCCCTGCTGAGTGTGGAGCCTGTGGGGCTCGATCCCAGGATCCTGAGATCTTGACCTGAGCCAAAACTTGGAGGCAGATGCTCAACTGACTATGCCACCCAGGTGACCCTAATTTATTGTTTTCAAATGTTTACATGTGTTTTATTTTGCTATCTTCAAATATAAAATAATTATTATACTATAAATATATTCTGGCTTTCATGTTTCAAGAGAAAATTTATTTTAAAAAATGTTTTTTTTAAAGATTTTTATTTATTACAGAGAGAGAGAGAGAGCATGTGCATGCACATGTGCATGCATGCACATATGTGTGGGGAGGGGAGAGACAGAGGGAGAGAATCTTCAAGCAGCCTCCCCACTGAATGTGAGTCCCAGTCAGGGCTCAATCCCATGATCTATGAGATCATGACCTGAGCGAAAATCACAAGTCAGATGCCTAACCGACTGAGCCACCCAGTCGCCCCCCCCCAAAAAAAACATGCTATTAACATACTTTTGCACAATAGGACACTGTTCTTCAAAATCTATTCAAAAAAGTAATCGTCTCCTAAACTGTCACCTGCCACACATGCTTTCATCAACAAATAAACATGGATAAAGCAATAGCAACAGAATGTGATGAGCACACCTCAGAGCACAGTCAGAACATGTATCAGAGCAGAATTTAGCTAACATACTTACAGAGATTATCAGTTGTTTGGCTCTGAGGAGGTCATACAGCATGAACTGATTTAAACATTACGTTTGAGTTACTAATTGAAATACCTTTGTAATTAAACTTTACTTTTAAAGAGAAAAATAGAAAAATGAAACTTGGTTAAGATTATTGTGCATATATTTAAATCAGAAAACACCAAAAGCAAGTATCATTTCTCACATTCTCAGTAAGTAACAGTGTGGCATAGTGTGGCATAGGATTAAGACAGGCTTTGGAATCAGATACAATTGTGATCAATCCCTGGCTTCATCATTTAGGAGCTGGGCAAATAAACTGCATAAGTGTCACATTCATCTTCTCTGAAACAGAAATAACGTTTGCTTCAAATCTGTATTAAGAGCTATAAAAATGCTACTAACTGTAGAATTTTACACATATAGGCATATATATACTTTTATAATCATACACATATTTATATGCAATAAAATAATCTATTTAATAAAATATAATTCCTGAAAACTCACCAATACTCACAACACCTTGCAAAATATGTATTTTATAAACAAATATCTAAAAATCAAAGAAGTGACAAAGCTAGAATTTTTTTTCCCCTGTGAATCACAAACGGTATCCAGTTTTTATTGTCATTATTGTATTTTTATTTTCCTCAATAGATACACCATTATAATATCTATGGTCTTTAGTGCAAACCTATGTAATAAGTAATATTGTAAACTACAAATTGAAACAGTTCTATTGCCTGAATACTATATGCTCCCACACCCACTCACATATATAAGTACATTACAGAGAACATTTGAAGCCACTGTTTTCCTTAATAAGGTGAAATCTATAGATCAACTGGGAGCAATAGTTTAGAAAGATCTCAAGTCTCATCTGATTATTTCTGTTGTGCTGGTCACTGAATCTTTGGGTATCACCTCTGAACACAGTATGTAGTGAGATAATTAAAATGATTAAATAATATACTTTGTAGTATATATGCAAATATGCATACATATGTTGAATTAATAATTTTTTGGGACAGCTATCTTGCAACCCAGAGATTTGTGTGACTGCTTTTATTTCATTTTGTGATTCTACAATTTACTTCCACTGTCTTAAAAAAGGGCGGGGTCAACACAAAAATACTTCAAACAATGTCTCTTTAGAGATCTTCATGATAACATTTTGATAAAAGTAATTATGTAATTAATGGGATTCAGGTATAATTGGCTTATCTTACAAACTTTTCATACCAATCACTCATTCATCCTTTTTTTCTATTCATTCATAAAATATTAAAATGTTTTTTTGTCTCAGAATATACATAATACATTTTCAAGATTCTGCTTTCTAATAACTCATATTGCAATCTAATTTAACAAAAAGTAAATGATATATTCTTACAAAAATTCCACCAAAAGCTTATTTTATATACAAAAAAAAATTATTGTAGGGCGCCTGGGTGGCTCAGTTGGTTAGGCGACTGCCTTCGGCTCAGGTCATGATCCTGGAGTCCCAGGATTGAGTCCCGTATCGGGCTCCCTACTCAGCAGGGAGTCTGCTTCTCCCTCTGACCCTCTTCCCTCTCGTGCTCTCTATCTCTCATTCTCTCTCTCTCAAATAAATAAATAAAATCTTTAAAAAAATATTGTATATAAAATAAGCTTACAGTTTATATACATTTGTTAAAACATGCTCTTGTAATAGCTAAAACACCATTTTATAGAGAAACACATTTTTCAAAGATACCCACCCTCCCCTTGAACTGATTCGAATGCTTTTTCTCAACAGTTTTGTAAATAGTGATATTATAAATAATTTGTTCTCAGAAAACCCAACGAATAAAAGCTTCTTGCTTTTAGAATAAGCATCTTTGTGATTTCTGACACCAAGAGCCTTGACATTTCTTCTGTTGCAGCAGACATTTGCTCCTAGGTCTTTGTTGTTAAGTTAAATGGAAAATTCAAAACCCAGACTTAGTCCTCTTGCAGTGTTTCCATAGAGCTATTCAATGTATGACAAAAAAAAATATGCAAGGGATCCTTTCCACTCCACCATATCCCCAGCCACTGCTCAATATGTAATCAATAAGATATATGTTTAAAGGTTTAAAAAAAAGTCAGAAAAGTAAACAAGATTATTAAAATTTATGCAAAATCAGTTATAAAGGATGCATTCTAGAACATTTCATATTCACAAATTTAATTATTTACTGAACTATAATAAACTTATCAGTTAAATAAAGGGGATGATCTTGATAATCTTTTATATTGTGTTATATCTATTCCTTTGAGCTTAAATTAGTTAATATGGTTGACTTAATACCAAATTAACTGATAATTTTGAAGACACTATCCAAGTAGTAAATTAGGATGATTTTATCTACTTTTTACACCCAGAAAATGGAATCATCTGCCTATCTCTGAGCCAAAGGCAGACAATTAATGACTGAGCTACCCAGGCGCCCCTCATCTGCCTATCTCTGGAAACAAAACCAAAAACCAGAAAATAAAAAACAAAAATAAAAACACACAACAACAATAACTGGTCCCCACTGATTACTGAAGATGCGACTATTAGCACAGCTTCCAATATATGCTTAATTTGAAAATGTCTGACTGTTTGTAATGCACCAGTGAATGCTGTTGAATCCTTCATATTCTTTCCCATAGCTTCATTGAAATATGATTATTTTTAAATGCCTAAAGTTTCAAAAGGCTGTGTTGAAGTGCTACCCTGCCCCTAATGTCCAAGAGTATAGCTAACATTTTGTTCCATAAATAGAACGAGGCACAGGCATTCTGTGTTTTATTTCTAGAATAGTCCCCTCGTGAACTAATACAGTCAGTCTAAACTGATTATGGTTAAATGGTATGATATTACTAGTCAATTTTAAATTACTTTAAATTTAAAATTTTAATTCTCACTCATTAGGTTTACTACTCCTTGGATAGTAGTAAAAGAATGTATAACATTAATTAAACATTTCTCTAAATTAAAAAAATTTCTCTAAGGGAAAGATTCCTATGAAATAAGTACGATAACTTCTTTCCACCTATATGTATTTTTTTAAGGGTCAATTTTTTTGGGGGGATAATGTATATAAGACTTTCTTTTTTCATTAAACTCATAACTTAAAAGAGAACCCATAGAAAATATATATTAAATATTTCTCAGTTAGAAAATCTTTCAAAATTTATATTCGGTTTGTCATAATAAAAAATCTTAAAGTATTTAGTGGTAAGTATATAAATAAACTATAATAGGAATGAACAGACATTAGTAATCTAAAATAATAAAATAAAATACACATATATGAATTGACACATATATAATTTGACTCCAATTCCAACAAATTTTAAGCTAGCTTCTGCCCCTACAATTGGAGATTATCGAATGGTTTAAATATGTGCTGAACCAATGTGTGATCCTAAATGAGTACTTACATTTTTCTGTGGCTATAATACTTAGGTTGTACCAAGCACTAATCTCTCGATCAAGAGGGTTAGTTGTGATGATTGTGCCATTGTCATCAATACTGAACACTTTGCTTCTGGTCATAGAATACCTGCACCAAAAAAAAAAAAAAAAGTATCCCTTAATTTTATTATTTTGTCTGTGTAACTGTGATATATAAAACCTTTTTGAGGCAATTAGACAAATTAAATGCATGCTCCATATAAGCAAATGTAATGCTGAACAATTTTTAGAAAGGTGCATGCATATATTTAAGATTCAACTCAGTGAGGATTAAAAAGAAAAAAACTACACTAAAATGGTCTCAGATTTAAATTGATGTACCCTAAATCTAAACACATGTAATTCATTCTCAATCCCAAAAGAAAATTTTAATAAGTGAATGATTTAGCTAAAAAGAAATGGCAAAATGTCATTTGCAAAATTAAGTGAAGTACAAATAAATAGCGGTAAAAATTATTGCTTTTTAATCTTTTTTTACCTTTGAAGCAACACAAAGCATATCCTCACCCTAAACTGCTGAGTCTCTTTCCTACACCATATAGATGTTTGCTAAATGTGTATTATAATTACCTGATTGCTGACATATGAGAAATATTTGGTTTTGTTTAAGAAAATGCTTGGATAATATTTAATAAAAATGAGATGTGTGTGTGTATATAGATCCCCCAAAAGTAATGATAGTAGATGGAATATGCTGTTAGAGCATGCATGGAAAGAAGCCAGATAATAAAATTCCCTCATGCAAAAGCCTGAAAACTGATCTCAAACTCCACAATGAAAGGAGCCTTTGAAGTACTCAGCATGTCTTATCCACTTGCAAATGATTAATAGTAAAATTAAAGAAGAGTAATAACTTGGGTTCAATGATGACTTCTCATTGCATGTATATTCCTGAAGACTTTGATGAGACATCAATGAGGTTTGCCATAATTATGTGGCAGGAGATGAGAATATTTTAATCTTGAATTGACAGGTCTCTAAAAATATCACACTGATTTGTAGACTGGTGTTCAGGGGAGAATTAAAATAGAAATTACAGAGACTTAAGCTTCAGAGGAATTTGGTTTTAACTCCACCCCATTTTAAAACTTTATAAGCAATTTACTGACATCCACAAATGGTCACATTACCTACTTAAGAGATTTGTTGACAAGGAGGAACAGTAGTTTAACAGTTACTATTTTGTATTAAACATCTAGAATATCCTGTTTCAATAATAAGCCATTCCAAATAAAACCAATCAAACGTTTGACATAATTTTCAAATAAAAGTTTTTAAAAATCATGACCTTGTGTCATCAGTAACTAGGAAAGATGTGTGCTATACATTTTAGAAAGAGCTTGAGCTAAAAAGCTTAAAATGTGAAGTTTTGATGTTTGGTTCATTTTGGAATTCGTTTTTATGGAACTCTTCATTCCTACAAAAATGCTGAATGAATACCATGTGACTGTGCACTGTTTTCCCATTGCCAACAGCTCTTGCCTGAATGATAAACAAATGGTTCTTCCATGCATGCTCCTCCAGATGCCTGTGCCTCTTGTTCTTAATCCTCACATGCCTCTACAAAAGTATTATTCCCACTTTACAGACAAAGCAACTGAGACACATAAGACCCAACCCCCATATACAAAAGCTGGACTTTTCCAAGTAGGCTGCAGATCCACTGGGTGTTTCAAGGATTTTTAAGCGCTTTCATTAGAATACAGATGAAAGATGTTTAAAGACAGCCTCTTCCACAGGAGAACACTCCTGACATTCCCGAATACCCACAAAGCTCTTCCTGTTTCTCACACACATGACTACTCAGATTATTTATCTTTTTATGTGAATGTTGGTAGGTTCCTTGAAGGACTTTCAAGGAATTGGTCTGAATTCATGGGCTTCGAGTCATTCATAGTATTTCACTATACTATTGTTCAATGTCTATGGGATCAAGAGTTATGTTCACTTTTTTCATTTTTGGTAATGTTAATTTTTGTCCGTTCTTCTCCCACCCCCCGGTTGTCTTGCTGAAGACTGATCAATTTCAGGTCTAATTATTGCATTCTTTCTTCATACCTGCACCCTCATTTTTCTTAAACATTTACCACAAAACTTATAATTCATTTCAAGGCATATTTTCTTATGCTTTTCTGCACTTAACAATGACAACAACGGCACGAACAATTTGTTAAGCCAGTTTATCTCACCCAAGACTTGCTGAAACATACTGGGAATCTCCATACTTCAGAGAAATACCAGGTAATTCTTACATGCAAGGAAAAACTAAATAATATGAGTTATTTGAATTATGTATAATGTAATTTGTTTACTATGTGCAAATTTCTTTCCCCTAAACAGAGAATACCCCGAGAGTAAAATAGAATACCTTTTAATTTCCTTTGGTTTCCATATTTCTTGCCATGTAGTGAGTATTAAGGAAGATATATCACATTAAAACTCAAATTGAAATCATTTAGCATTTGATTTCAAATATGTTTTGGATCTTTGGCTTCCAAACAAACAAACAAACAAAAATGGAGGGGGCGTACCTACTGAAATGTGTTCAAGGGGCTATTTTCATCCTAAGAAACATGACGAGCAGTCTTATATAAAAGGCACCTCTAAATGAAACAATGTCCATAAAAGACATTTAAAAAAGTATTCTTTTGTTAGGTACTAACAAAAAATTTTAAGTAATTAATTTCAGTATAAAGGTAAAAATTATTAGCTAAAATATTCTTGGTAGAAAATAAAGTAACCATCAATAGTGATACTATAAAACACATAACCCCTGTTAACATTTGGTGTGGTTGATTTATTTGACTCAAAGATAGGTAATATTTTTACTGGTAGTAAATATACAACTCTAGTGATTCTGTATTATTTTCAAATCATGCCATGTTTTAAGCTATGTTCATAAGCATCATTGTCAAGCATTTATCATCTATTGTCTTAATTACACTATGATTAGATATTTAAATTGTTTCCAACACTTTATTATTATAAATAATAATATAATAAACATCCTAATCCTTAAAGCATTTTTTTAGAATTATGTATTCTTTAGTATTCTCAGAAGAACAATACATAGTTGAATATATATACCAATTTAAAAAATCTAAATAATTCATTTCTGGGTTATAATTATAATTTTATATATATATACACATATATATAAAATACCACATATATGCTTACATTAATTGCTAAAAGTACTATTACTAAATAAGAACTATATCTACATATTAGAAGGCAGTGTTTTATGATTAGGAATTACACTGGAAAAGTGGGATCATTCCTCTGTCTCAAAAATTTAAAGAAGCTTCTTTGTATCGTAACCCCTCCAAAGTGCAAAGCAGTAGCCACATCTTTTTTTTTTAAAGATTTTATTTATTTATTTATTTGAGAGAGCGAGAATGAGAGAGAGAGAGAGAGCGCACATGAGATGGGGGAGGGTCAGAGGGAGAAGCCGACTCCCCGCTGAGCAGGGAGCCTGATGCGGACTGGATCCCAGGACTCCAGGATCATGACCTGAGCCGAAGGCAGTTGCTTAACCAAATGAGTCACCCAGGCGCCCACATCTTTTTTTTTTTTTTAAGATATTTATTTCTTTATTTGACAGAGAGGGACACAGCGAGAGAGGGAACACAAGCAGGGGGAGTGAGAGAAGGAGAAGCAGGCTTCCCGCTGAGCAGGGAGCCCGATGCGGGGCTCGATCCCAGGACGCTGGGATCATGACCTGAGCCAAAGGCAGGCACTTAAAGACTGAGCCAGCCAGGCACCCAAGTAGCCAGCATCTTAATAAATACATGGAAGTTTGTAAAATTCTCGGAACTGTGAATTGTGGAGAACCGATGAGTAAGGGAAGGTGGTGGAAGGAAACGTAGCAGGTTTTTATGTCTAACCAGGTCTACAAATATTGAAAAAAAATGAAAATATAGTACCTGAAAATAACAGACTAGATTAATAGATGATAATCATTGTTTAATTGCAATACAGAAACTTATTTCTAACCGACTGAATTTATTTCATTTTTACTACTACTACTACTACTAAGTGGTATCCTGGGAAAGCTTTCTCAATTTTTGAATATTAAGTAGTATTTAAATGGAGCACATTTTGGTCAGCTTTGCTTCTGACTTGGCATAATCAACCGTTTCTTTTTCCCTCACTACTTATGCCAAATTAGTAGAGTGGATTTCATTGAATTTTGGTTGGTGTTTGCCTATTTCTTTTACAACTGCAATTGCTTATTTCACTACAACTTTATCAATAGTGAGCTCCCTGTTTTAACTGGTTTAAATTGTTGCAAATTTAATAAGTACCATATAGAGGAATACAGATTTATCTTTATTACATTTCTATGATATTTTATTTTCAGGCTAATTTGTATTCACTCATTTATTAATATGAAGCTGGCCTCCCAAACATACCTGATAGGAGATTTCCTCTGATCTGGATCTATGGCGGAGACCATGCCTACAAATGATCCATGTGGGCTTTCTTCAAAGATTTCAAATAGGTAATAAGGGAGGAGGAAAACAGGAGGTTCATCTTCATCTTCCACCTGGACCCTAATGAAAGTGGTGGAAGCTTCAACATGGTATTCCATGAGCTTCTCATCAACATGGCGGTTTTTAACATTTGCTCTAACACGATATTGGTTCTGGTGCTCAAAATCCACTTTCTACAAAGAAATACAGTGTATAGAAGAAGAAATGGCTTCAGTAACCCAAGGCACTATTTAGAAAAAAAAATTTGGGTTATTAAGTCTCAGTTGCTTTTTAGTCAGATTTCGCTTCTTATGTACTTGGTTTGATCCCTCTAATATTATCAGTAAGCAGCTGCATAGCAAATCCCTGTAAGTGTTTTGTTATTTATGTCTGTTATAAAATGTTTTGGAATAGTAACTATATATTTTTAGGATTAAAATTATACTTGTCTGGGCATAAATATCCTATGGAATTGAGAATTATTTTTTTTTATTTAATATCTTTCCAAAACGTTTATCCTCTAAAAATCTTTAAAAGCATAATAAAATAAAAAACTGTTCTACAAGTAATTTGAGACTCTGTAATAACTCTGTCTCATCTCTAAGTTCCTTTGCTCCCTAAATCATAGATCACAGGTTCTCATTTCAATTACTTAATGAAGCAATAACTGGCTACACAAAATAATTATATGTATTTCTGATTTGTTTGTATTCTTCTGAAAAGTAAATATTGAAAATATATCAACCTTTTTTAATATAACTATTCCTTCTTGTGTCTCATTATTGGTAATTATGTCAAATGTTTGTGAATCATCTTCAATGCTGTAATCCATTTCTGCATTCTCTCCAATGTCATTATCATATGCCATGATTTTTCCTATTGAAGTCCCAGCAGGTGCAGATTCAGAAACAGTCAAGCGGTATAAACCTTTAAAAACAAAATTCAAGATATTTCACACAAATAATAAACATAAGAAATTTCCAATTTTAGCCCCCTATTTTTGTGGACTATGGGAAAACCCATACTCTCACTTTCTACCAGTTACTTTTTCTAAATCACTATCTATCTATCTATCTATCTATCTATCTATCTATCTATCATCTATCTATCTATCTATCATCTATCACTTCTTTATTTTTGTGATCTGTATTTTGTATTTCCCTTATATCCTAGTTGAGCAAGGGAAGGTGGGGGAAGGAAACGTAGCAGGTTTTTATTAATGTCTCTCAAATATAACTTAGGGAGTCTTAGCACCAGTACATATAATTTCCAAATTTCTATTCATATGTATACTTTGTTGATATTTTTGAATTTTTTATTATATCATTTAACCACCTCAAATAAACTTGATAAAAATAGTTTTCAATTTCACTTAAGCATTCTCTGATATCTAAAGTTACTCGTAAATGTAAGTGTGGATTAGAGATGGGAGAGAATAAAGCAAACAAGTGCGCTCTAAGTGTGATAGTTTGATTTTTAGATTCTGAGCCTGAGTGCATTGGCCATAGTAGAAATGAGGGGGGGAAAAAAAGTGGATCCACAGGAGTTAGTGAATGGATGAAGTAGGAAAACCATGAGCTTCTCAGATGACCCCATTGTTTTGGTCACGTGAAAACAATGGCAGTTGTATTTGAAATACACAGATGTAAGTAAAAATAATCGAGCTTTGTTTCCTTTATTTTTCAGAAGTAACTTGCATAAAACTGATAAAGAGTTAGCTATTCATAAATTATTTGTGGTTTATGTTAAAATGGAGGAAATAATCATATATATCAATATTCTAAAGAATGAAATTGGGGGCCTGGATGGCTCATTTGGTTAAGCGTTTGAATTCGGCTCAGGTCCTGATTTTAGGGTCCTGGGATTGAGCCCCACCTTGAGTCCCATGTCTGGCTACCTGCTCAGCGAGGAGACTGCTTCTCCCTCTGCCTCTGCCCCTCCCCACGCTCATGGTCTCTCTCTCTCTCTCTCAGATAAATTAAATCTTTAAAAGAAAAAGTGAAACTTTGTGGAATTTTAAAAAAGCACAAATAAAATTTTTCCTTAAAGAGATTATTGATAGAATATGGCGAGTCACTGCACAGATTGCCTTGTGAGATGTCCTCTCTTTTTTTAACATGGGAGAAATGTTACTTAAAAGCTGCTAATATTTTTACTATTTTCAGGAAGTAACAGCTTAACTCTGCTACAAAGTGGTTTTTTGTTTGTTTGTTTTTGTTTTTTCATTGTGGGAAAATGCATACTTGAGAAAATAGAATTTCAGGAAGTGGGAAGAACAAGCCAAAAGGCCACAAAACCAGCGGCTGAAGTTTTCCAGTGACAGAGAGTAGGTCAATTGCCTGGTGTTGGTTTGTCCATGAACAAGGAGTAGAATGCTAGTACATGATCTCCTAGAGGTAATGGAACAGGACTGGATGATGGCAAATTATTTAGGACAATGGAGGTTATATTAAGGCCTGTGACTTTTTCTCTGAGTGATGTGGTAAGACATTTAAGTGATATGATCTGACCTGCATTACAACAAGATCACTAAAGTTGTGTTGGAAGTTGATCAGAGGAGAACAAAAGCAGAGAGACTAGATGGGAGCCTCTGGTAATAATGGAGACAAATTAAGAGGGTAGCATGATCCCAGGTTGCAAATAAAATTGGTGAGAAATGTTCAGATTATGGATATTTTTAAAAGGTAGAGCCAACAGTACCTGCAGAGGACTGAATTTTGGATGAGAGAAAGAACAGAGGGGAAGTTGACTTCAAAATCTTTAAACATAGTAAGTTTCTATTATCAGAAGAGATTGTGTGTGTGTGTGTGTGTGTGTGTGTGTGTGTGTGTACACACAGAATACTGAAAACCAGGGACTAGCAGGAATTGTGCAGAACTGATCATCGATTCAGCCTGAGTTAGAAATTAGAATTGGCCTAGATTTGACCCAGTGTAATCCAAGTTGGATTGTTTGAATTGAACTGAATTTGAACTGAATGGGTGAGATTATGCCCTAAGCAATGTGAAGGCTGGATTTGGTAGTCTTTGAAATGGGAAAAGCTGTAAAAAGAAGAGGTTTGGAGGAGGAGGCAGGCATGATCAGGAACTCAAATATATGTCAAGTTTAAATGTATATAACATATAAATGAAGATATTGAGTAGACAGTTGGATATCCACATGTGGGGTTCACTGGAGAGGCTCATACTGGGGGTATATATCTGGGAGTTGTCAGCATAGAGGTGGCATTTAAAGTCTTGTGGCCAGATGAGGACATCAAGGAGTGAATGCAAAAGGAGGAGAAATGAGGTCCTAAGGTTGATAGCAGAAATACACCAAAGTTTACAGTATGTAGAGGTGAAGACAAAGCAAGGAAGGCTATTAAAAAGTGACCAGTGAGATAGACAATAAAGTACATGAGAATGGAGTAATCCTGTCAAATCCTGCTGAAAAATCACACTATATTAGGACTGAGAATCATACTATATTAGGACTGAGATTTAGTTGCACATAGATTGATAGAATTGACTAGATCCGTCTGGTCAAGTAGCGTGGTTGAAACAACTGGAGTGGGCTCCAAAGAGTTTAAAAGACAGTAAATAGGTTGATGAGTTTGACAACACTTTAAAAATTCTTTTCTCTAAAAGAAAAGAAAATGAGGCATGGTTAGCTAGATATGGAAGTGGAGTCAATAATGTATATTTATTTTATTTTGTTTTTAAGATGAAAACAACCACCACATGTTTTGAATGTTAATAGTCATTAACAGGCAGCGTGGATACCCTCTACTGAGAGGTGAGGGGAGGTTGTACTTATCAGAGGAGATATGTATTAAATATACAAGACGAGAGGAGGATAATGGGATTCCAATAAGGGGAAGCAGTCTGAACAAGAGTAAGGAGGTCAGCATGCTTCTGTTCTGGAAGAATAGTCAATATACATATTTTCACATGATTATGGTGTGGGATGGAAACAGAGAAAACTATTTTACAGAGTGAGGAAACTTTATGGTGCTAGAATCATGTTCACCCACACTCAAATTTGAAAGTAGTAATGCTATCATCTTACATGAGGGGTCTGGATAATTATAAGAATTTTAGAAAGTATTTTAAATATTCTAACTTATTCAGATATATATCAATGTATACATATGTATACATTGTTATTTATAATTACAGATTGTTTATCAATGTTCGTAGACATATAGTTATATATTATATGCACACATTGTTCTATAATTATATATGCACACTGAAGTATATATATATATATGTATGTATATATATAAAACAATGCTGAAGGGCGCCTGGGTGGCTCAGTTGGTTAAGCGACTGCCTTCGGCTCAGGTCATGATCCTGGAGTCCCGGGATCGAGTCCCGCATTGGGCTCCCTGCTCAGCAGGGAGTCTGCTTCTCCCTCTGACCCTCTTCCCTCTTGTGCTCTCCATCTCTCATTCTCTCTCTGTCAAATAAATAAATAAAATCTTAAAAAAAAAAAGAAAAAAACAGTGGTACACTTTAAAAAAAAAAAAAAACAATGCTGAAGTTGAGAAAAATGAAAAGAAATAAGGATGGCAGCAGAAGCTTCAAGGACATTTTTGTCTCAACAAACATTCCTTGGGGGTACTGCCTTCATGAGTTCTCAACTTATCATTTCACCTTCATCTGAATAAAACATAGTTTATTCAATATATTCACCTGCTATTTTTCTACGTTTAGTATATGGCAGTAATTTTATGAAGTCCTCGGTATTTCAGATTTAATTACACATCACCTTCTTGTCGTTAGGACACACACTTTGTAGAGATAATACATTTTATAACATGAAGATGAAGGTCACAAACTGCTGCCTTGTTGCCTAAATTCCATCCAAAGAGGAGCTGTTTCATTGACTCATAAAGAAATGAGGACATGTGGCTCAAATTGTACAAAGCTGCAATGATGTAGGATGAATGTTTAAAAATTTTGTGTAAAGCTTGGTGACTATAGTTAATAATACTATATTGTATAATGGGAATTTACTGAGAGAACATCTCAGGTGCTCTCACCATACCCACACACCCACACAAGGTAACAATGTGAGGAGATGGATATGTTAATTAGTTTGACTGTAGTAATGATTCTGCTATGTATATGATATCAAAACATCATGCTGTATACCTTAAATATATACCATTTTTATTTTTTAAAAAATGGCCACATTAACCTGAAAAATTTAAAATTTGACAATAGCACAGAAATAAACATCCAGATTTCCAATATTTCTTGAAAAGTCAGAAGCTCTGATAACTCTGGGCCTGCCACAAATTAGCTGAACTGAATCCCGTCTGCATCATTTAGAGGTGTGTGTGTGTGTGTGTGTGTGTGTGTGTGTAAGAGAGAGAGATCTACTTTTCTCTTTGATACATACTTATATATTCCTCCTATCATGATAATTGCTCACGATTTCTAAAATTGCTTCTAAATGTATTTCTGTAGCTAAGGCAGAATCCTCTGAGGGGGGAGGTGAATCCTAAGAAAAAAAATAATTTCTCTTAAGAATTTCACAAGAAATTCCTTCTGAAGCACACCAAGTGATTTAACTTGTATTTATAACTCAAATTATCAGAGCAGTTGGGGCCTATTCATGCTACAAAAGTAAAAGATACCCACACATATATGGTCAGTTAATTTATGATAAAGGAGCCAAAAATATGCAATAGGAAAACGTCAGTTTCTTCTTTTTATAAAGATCTTATTTATTTATCTGACAGAGAGACACACATTGAGAGAGGGAACATAAGCAGGGGGAGTGGAAGAGGGAGAAGCAGGCTTCCCGCTGAGCAAGGAGCCCAATGTGGGGTTTGATCCCAGGACCCTCGGATCATGACCTGAGCTAAAGCCAGAGGCTTAACGACTGAGCCGCCCAGGTGCCCCAAAATGTCAGTTTCTTTAATAAAAGGTGCTGAAAAAATTGGACAACCAAATGCAAAAGAATGCAACAGAGCTATTGTCTTAACCATACACAAAAATTAACTAAAAATGGATTAGGGGGGCGCCTGGGTGGCTCAGTTGGTTAAGCGACTGCCTTCGGCTCGGGTCATGATCCTGGAGTCCCGGGATCGAGTCCCACATCGGGCTCCCTGCTCAGCGGGGAGTCTGCTTCTCCCTCTGACCCTCTTCCCTCTCGTGCTCTCTCTCATTCTCTCTCTCTCAAATAAATAAATAAATAATCTTTAAAAAAAATAAAAAAAAATAAAAAATAAAAATGGATTAAAGACTTGAACTAAGACCTGAAACCATAAAACTCTTAGAAGAAAACACAGGCAGTTAGCTCCTTGACCTAGGTCTTGGTGATGTTTTTTTTAATCTGACACCAAAAACAAAAGCAACAAAAGAAAAAATGAGTGGACCATATCAAACTAAAAAGCTTCTTCACAGCAAAGGAAACTATCAAAAGGATGAAAAGGCAACTTACTGAATGGGAGGAAATATTTGTTAATCATATATCTGATAAGGGACTAATAACCAAAATATATAGGAACTCATAGAACTCAATATCAAATAATAATAATAATAATAATGGGCAGAAGATCTGAATAGACATTTTTCCAAAGAAGGCATACAGATGGCTAACAGGTACATGAGACAATGCTCTATATCATTAATCATCAGGGAAATGTGAATCAAAACCACAATGAAATATTACCTCACACCTGTTGGAATGGCTATTATTCAAATACCAGAAATAACAAGTGTTGGTGAGAATGTGTAGGAAAGGGAACCCTTGTGTACTGTAAGTGGGAATGTAAATCGGGGCAGCCACTACGGAGAGCAGTATGGTGTTTTTTTGAAAAATTAAATGTAAAACTACCTTATGGTCCAGCAATTGCACTTCTGGGTATCCATCCGAAGAAAATGAAAACACCTATTAAAAAAGATATCTGCACTCCCATGTTCATTGCATTATTATTCACAATAGCCAAAATACGGAAACAACCTAACTGTCCATCAGTGGATGAATGGATAAAGAAATTATAATACACACACACACACACACACACACACACACACACATACACACATTACTTGGCCATAAAAAAGAATGAAATCTTGTCATTTGCAAGAACATGGATGGACCTCAAGAGCATTAGGCTAAGTGAAATAAGTCAAAAAAGACAAAGACTATATGGTCTCTCTTATATGTGAAATATTATATATATATTTTTTTCATATATATATATATCATAGGTGAATACAGAAATAGGTGAATTGTGTTTATTTCTGTTTTTGGTTTTAATATATTGAATAAAAATAAAATTAAAATTAAAAAATAAAATATTATCATTTCAAACCATTACTGTGGTAAGTAGAAAAATGAATCCCCAAAATATGTGTTCTAATTCCCCAGAACCTATGAACATATTACACAAAGTGGCAAAAGGGAATTAAGGTTGCAGGTGGAATTCATATTGCTAATTAGCTGATCTTGAGAGGCGGAGATTGTCTTGGTTCATCCAAGTGGGCCTGGTCTAATCACATCAGTCCTTAAAAGTGAAGAGGCAAAAGTGTGGGTCAGAGAGATGACAGTGTGTGTAGGATCCGACCCCTTTGGCTATGTTTCAGGTACTTGAGTTATATCCAAGAATCAGAGAGACACCTTAAGGAGCTAATAGTGTCCTTCAGCTGACAGCCATCAAGGAAACAGAGACCTTAATCCTACAAACACAAAGAACTGAATTTTGCCAACAATCAAATCCAAAGAAATGGATTCTCCCCTGGATCCTTGGGAAGGGAACACAGCCCTGCAGACACCTTGAACTTAATCTGGTGACACCTGTAACGGATTTCATTAAGATAATAATTTAAGACATGAAGTTTGTGGAAATTATTATAGAAGCAATTAAAAGAAAACACATTACTCTTTCACTTGTATTTGACTTTTCACACTAATAAAAATTATCACACAGAATAATTAAAAATTATTTTATATAATTCTAATGCTGTTGCAGTGCTTTAGATGTAAACGCTAACACCTGCTTATATTTGACATACGTATAATTACGTCATAATGAAAATTCAAGATGTTTTCTACTTACGTTCCTTAAATATAGGTTTATTGTCGTTCACATCAGAAAGTTTAATTAATACACTTGTTGTTCCAGACAGTGCCCCAGGCAGACCAATCATATCTTTGGCTTGAATAATTACCCAATACTCATCTTGCAGTTCTCTATCCATTTTAGAAGATATTCTTATGACTCCTTTAAAAATGTAATAAAACTTCAATTATTATTTCATTATTAACCACGGTATCCTAGTTAATTTCTTAAGAATTCAATCATGTAATCATTCTTTTGACACATTTTAAACCACTATAATGTGCTAGACACTGCCCTGAAGAAAAAATAATAATAATAATAAACACCAACTCTGCCTGGAGTTTAGAATAGTCACCAAATACTAAGAACACTAGTAGACCCTTAATAAAATAACTACGTTAATAAAATCTGCAGGTAGAAAACAGGGATATCTTATTTTTACCTCAAATCATTTTCTGCTGTCTTCTCTAAAATAATATTAGTGTGTTACAATTAACTTTTCCCTTAAATTTGAAAGAAGTTAATTATGAATAAATGTATAAATTACAACAACAAATTTATGTAAAAAAATATTGTGTACCTGTGATGTTAAAGTCTATTTTAAGTCATTATTTGTGAAGAAGGTTTGTTTTTGACCGACAGTTATTCATAATCTACGAATAGAGATAAATATATACTCAGATTTTCAAACTCATGATGGACCATAATAAATGTAATAAATATCAACTTTCTATAAAATTACTTAGTGAAAAAGTAATTATAACTGATAAGAAGAAAACCAGGAAAAATTTCAGGTGGTGCATAGGACAAGGGATGCTGGCCTAAAGATTTTGGGAACATTAACACAAAGAAAGAGAATGGCCAGTCCTCAAATATGTCTGGGAAAAAGTGTACATTAAAAAATTGTGAGACCTCTCAAAACAAAAAAGGATAAATTGGACCATATTGTGACGGCATTTTAATTTGGACTAAAGTATTTTACAAGTATAATCTTTTATATAAATCACTATAGAGGGCGCCTGGGTGGCTCAGTTGGTTAAGCGACTGCCTTCGGCTCAGGTCATGATCCTGGAGTCCCGGGATCGAGTCCCACGTCGGGCTCCCTGCTCAGCGGGGAGTCTGCTTCTCCCTCTGACCCTCTTCCCTCTCGTGCTTTCTATCTCTGATTCTCTCTCTCTCTCAGATAAATAAATAAAATCTTTAAAAAAATAAATAAATCACTATAGAAAACAGTGAATGTATTAAACAGACACTGGAAGTATCTCCCAATGTTTGACTCTGGAGAGAACTGGGTATGAAGTATCTCATGTGGTTTTAGTTTGCATTTCCATGATGACTACTGAGGTTAATCATTTTTAATATGTTTGCAGGCTTTTTGTATATCAAATTTTGGTCAATTGTTTTAAATGTCTTTCAGCATATTTTTAAATTGGGTTTTCTTTTTCCTATTGATTTGTTGTAATCTTTATATATGTTTTATACCTTACACACAAATGATTTGTGGTATAGATTTGGAAAATTCGATTTCTGAAAGTTAGAAAAATCAGCTAAAAGACTAAAAAGAATTAAATGTTTAAAAGTACAATCAATTTATTTATTGAAACATCAGGTCTACTGTACAACATGTTTATAAGCAGAAGATTTTTGCTCTGACATTTGCCTACTTAGAATCCTGTTGAATTAACATAACAATAAAAAATAAAAAAAAAGAATCCTGTTGAATTGCACTTTATTTCATTCAGAAATACCTGTTGTTGGCTCAATAGAGAAATATGGTTGGCCTTGTAGTAAACTGTACAGGAGACGAGCATTATTGCCACTTGAAGGATCATCAGCATCATTTGCTGTCACTTGGATGACTAATGTTCCTGAAGAAAATATAAATAGTAACAAGAACTTAAGACTGTGGTATTATTGAACAATGTGGTATTACTGAGCAATGCATTCAGTTCTATACAGCATTGTTTCTTTAGCAAGCAAGATGATGATATACAATGAAAGATGAACCTCCCTTATTCAGAATAATAAAAGTAATACCATTCTGTATAAAAAAGAGAATATAGTCTCATGCAACATAGCCCTAATTCCTATATGCAATGTAGAATTTTAAACATGTAGATCTGTGCCATAATGAATTATAACTATTAAACGATCCATTACAAGATCCATTCAGGACCTTTCAAAGGTGTATTATTAGTGGAAGAATGAAAAGGGAATTGGAAGCAGTTTACTTTAAAAATCATATTGTGACCTGTAACTCAAAAAAGTCACAGAATGTTGATAAAATATTAATAAAAATTATTGAAATGTGCTTGAGTTAGTATCAAGTTGAGGAAGTGCACAATTATCTTGCCTGTTTAATTCCCTTCTATAAAATACTTACTTTGAAGAATTCTTTTTTTTAAAGTACAAAGCAAAATCTACCAGATATTGATAGTGTTCTCATTAAAATTCAGTAACAATCAATAAAACACAATGTAAGTATTTGTACATTTAAACTCCATTCTTAAATCAAACATATTTCTTAAAAATATTGAGCTTTTTAATCATCTTTATGTAAACATAGAATAGCATTATGGGTCTTGTTGGAAATCTGCATTTATTGAAACATTATGTTCTGTGTGAATAAGATGGCAACATGAACAACACAGAATCAAATAGCTTATGTGATTTTCTTCACAACTAGCATCATTACTATTTTCATTACAACCTAATTTTATAAACTGAAACACTCTAAGAGGAAGCCCTTCTATTCTTCTGCAATAAAATTGTTGAAACTTTTACCGTCGCCCTCAAATGTATGTAGTATTTTCTCTTTTGTCTTAGTATTTTGTTAGTTACTTAACACTTGTTGTATACTATACAAGCACACAAAATGTAAACACCTTAGTTTCAAGTGTTTTACAACACATTTGTGTTGTGACAACATGGATGGACCTTAAGGGCAGTATGCTAAGCCAGATAAGGCAAACAGAGAAAGACAAAGATATCACTTATATGTGAAATCTAGAAAAGCTGAGCTCATAGAAACAGAGGGTAAACTGCTGCTTAACAGGGGTTTAGGGTGGGAGAATTGAGTAAATGTTGATCAAAGCCTAGAAAACTGCAATTAGAAAATGAGTAAGTTCTGAAGAGCTAATGCACAGCATGGTAATTACAGTCAACAATATTATATTGTATATTTCAAAGTTGCTAAGAGACTTGATCTTAATGGTCTCCCCCTCCACACACACAGAAGATAACTATATGATGTGATGAAGATGCTATTTCAAGGTGGTAACTATATATTGCAATATATAAATGTATCAAATCAACATATGGTAGACCTTAAATTTACACAATGTATATGTCGAATATATCTCAATAAAATAATAAATAAATCAACAAATAATCAGCAAATAATAAAAGGCATTTCTGTAGTAATTGTCAACAGTTATTCTAGGAAAAGGATTCTTAGGGACCATCAATTCAGTTTGTATTGGGCAAGAGTTGTTCTTTTAACTACCCTATGTGCACACATCCATTTACTTTTTCTACATTTCCTCTCTCTGTGTCCATTTAATTTCTTTCTATAGGAGTGTCCCATCCCTAGATTCCAGAACTAGACTACCTGTTTAGTCTAGCTTCAGGAGCAATAGTCAAAATCATTTTATGGTTAGTTGTTGACCAAAAGAAATTCTTACTATTAAGACTTTAGACTATACAAATGAGTACCAGGAAGATAATGAAAATGCACTGACTCACAGATCACCCCGTACTTCATTTATAGAAAAACAAGTTACAAAGTTAGGGTTTTTTTTCCCCATTTTTTTTCAAGCACATTTTAAATTGATGCTTCATTTACTTCTAAGCAGAACATACCTCTTCAATGTTCTAATGTATCACTCCCTTGCTCTCTACTAAACAGAAAACCTAATATAATATACTAATGAATCACATAAAATAATTTCTCTGAGTGTGTGGAAAATTCAAACAAACTCTTAGAAATTAAGTGGATAAAAACAATATTATAAATACTCACAATAACTTTCTAATGTGAATTTATTAGGAAGTTAAATTTCTGGGGAAATATTTATTATTCTCTCTTATAAGATTTATAGCTGTTTTAAATCAAAGTACCAAATCTATGGAATTGAGATAATTCTACAATGTTCCAATGGCACCCAGTGCTTGATAATGGACATTAACTACTAGTGATTTACTCCTTATATTTGTGTGTGTGTGTGTATGTGTGTGAGACCGCGCATATACATGTCTATTCTATTTTAAGTTACCACAAAGATATATACAATAAATTAAGATGATAAAAATGTGCAACAGAATTTCAAAAAAATCATTTCATATAGTTTAATTCTTATGATTTATAAATTATTGGTTGTAAAATTCAGAAAGAACTTAGCAATGTTTAATTCTTATATCACTCTAATTATATAACTTTCTTTTATTTACTTCAGCTGTTTCCTGCTTTTTTTTATTGACATCACAATTCATTAAATACAAGTTAAGCAACTTTAAACCCTCTTAGATATTTTCTAGAAGGTTTTTCTAAAAAAAATCAAAAGACATAAGCCTATATATTTTTCTAATAGTTATTTAAATACTACAGAAATCTTCAAGAAATAGTCAAGTAACATAAACTGTAATAAAAAATAAACATCAGAGTAGCTGAGAAATACAAAAACCTTTGATATGATTTTTTTTTTATGTTTTCCATTTATGTTTTCCTTGTCATTTGTAAAAGAATCTATGTGTATTCACTCGCAGTTAGGAATTAGCTATATGTTATACACAAAATTGAAACAAAAAATCACTGTAAGACCAATAATGTGTCCTTCAATTAAAAAAATCAGTAACTGTTCACAGTCCCCTTCCCCCCTTTTCCTATTACCAGTTAAATATAGGTAAAGGGACACTTCACGTTTGAAACAAATAAATGTTTAATTGCTACTCATTGTTATACAAACATATGTAACCCTTCCTTTATTTGTCAGTAAACTCAGAGCGGCACTATTCACATTTGAATCAAAACAATTAGCATGGGGAAGGGGAAAATGAAGGGGCAGAAATCCGAGGGGGAGTCGAACCATGAGAGACTATGGACTCTGAGAAACAAACTGAGGGTTCTAGAGGGGAGGGGGTGGGGGATGGGTTAGCCTGGTGATGGGTATTAAAGAGGGCATGTATTGAATGGAGCACTGGGTGTTATATGCAAACAATGAATCATGGAACACTACATCAAAAACTAATGATGTAATGTATGGTGATTAAAATAACATAATAAAAAAAATGAATAGCACAGGGATGCTCTTTTCAAGTACAGTAGACTTTCTAGGCTTACATAATCACTATTTTTTATGTCATGATTTTTGTTTACTGTAAGAATCACTCTGAACAGTTTTATGGGAACTGTGACTCCAATCTCCTGGTCATCCCATTCCCTAACAATACTTGCCCATCACTATAAATTGAAGCTGATTCTAAAATATTGTGGGCATTATTCTACATAAGAACATAATGTATACAGGCCTGTCTCAAACATACTTGTGGAACTATTTTTAAATGTTTATTTTCATAGGAGAAGGCATTTTGAATTTTTGATGACTAAAATTCAATGATGTTTTAACTTTAGAAAATGAACCAACATAATTTGTGGCACTAATGGCTTAAAAAAGAAAAATATAAAGCAAAAATTCTCATTAGATATATAAAACACATTGGAAAATATTCCATTTCTATTTTCAATAAAAGCTCAGAAAATTAGGGAAAAAGGCAGTTTTCCAAATTTGATAAAGCGCATTTTTAAACTTTGACAGCAATCATATTTAATTGTGAAGAGTTAGAACTTTTCCTTCTGAAGTAGTTAAAAAGCAAGAAGTTTATTATCACTGCTATGTTTTAAAGCATTGTATTGAACCTCTTAGACAATGGAATGAGACAATGCCATGTATACTGAAATGAATGATTAAAGATGATGTTGATGACGGACCAAAAATCCATATATGGTGGATGGATGGATGGATGGATGGATGGATGGATGGATGGATGAATGGATAGATAGATGATAGATAGATAAATAGATAGATAAATATAGATAGATATTGGAAACATTTTTTTAAATTACAAAAATTATTCAAAGGCAACAGTATTTTTGTTAGAAAATCAAGCAGAATATACCTAAAAAAAAGTTTACAGGAGAATATTAAATTACTAAATTAGAAAGGTCACAGGAATTTTTTAATACACAAAACTCCATTTTTATGTATACCAGAAATATATATTTATAAAATATTCAACTAAATGCATAACATATATAACAAAAAAAAATATCCAGGAATATCTAAACAAAAAATTTTAAAGATCTCTACAATGAAACTAAAGAGAAATTAATGATCAAAAAGGAAGAAAAATACTGGGTTTATGAATTTGATAAGTACATAGAGGTATCAACAAATAGATCCATAGTGTAAATGCTATCCTAATCAAAATCCTAGTAAGTTGTATTACTGGATAAATGGATACATATGAAATATGTATGGAAATGCAAAGAACCAAGCAAGGCCAAGACGATTTTGATGAACAACATCTGGAGGACTTGCACTAACAGACAGCAAGGTTTAGGACACAACCACAGCAATAAAGACAATATAGTGTTAGTCCCTGGAGCCACAAAAGATGATAAAACCGACTGGAGATTCAGAACCCAAATCATACATATGTGGGGAACTCATTCATTCAATGGTGGCATAGTTGAGCATTGGAGAATCATTTCAATAAAAACTGCAGGGTCAACTGGATATCTCCATCCATCTACACATCTGTCCATTGGTTATCGCTCTTTTGATCTAGAATTTGGCACATGCTTGACACCATTCACAAAAATCAGTTTAAAATAAATTGTAGATATAAATGTGAAAGGTATATAACACAAATATGACAGAATAATGAAACTTCCATAAAAATAGGAAATTTTTTGTATAACATCAGGGCAAAAATACAAATGCCAACACTTCTTAATCAGGATTGGGTGATTGATAACCTGATATTTGTCTCAATGCCCAAATCCCTGTTTTTGTTTATTAGACATACTCATTTGTTCCTTTTACCCATCCTGGATTGGTTGCTCTTACTCTATTGAAATGGCATTCAGTAGAATATTATCCTTAATGGTGCTTTACTTAATCAGTGTATGAAGCATGGTACATGCCTAACATATGAACCAACCTGCTTAGCCTCTTCATTCATTTCATCAACATTTTATTGTGCTCTCACTAAAACTGACAAAGTTGGCTTAACTACACTGGTGGATCAAAAATTAAAGTTTCTTTATATTAGGCTAGTAATAAAGTTACTTCTAAAGGACAAATGATATATATGTACATTAATGAAAAATGCTTTATACAGATTATTTTAACTTTAAATATATCACCAGAAAGATATTTTTCACATGTAAACTGATGAAATAATCAGTTTCTTAGCTTAATTTTGTTTTTCTGAACAGTGCCCTGGGTTATCACTAGCCTTCTTTCAGATTTAATCATGTCTTAAAAGGAGACATTTTATTCAATGCCCGTATGTCTCATAAACTACTTCTCATATGCCATGGAAGAGCTGCAAGTACAAAGTAGATGTCCCCCAGATTCACTCTGGCTTACTATAATGCACCTACTAATAATATTTAAAAAATAAAAAATCAGGACCAAATGCTTTCTGGACAAAATGCCCCCCCAAAATAGGATTAAACAGGGCTGTCCTGGGTAAAACTGGGTATCTGATCACTATTATAAAACCTTCCCGATTTTCCTGGCTGTCATCTGAAACCAGCCCCTCACAAGGACAGGAGGCAGACCAGACTGGCAGGTGGCAGGTGTATTGAGCAGGAGAACTTATTTATGAGGCTTGTTTTGGGTGGCTCTAAGACCAGTAGTTTTCTGGATCTGCCAACCAAGTCTTGAAAATTATAGAGGACTTACGTATCTTCTGTCATATATACCATCCAGATAGTCTCAACAACACATCTCTATGTCAAGACTGGGTGCTTGCAGCAGCTGCTGGGAGAAGAACCAGGCTAGTGGAACCCACATTCCAAGGACAGGGGAGGGGCTGAGGAGTCTCCAGTTTCCCAGGCCCAGCACACAGGTCGACTGGCAGTCACATCCTCTCAATGACCACCCCCAACGTTCCACAGCCTCGTGACCCGTTCTTACAATGTTATATGCTCCTCTCTTCCATAATGTGGCCTGAGCCATCAGTAAGGGGCTTCGCTAGCACGGAGGTGGCTCATCTGGTAGCTATCTGGCTGCCCTGAAGGCAGGTAATCCTGGCACATACAAGAAAAATACAGATGAAGACAATAATTTCCCAATCAGTGACAACTGTTTCCACCAAGAATCCCATGATCTGAATCACTCATTTACTAAGTCCCCTAAGCTGGGGGTCAGATCACTTGTATCTTCGTGTGATTTAATAAAGATGACACACTAACAGAGTCATGAGGTATGAACATGTAACATTTGTTTGAATAATGGCACAGGTGCCTCCTTGTGAGGTTTTAAGTGTCCAAGGCTGTTTTACTTTAGAGGGCAGCTTTTATCATCAGAGACATTTCAGTGTCCAATTAAGGGCAGACTTTGCTTGCTATCATTCAGGTCTTGCTGGGTGAATTTAGCAAGAGTTTCTATGTGTCATAACGTCCTCAAGGACAATGGAGGGAACAAACAAGGCAGACAAATGATTAAACTAGCAGGAAACAATATGCCCACCTGGCCTTGGGGAGAGGGAGGTTGGTAGCTTTAGGAAGTTGAACTGGCTGTGCATACCACATGTTAGCTGAGGGGAGGCAGCACTATCAGGTGTAAGGAGATGAGCTGGGGGTGGGACATTCCAGACCAGGACCCAAACCTTCTTTCTTTTAATGCACACTGTTCTATTTCAGGCTTATTCTGTTTCAACAGATCCAGTTGAAGCAGGACAATGGGATCCCAGTGAGGAGCAAATAGTTTCCATTCACCCAGAGGTGGGAAGTAACTCACCCATCCTGGTGGGACACCTCATTGCAAATTCCAGTAAAGAACTCTTTTCCCAGGCATGATGGGGCTTGGTGTTCTCAGAAGCATAGCATGCTAATTTGAAGTGCAGACTTGGGGCCATGGCAGTTTCCCCTGTCTTCCATACTTTTAGGGTACTGGTACCCCAGCAGGGGTCCCCAGTCTGGCATATGGGCAACACTCTCTACTGGTTGATCATTCAAATCTATGAAAGCCTGGGACAGTACTGTAGTCCACTTGGCCAAGGAGGTTTTACTTGTTAGGAATTTAATCTGCTGCTTTATGTTTCATTTTTTTCTTTTTACCAACCCTGCTTCTTGTGCATTACCCAGGAGATGGAACCTCCATTCAAAATCATGTTCTTTTGTCTGGTCTTGCATATTATGATTTTGAAATGTGACCCTTGATCACAATCTATCCATACACAGTGCTCAGTTTCTCTAATCCCCTAATAGTGGCAGCCTGGTTCATACAATGACAAGGGAAAGCATGTTTCCACACAAAACCAGGCATGTTTACAATTTTCACTCAGAGGGAGCGGGCCAATATCATCAATTTGCCAACCTGTCAACAACTGGAAACTCCATTGGGTGGCCTCAGACTCCTTTGGCAGTTGCCTTGGGCAGTGTTTAGAACACACATGACATGCTGTTACTGTATTAACCAAGTCACTATCTTTTAAGGGCAATCTAGCATCCTTAGCAACAAGCCATCCTCCCTGAAGTGGCCACTCTTTTTATCTGCTGTACCTACTAAAAAGTCAGTTGCTAGGGCACACACCAAAATAGGGCATCAACTTCTAGACTGCCTTTTGGTTACTGAAGTGTCCAAAAGTCAGCATGCATCTCTGAATTGAGTTATTATAGTTTGATCAGAGATAGCTGTATTGTGTGGAAATGAAGAGACCATATGATTAGACTTTTGCAGTCTAAAAATCCTCTTAAATCAATTTGTACCTATCCTATTTAATGAACAAAAATTTATCTACAAAAATTATTCCCTCAGAATGATGTTTTGTTTTTTAAAGATTTTATTTTTAAGTAATGTCTACACCCAACTTGGGGCTCAAACTCACAAACTGGAGATCAAGAGCTACATGCTCTACCGACTAAGCCAGTCAGGAGCCCCTTAGAATCATGTTTTAATAAGAGGAATTTCTCAGTTTACTTGTTCCAATAATAAACATACAAATGTAATATTTAATATAATAATTCTGGGTTCTATTATTACACTGATGGTTGATACTACTTGCCTATATTATTGCTGAGACTTACATAGATGGAAATTTAAAATCAGTTTTGTCTTTCTAGCTAGATTCTGACTTTTTTAAAGCTATTTTTTGTGAAAGGACTTTATGAAATGTTTAAGACAATATTTGACTTCACCCATTTTGTCAGCAATACTATATGGTGAAAACTTATTATTATGTAGGTAACACAGGATGTAAACTTGTACCAAATTCTAGAGAGGAAAATCATAGTTTAGTAGTCCAAACTATGGGAACTGGGAACTGCAGTTTGCCGATATACTTCATTTGTTATGACACAAGCTACAAAATCATAGTAAGATAATGGTATATTAATATAAGATAAAATATTTATTGCATATGAGAAATTACATATAAACTATACTTTCTGTGGCATTGTTAATAAGTGCTAAAACTTCTACATGAAATTTTTAAAGCTCAAAAGCATTATTGACCACATGAATATGATTTCCCAACACATTAGACATATTCTCCCAACAAGAGTAAAACCTAATGTAAGAAGAGTGTAATTCCATCAATATTGATTTATATGGATTTTAGTATTAACCAGAAGTATTACAGAGGACTGAATGATTCTCACCTAAGTGTTAAGTATATTATTAATAATAAAACTTTATTAAATTATATCTCATATTTCACACCAAATGCTTTATCTTCTTTCTAGTGATTATGGGAGGCATCCATAAAAATGTAAAAGAGTAAAAGAGTGATAGATTTTGATATGCAGACTAATTTAGATATCCTGAAGGCAATAGAGAAGTCAGCAACTTGTGACAAGGATATTTTGTATGTAAAGTTTCCATTCATTATAGAATACTAAATAGTGTGTCTTAGTTTAATATATGTTGGAATGTCAAGATCTGAACTGTGGATTTCAAAATGACTCATTTATTTTAGTATGTAACTTTTTCTGTGTTAAGTTCGTGGTAAAAATATTAAACAGGCTTTTCTTAGAATGAAGATATAAACTGTGGAATAGGCTAGATATTTTTATATGCAGTTTTAGTACAAGTATATTTTGACTACACTGAAGCAAATTTATTGAGAGGATGTTGAATTGTGTAATGGTCAAGTTTAAAGAAACCCAAATTAAATAATATTATTTTGACCTACAATCTGTGTCTGTGATTTTTGTGACATTAAAACAGATATAAAATATTAGATAATTTAGTAAAATTATAATTTTCTGAAATCAAATTCATGAAATAAGTTTTTAATCTGTGGATCTGCTCATTCTTTCACACTTGGGATTTATTTATTTTATTAATATCAGGATCATTATTTATTTACAGGGACTGATTGGCCCATCTCTCCTCTTTTTATATATCAGATACAATTATTTTACAACCTAGAACCTCCAAGCAAAACTCAAGAAACAGATGATATTTTCCCACTTGTCACCTTAAATGTGCAAAATATTCTTCAAATATTTTTTTTTCTGTCTACCATCACCTGAAAATTAGGTCATTCTTATTATTCTTGTGCTGTATTTTTGACACCTCTACTTTTCATAATGTGAGAGAATTTAAGTCAAATAAATAGACTGTGTTTAAGAAAGCAAACAATATTTTCAGAGAAAATACAAAGAGTAATCCATCCCAAATTCAGTCACATTCAAGTCACATGTCCAAAGACAACTTTCATCAAATATAATTTTCAAATTTGATGTATTTTAAGAAATAAGGATTTTTATATTTCAGAGAAATCTCTAAGTGTTGAAGCTTATTAAATTTATGAATTCAAAAAGTGATATCTAAATTTGCATGTGTTTTACATAAATTGAATTCAATCTCTTTTTTTACAATGGGTGACGTTATTTTGATGGTAAATACTATTAAAGTCAATTTCTTTTTCTTCAAGCTTTATTGAGATACTATTGATATACAGTGTTGTATAAGTTTAAGGTATACAAAGTGATGGTTGATATACAAAAATATATTGAGAAATGATTACCATAATAAGATTTTAACACCTCCATCACCTCATATAATTACAATTTTACCCTTTTTGTGGTGGGAAGAGTTAAAATCTACTGTCTTAGTAACTTTCCAATATGTGATACAGTAATATTAATAATACCATACCAAATATTATATCGCCAGACCTTAATCATCTTCTAACTAAAATTTTGTTCCCTTTGACCAACATTTCAACATTTTCCCTCCTCCCAGTCTAGGCAACCACCATTTCACTCTCTTTCTAACGAGTTTAACTTTTTTAGAGTCCATATATAACTGAAATTTTACAGTATTTGTCTTTCTCTGTCTTACTTATCTTACTCAGCTTAATGCCCTCAAGGTCCATTCCCCTATATTGTCATCAGTGGCAATATTTCATGCTTTTTTCTGGTTGAATAATATGCCAGTGTGTGTGTGTGTGTGTGTGTGTGTGTGTGTGTGTGTGTATTTTATTTATCTATTTATCCATGATGAACATTTAAGTTGTTTCCATGTCTTGTCTATTGTAAATAATGCTCCAATGCACATGGAAGTGCAGATCTCATCAAGACAGTGATTTCCTTTCCTTTCTTATATATCCAGATGTGGGATTGCTGACTTGTTGAGAGCTTTCATTCTGAAAGATACTGAATTTTGTCAGATATTTTTTTCTCATTTATTGAGAGGGTTATATGATCTTTATACTTTATTTGATTAAAGTGGTATATCATGTTTGATTTGCTTTTGTTGAACCATCCTTGCATAGTGGAGCTAAATCCCACCTGATCATGGTATATGATCTTTTTAATGTGCTGTTGAATTGGGCTTGCTAAAATTTTGTTGACAATTTTTGCATCTGTGTTCACAAGAGATACTGACCTGTAGTTTTCTTGTGGTGTCCTTATCTGGTTTTGGTATCAGGGTAATGCCAGCCTTGTAAAATTAACCTTGGGAGTGTTCCATCCTCTTCAAATTTTTGGAAGAGTTTGAGAAGGATTGGTATTAATCCTTCTTTAAATGTTTGGTAGAACTTACCAGTGAAGCCAACTGGTCCTGGACTTTGGTTTGTTGGGATGTTTTTAGTTACTGATTCAATCTCACTAGTAATCTGTCTGCTCTGATTTTCTGTTTCTTCATGATTCAGTCTCAGTAGGTTGAATGTTTCTAGAAATTTAAATGTTTCTAGAAATTCTGCACTGGGAAATTTTAGAATTGAAGAATCACTATTCAGAGACTGCCTGTAGCACTTTAGGTCACTGTGTGCCTCAACTCACACCCACAGAGCCTCCCTGGATTTTATATCCACCAATATCCTCTGTTCATCTCCTAAACCTCATCTAATCACTTATGTAGCTTTTCACCCGTCCATGCACTCATTCTTTTACTCAGTCATCACAAACTTCAGGTACTGCGTGACTCCTAGCCTATTAGACCTTATATTTTTGTGTGGAAGAGAGATAATAATTTTGTAATTCCAGACCAACAAGTGGAAAAACAGTGTTTCATCTCAATTCTTTTTGGTAGTTCTAGTTTTGGAAGTAATTGCATTTTAAACATAAATGCAATCAGTAAAAGCTCACTGTTACATGTAAATAAATATGTGTTTAATAAGCAACAAGTAGTTTGTAGTTTTCTTGGTTTTCTCTTCTGATGACATCCTCAAATGGAGATCCTTTCAGTACTCTTTCAAATTCTACATTCAAAGTACAGATTCAAATATAATAATTGGTAGTTGACTACAATACAATGCACAATATTTAAGACAACAGAAAATAAAATGTTTGCATTTGTTGCTTTATAAAGGATAAGATATGTGGATAGTATATGTGGAAGCAAGATTAACACTCAAGAACCTATAAAATGGCAATGATATGGAAAGAACATGAAGGAGTAAGTATATATTCAGGTAAAATAATTCATATTATTCATTATTTAAATATTGAGATTGAGGAAAACAGAAAAATCACATATAATATTAATTGATTTCTTCAAAACAAAGTTAATAATTAAAGGAATGCTTCAGAGGGAAACCATCTACACCTAGTTGACAGTATAATGGGGATATTCTTTTATCTCCATATAAAGTAACATTTCTGATGACAGCTGACTATTGTTCTGTTGGCCACTTCCTCCCATGGAAAGGAATAAAAAGTGCTCATTGATTTTAGTATGATTCCATACAAGGCCTGAACCCAGACTGGCAATCCCACAAGATGTACTGAATTACACAGATTAACTAGGTTAATATATACATGAACCCTGAGTTGCAAAGCAAAGAGATCTGTGCTAGCCAAATACAGAACAAACCAATGTTTTGTGATGTTTGTTGAATCAACCACAGTCTGTGGCTACACTTGATGCCATGTGCAAAGACTGTATTGCACATACTGCAATCCCCTTGTAGGTCAACTCTCCAACTCTACATAAAAGAGTACCTCCTCTTCTCTATTTAAAAATCCACCCCTTTGCTCTCAGTTTTTGCCTCTGTCTCATATCTAATGCAGGTATGAGGTATCAACTGGTTTATTATCAACCAAAGTGTTAACCTACCTGAATCTGTCTCCTCTACTATTGCTCTAGATTCCATGGGTCTTTCCCTTCTCAAGAACAGTTTTCCAGCAGTTAGGGCCCCCTTATTTTCTTCAAAAATAGTCTTTTTTGGATCATTGCCTAGAGTATATAACTGTGCTTTTAAATTTTCCATTTTAATAAATGATTAATGATAACAAGTAAAAAATCCTCATTACCTTTATCCCTCTCTACCTAGTACCCCACATCTCTATTTTCTCCCTGTAGTATAACATCTTTTAAAGTTGGCTAAATTCACCATAACCTCCTCTTCTCCATCCATCCATGCAATAGAATAATCTCCAAAATATTGCAGCTGCATAAATTCAACTGAATTCCTCTTACCAAAATCACTAGGAGCCTTCAACTTGCCAAATCAAAAGTCACTACACTTCCTTGATTTTATTCAACCTCACAGCAGCATTCCATTGGAGGACCTCTTCCTTTGCAACATCTCTGCTCATGTCTTTCTCTTTTTCCTACATTACTGGCCAATCTCAATCATTCTAATTTACCAGTCAACCCCCTTTTGCTTAACAGTCAACTCACCCTGTATGCTTTTCTCTTCTCTACCTACATTCTCTGCCAAGGGTATCTCGTACACTGCCATGCCTACATGCTTGCTATATGACAATAACTCCCATATTAATAATTAATATACACAATCCTCATCATACTGTATGGGAATATTTCCCTAGAACACGACATGACTGGATTCTCTGTAATCAACTTCAAATACCATCTCCTAAAATGTCCCTTCCTCCAGTCAGTTAATCATCATCATACCTCACCCGTAATTATTACATTCATACATACAGCATCAACTATCACCTTATTTAAAATAGTTACTGTTTGTGTGTTATAACCAAAACATAAGTTTCATACTAGCAATTACCTCCAAAATGACATTTCAAAAATTCTTCTAGTAAATGTTAGGTCCATAATGTATGCTATTTAAGAAAGAGGAGGAGTGGGAGGAGAAAGTGAATGAGGAGGAGAAGTAGGGAGTGGGAAGAAGAAAGTTTCATTGCCTACCTACCAAATAGAACAATATCCATGTGTCATTTACATCTAATGATAATTGGTCCTGATACATATTCACAGCTAAATTTGTTTATGCTGTAAAGACCTATGTTCTGAACACATGTAGAAAGAAGTCTTTAAATTGTTTCCTGGAATGTTAAAAAACAAGAATCAGGAAAAAATACAATAGAATATACAATTTTAGATTTGGTGGCTAATAAATCAAAAGTTTAGGTAAAGCAATTTTAAAGTATGTTAGCATAATTTAAAATGACCATTATGGAATAGAACTTGTCACACTTAAGTAAATTTTATGAACTTCATTTTACTACATATTGTGCTATCAAAATTTTCCGACTCAATGAGTGAACGAATTTTGCATAGCCACACCATAATTTCCTCTCTATTAGAAAGACATTTCTGATTTTCAGTGCATTCAGTTCTTATACCTTATGGAAAGCACTTGCTTCTAGATGCATTACATTTAAAATATTTATAAAAATAGCATTGGAATGGAAAGGAACTTTGAAAATAAAGTTGCACAGAGCTTTTCAACCTCTTTGTTTTGTTTTTAGTCTTTATGGTCTATGATTCTGATGCATAGAGTAATTGTGTCTTATAAATTGGCTTCTACTACTTAAACATGCATATTTTTCAGGATGGCCTTATGTGCTTTTTTAAGATACAAAATTATATCTTGTTCTGGAAAATGTGTTTTTATAATGGGAAACTAGTAAGTGAATAAGCTGAAGAATTTTATAAATCACTAAAACATACGTTTTTCTAAATATTTATTTATTTATTTATTTATTTATTTATTTATTTATTTATTTATTTATTTATCAGAGAACGAGAGAGAGAAGGAGAGAGGGAGAGAGAGCATGAGCAGGGGGAGTGGCAGGCAGAGGGAGAGAGAGAAGCAGGCTCCCTGCTGAGTAGGGAGCCCAATGAGGGAATCAGTCCCAGGACCCTGGGATCATGACCTGAGCTGAAGGCAGATGCTTAATGGACTGAGCCACCCAGACATCCCTAAAACATACATGTTTAACCCCTGTTTCTTGCCGTGAAGCCTGAGATATTTTAACAAGACAAATAATGTATTTATACATGGTACCATTGTTTACAAAATTTAAATGATAGCCTAAGTTTTTAAATATTTTAGTTAACATGTTTGTAGAAGGAAGTACAAGTATTGAACTTTAAATAATTCACTTCCATAACATATGCTCAAAATTTTAAATCTGTTGTCATTGTTAATATATCTTTGATGTAAATTAATATGCAATACCTTCTGGAGACATCTCTGGTACAATGGCCTCATAAGGTTCATCTAGGAATTTTGGTTCATTGTCATTGATATCCGAAACTCTGATGACAAACTCAGACTCAGGTTCCACAGCCCTTCCAGTAGTGCCGTCTATTACCTGGGCTCTTAGAGTGTAGAGGGATCGTTCCTCTCTATCAAGCTTCTGGACGGCATATATGTCACCTGTTCTCTCATCAATGACAAAAATACTTCCAGCTCCAGCTCCCAAAAGCTTGTACTGGAAAGAGTTGTTTCCATTGTCTAAATCAGATCTTAGCTGAAAGTACAAAGAGGGATAATTTAGTTTCCAGACATGTGTAAATGGACAAATGAATTTTAACAATTTTATTTTCATGTCTGTTAATTTTTCCCCAAGTTAATAACTCCATGTAATTCCCATAGTATATTAAATCAGGTGAAATATTAATTTTAAGATTAAATTCTATCATCAGGCAGAGGAGTCTGAAATTTCAATGTAAATCACTATATACATTTTATTACTCTAAATGGATTATTTTAATTAGAAACTATAATAATTGAAAAACAAAGTACCTTTCATAAATTATGCACAACAAAGTTGGTTCATGTTTACTCTATGATTACATTCTTGGTCACTAAAACCATAATCTCAAATATTTGTATTAGATTGGGATCTAGAGACAGATAGGAAGATAATAATCTAGATAAATCTAAACAGTGATGTTCTATCTTTAGGCTAAAAACACATAGGAAACATGAAAATATTACCAGGAAAATAAGGGAGCATGTTGAGAAGATAATGAGAGCCTCAGCCATCCTTGTTGGCATTTATAACATGCCATAAAATCTACAAGTTGCTTTGTATATGATTTCCATAATAATTCTCATAATATTGTGAAATATATATTATTGATATAATCATTTATACAGAGAAAGAGAGACTGAAAATCTTTAAAACTTTCACAAGAGTCATGGTTTTTGTATAGGTTTGTATAGATTTAGACAACAGGTCTGTCTGACCCAAGAGACTCCACTGCTCTGAGTTTTGCCAAATTAGATCTAACTCTTTCTAACATATTCAACTCAGTTCTCAAATACATCTTTTCTTCTTGTGCCCTCATTATTTTTATTTTTCAAAAGCAAAGTAAATTTGTTCGTTCATAGTGTTAATAGAATTGTGAATTTTATATATAAAAACAAGGGTTATTACGATAGGTAACATTGGTTGGTTGGTTTTCATATCTAAATTATTTTTACATATAGAGAAGAAGTATGCTATAATCCCCTAATTATTGTGAATCCATACTTTTCTTGAGTCATCATTTATGAATATGTCCTTCTTCAAAGTACGACCTCCGAAAATTTACAAAGTTAACCAAAGAAATACAATCTTAAACAAATTCATAACTTTTCTGATAGTTCAAGGTAAAATGACTAATTAATACATTTCTCTGTGATTGGGTAGAATATCTGAAGATATCTAAAGCAACTAATTTTAATAATTTTAATAATGTGTTGAATAACACTGCTATTCATTGAAAGAAACAGATTGGGAATAATAATAAAGAGATAATAAAAGAGTTATAGCTCTTTTAATTTGATGGCTCTTCATTACTCATAAGATAAAAAGGAAGTTTCCATGACTTAATAATAAGAAATTTAGGGAAACAAATGTCCTTTCCAATAAGTATATCAAATGAAAGTAAGGTATGGCTATGTTTTTCAAATATCATTTCGATACAGTTTGAAAATGTGATTCAATATTAGAATGATGATAAATCCAATTTAGTAATGAATAAATGTATTCCAAGTATATATACACAGTATAATTTTCATGAATCAGTGAGCTTGATCTTTTGAAGGACACAAATTTAAGTAAAAAAAAAAATATATATATATAGATATATAGATATTTACTTATTTTTTTAAACATCAGCCTCTTAATGTCACAAAATGTATAAGTTAAACACATTTAAATTTTATGATATCTGTATTATTATATTTTCTGTATTTCTATTCAAAAGTATTTTTTTTCAATTAGGCAGCTACTACTGATTCAGCAAATCAGTATGCCTTTAATTTTTTACTTAATTGTGTTTTCCAAATTTAATCTCTGTTAACAAACAGTTCAAAAAGAAAGTCATCTGGACACATCAACTACATTTTACTTTTACTAGCTCTTTAACTACAACACCTAAATATTCATTCTTACTCTCTTTTAAACCAGTTACCTGTATGTTATTTAAGACTAATGACATTGTTTCAGGGGAAAACATCTGATAGATTATTTTCATAAGTATTTTTACAGAATGAAAAAAATAGGGAAAACCAATCACAATGTGAAAGGAGGCAACAGGAGATGTGCCCAGAGCACAAAAACAAAAACCAGAAAATGTGACAGTCAGCCAGGGAGGTAGTCTCTGCTCTGATTGTACTGATGCACTTCCCTGTAGAGCCTTATTCACTAAAAGTCACCGGCCTCTGTTTGTCTGTCACCCCGCTCATTGATGGGAGGGCATATAGGGCTCTGCGGAGTTCACTGTAAATGTGGCCGTAGAGACTCAGTCAACTAGCAGACGCTTAACTATGGATCTCATTTGTGCCATCCTGCCTCTGATTTACCTGCAGTCATCTTAGAGAATAAAAAGATGTGAAATGTGACTCAAAGCAGGCACACATACATACACAAATGTTTGAAATCTGTTTGCCTAAGATCCTAATCTGAACCTTTGGTTGAATATACACATATACATTTGCTGGATGGGATAGATGAACTCCTTTGGAATCTGGACATCATGCTAACACTGCAGCTCTCCTGAAAGAGCTAGGAAAAGGGAGTTAATGAATTTTGAGTGCTTCACCCTTTGGGCCCAATTAAATTTTAGTGCCAGTTAATTGGTGGTTAAACTTATTTCAGTTCATTCATCTAGAGAAAGATCCTTATAGAAAAGGACACGGTATTGTAATTACCTCTGTTTAAAGAAAATTGAATAATAAAAACCAAAAACATAAATAAGGAATGTTCTATCTCATTAAGGAAATTTAAAAATATATATATATATATTCTTATAAGAAAGTAAAAATAATCATTCTTTATCTTTCATAATCAAATGAAGTGTGTAGGCTCTTGAAGCTACTTAGCTGTTGGTACTAATCTGCTTCATGAAAAATTAATGATGGGTAAATCAATATCTACTGAGCATAATAGAAAATCAGGCTAAATACTGTTGGTAAACGTTATTATTCTCAGTGTGGTTGCTTTGATCCATTACCAAAAATAACACCATCAAATTTCTAGATGTTGATAAATGAGGGCAGTATTTTCATATGGGAGATAAAAGTGAAATTTGAAAATCAGAGCTTTTCTTCTTCCTCAAGTTTTGCAAATATTTTAGGTGCTTGAAAATCTGAAACAATTAATTAGGCTGATGTCTGAAGCTTTCCAAGGGTTCCACTGAGAAAATGTAGAATTCATCAAATGCCTTAAAACTTCCTCAACCCATCCATTTAGATTTACAAAATGTTATTTCCTGTAACACTTTCATAAAATCAGTACCTGGCCAATGTGATAATTAGTCTTATTCATTTCCTCTGGTACAAAAAACTGGTTCCACATCCAACCACGCTTCACTCTGAAATGAGAACCCACTAGGTGCTTAACTTCATCTGTTGTAGAGATTTCTGTTGCTGTAAAGCAAGGCCGTATGAGAGGAATTCCAAACATAAAAGGTAGCAATAAGCAACAATTCATTCTGCTTTTTTGATTCCAACTGGTATTCTTCAGAGGAAAGAGTAGTTGCAAACAAAAACTGTATGTTCCTTTATAATCTTTTTAAGTCTCAGATATCTTTCATATTCCTAAAGAACAAGAAACAAAGCAAAATTTTACATTTAAAAATAACATTTTCTCACACAATTGCTAACGTAAGGGTACAACTTTTGTATTCATAAAATGGAACAATATGCATTTAATTTATCTTCCAATTAAGCTGGTTATATTTTGTAGCTCAGCAATAATTTGAATGTTATAATTAGGAACTTCTGCTCAAGCACTGTCCATTTTAATCTGTAGCCATAAATCTGCCTGAAGTTTGAAAAGTTGGTCTGGCAATCTCCTTGATTGATAGCTGATACTGAGATAGATTTTTTTTTCTTTAATTTAACCTGCTTACATCTTCCATTCCATCTTGGTAAAACTCAACAGTCAAGCCAGGGGAAAAAAATGTGATCTTTCTCCTTTTTCTAAATAGCAATAACTTTCCTAATGCAATTTCCCAAGTTATAGTATTTTATCTCGTATTAAATAGACAAAAATGACAATTCAGTTTGAAACGTGGGGGATTTAATTATCAGTTATATTGATGTTATAAAACACTCTGCGAACAGAAAGCCCATGCAAGATATTTACCATTTTATATTATGAAAGATATGAAAATAAATGTTTTTCATCTTAACAAAAAGATGATGCTATTTTAGAAAATAGATACAAAAATATAGTGCCTGGGTAAAAATGGCTGTTTATAATATATAAGACGGAGATAAAAGATATCTTCTATTACCAAAATAGTAAAAGAGAAACTTCAACTACTGAATTTTACATGAAAAACTTTCCATTTAATGGATACTGATCATACCAACTCTCTTTGAAATGATTGGTAATTCTCACCCTTATAGGAAATTGAATAGCTCTGCATTTACCACACTGACAGAGCATCTCCATATAACCAAATTGGATTTGTTTATTTGGGACTCACTAAGAAAAATAATTTTGTCAGGTCTACAATGTAGCTGAATACTACATAATCAACAGAAAAGCCAGAGTCCCTGTTTCTGTTAGGAGCTTTCTATATGATCTCACTTTGAATCTCCACACATTTTTGAACAACTGCTGAGAGATATTTTAGGTCTTTGACTCTTGTTAGAAAGAGTCATTAAAAAACACCTAATTAAGAAAGCATGTTGTTATAAATGGGGATACTGTGGTGCCTCTGAGTTCCTTCAAGCAGATGTTTTCTTTTGTTATATATTTACTTAATGAAAGCCATGAAGAACTTCAACTGAGGTGAAAATTAAAGATGAATTTCATTCTTATGTTGAGTATTTGAAAATTAAATATGGCAAATTATCACTAACAGTGGTGTGAAGTGTAATTATAATGTTGGGTAAATGTATTTGTGTCAATTTTAAATTATATTTTCATTCATCTAGGGAAAAAAGTGAGGGATTTTAGGGAAGATACTGTTTTAGATTAAAAGATATTTAAAACACAAAAGAACAAGTGTAAAATAAGGATATTGTCTAGAACTTAATTTGTACAAACCTATTTTTATATTTACATTTTTTATGAATTGGTGAAAATCCAATATGATAATTCAATATCTTGAGATGATAAAAAACATTGTGGATTTTGTTAGTTATAGAAGTTTCTTTGTGGTTAAATAAAACCATTTTTTTGATCATGTATACTGAAACATGTTGGTGATGGAAATAAGACGATGTCTAGAATTTTTTTAAAAACATTTCAGAAATAGTAGTAGCTCAGGTAAAACCACTGAGGCAAAGCCTTGATAGTTAATTCTTGAAATTGGGTCATGAGCATTTGCATAGCTATTATTTTATTCTTCATTTGTGTTTAAAACTTATAAATTAAAACAACAAAAATAACAATTTATTCTGTATTTTTAAAATCAATATGGTGGACAAAAATCATTAAATATTTTAATCTCAGCTATTGATGAGAACTCACAAAAAACCAAACAGAACCCTTATACAATGCTGATGAAATTGAAAATTTGGACAATTATTTTGAGGAATAGTTTGGCCAAATCTACTATATTTAAAAACTAGATGAATCTAGGGGCACCTGGGTGGCTCAGTCGTTAAGCGTCTGCCTTCGGCTCAGGTCATGATCCCAGGGTCCTGGGGTTGAGCCCCGCATCGGGCTCCCTGCTCTGCGGGAAGCCTGCTTCTCCCTCTCCCCCTGCTTGTGTTCCTCTCTCGCTGTGTCTCTCTCTGTCAAATAAATAAAATCTTTAAAAAAAATAAAATTAAAAAAAATTAGTTGAATCTATAACCAGCTATTCTTTTTTACTGCTTTATATCTAGAGAAACTTGCAAATTTGTCCACTGTGAGGCAGATATAAATGGGTTAATTTGAAAAATATGCATAGAAAAATAAAGTTCAAATGAGGGAACTATATGATACCAATTACGAAGTGTTTCACAATTATAAGATGATGCCACATGAGACTGTTGTCATACAAAAATTCTGTAAAGTAAGTCTAGGAAAAGAAAAATGATACACAAAATTTATTATAGTAATTACCATGTTAGTAGGAAGAGAAATTGGTTTAAAGATTGAGGTTTAGAAATATGTCTCATTTTTCTCCCTCTAAACAATCTCAAGTAAATATGTCAAATAATAACATTCATTAAATCTGGGTGATTTTTCTACCTTATTTAGATTTTTTTTCAGATATAGTACATGATTGAAATATTTTACAATTAAATTTAAAACTAAAAGTTAAACTATCATTATTTTACAATCCTAAATCATAACAAAACAGATAGGAATACACTTTTATTTGAACCTCTTAATATAAAAATACAAGAATGAAATGGTAGCAGTAGGTATGTCTGAGTCATGAAATATTATGGCTTTGTTTATACTCTTCTAGATGTCAAATTGTCTATAACGGTCCTACGTTTAGGGAAAGGGAAAAGGTTTCAAATAATGGTCCACTTCTGATTGAAGAGTGTTGACAAGCTGTCAGCAGTGCCAGGCTGAGAAATATTCAGGCACAGTCCGGGCTAATAAGGAAAAATGCTATCAATTAGTATGTCTGAAATGGGCCTTAGAGAAACAAGCAGTGGTATGTCTGCCCTATATCTCCAATCCTGCTTATATTTTCCAGTCAGGTAAATGTATGGATGAAAACCTGCATAAGATTTCAATATGGAAAAAAATGCTAATACTGTGTCTCATCTTAATTTGTTTAGATTTAATCTCATTGCCAGTAACTAGACATATTTATAAATATTAAATAAAATGTAGAGTGAACTATATTTCATTACCTATCTTGAAAATATATATTTCAAAATATATAATGTATACAAATTAAGTGACATTGCTGTTAACACAAAATTACAAAATAATATTAATATTTGAAAAACAGTATTATAAAATATAAAATATTGTGTTCAAATAGGATCATATAATTTTAGTATTAAAAATTGTATTTTCTCTAATGCATTACATTTACATACGAAGAAATTTCTATTAAGACATTTTAAGTGACCTGTCCAGTAGCAAATAGTTATTTACCAGTGGAAGTAAGACTGGAAATCTAATCGTAAGGGCATGGAGTATTCACTGTGCTTTACTGAAGAAAGAAAACATGTAGATGTCTAAAAAAGTGCATGGCATCTGTCACTGATAGTTAACTTTATTTAAATTAACTAAATATATGGAAATTGCATTTGAACGTCTGGACCAGTCTTAAAACCAGACATAATAAAATGTTTTCTATTATCTCCTTTTAGAACACCTCTTTCTCCCTTGTTCTAAAGATTCTTGAGGTCAAAAACAGGGAAGAATAAGTCAGAATGATGGATTTGGTGTCTGTGTGGAGGAAAAGTTGAAGCTAGGAAAATGTGGATGGGATAAATATAGAAACTTAATCCTATTTGTGATCTTTTTAAAAATCAAGTGAAACTTGGCAGCCTCATAGAGTGACACCATACATAAAGGCTTCTAAATGGCTGTCTCAGAACCACTAATAGGAAATCTAGAAAGAAATGTGTGTGGATATAGCTTGCATACATAAGTGAGAAGAAATGATATTTCTGGACCAAAATTTGTAACAAACCATGTGCCAACTCTTTCTCTAGACGTAGAATGTAAAACATATTTCTTTGTCCCATTTATAAACTCTCATTAAACATATATTTTACATTTTTACTGGCACAAATAAAAGCATTGTGCTACAGCTAAAACAGTATAAAGTCAGAGTGCCTGTACAAGAGCTTCTCAAGCCCACTTTGGCATGACCTTCCCTATTCACTATTTGTGTGATGTCCTAAGATGGGGACAAGTGCCATTTCACCCCTGGGCTGGCTATTGTGGACTCTGTTCTCAGCGGTGCAGAGAACTGTGGATTAATGAGCACTGTAGTCAGTGCTAAGCATTGACAATATGGAGCCTGAGTGTGAAAATATTCCCCAACAAGAAGAGACAGATTCCAGTTGATGAAATACCCATTGGCAAAATATCACTTTAAAAAATCAGGTATCCCACTTTTTTCCACCCCTACAAGTTACCAGAACGTGATTTCTCATTATTTCTAAACTAAATCACTACATGCCTCTGTACTGAAGATTTGCCTAAAACACTGTTTGGACTGTACCTTTTGTTATATGTTGCCAATGCAATTAATCTGTAGAGGACTTCATTATATCTTTGCCATGTTAGTAATGATTTTAATTTGGACATTGCATGTCCACATGCTATTTCTTCACTTATTTTTCTTGTGTGATTGCAGTCAAACCTGTAAAATATTTTCTTTAGCGAATTCTCTTTTTCTTAATGTTCTTGTGAAAATATATAACATAGAAAAATAAAGCAAAAAAACCCTACAAAAAACAAAAAAAAGAAAAAGAAAGCAATACTTTATTTCTAATATCTAAAGAAGTATCCTAATATCACTTCATTATTCCAGGAGGTAAACCCACACATATTTACCCATGCTTTTTAGTTTTACTGCATAATTTAAAAACACTGGGAATTCCCTGAATACTTTAAATCTATTCATTTGGAGAGATAGCAAAAATTGGTCTCATTGTTAACAGAGAAACAAGTGAATAAAAATAAATTTCAAAATTCATATTAACATAATGTTATTTGGCCATTAAGTGTGGTGCTCTAAAGTCATTTAATGAGGGACACCTGGGTGGCTCAGTCCTTCAGCGTCTGCCTTCGGCTCAGGTCATATTCCCAAGGCTCCTGGGATTGAGCCCCGCATTGGACTCCCTGCTCAGCAGGAAGCCTGCTTCTCCCTCTCCCACTCCCCCTGCTTGTGTTCCCTCTCTCGCTGTGTCTCTCTCTGTCAAATAAATAAATAAAATCTTAAAAAAAAATAAAGTCATTTAATGATATAGAAATATGGCTGTAACACTTTGTTAGGTGAAAAAAATACATACAAAGAAAATGATTCCATTAATTTAGGAAAAAAATATGTTGACAAGTGCAGAAAAGAGGGCCTGAAAGACTATGTCCTCAAATGCAGACAGAAATTGTATCTGCATCAAGAAATTATAAATTAAAATTTTCCGCATGTGTGTTACATGTGTTAATATTTAATACGTCTACAAATGACTACATAATAAATTATTAAACTATTTTATGAAAGAAAAGTTTATTTAGTACTATAGTGAAGATCAAGAGATCACTACTGACTGCCTCTGGCATTGTTCTCCCAAATTTGTTGGGAATTTGTTCCCAAATTTATCTCACAAATTTGTTCCACAGGCAGCTTGGTGGAGTGAGGGGTCAAGGAAGAACTGAATGACTATACCAGCCTTGCACCCACTGCTATATTATTTGACAATGGTTTAACCTCTGGGTACCTACTCATCTCATTTGGAAAATGAGTTTAACACTAGTGCCTATCCCATGGAGTTATCTAGATTAAATGAGTTAATATGCCTAGATATTGTCTGAGAAAAATTAAGTATTGTTTAAGTGTTTTTACCTACACAAAAATAGCTACCTATAAGTACATGGGAAAAATCTAATGATTTATTTCTAAACTTTGAAATATTCAGTAACTGTTATTTCTTAAACAACACACACATATTAAAAAGACTTTATGAATGACTACTGCAAAAAGTGTAGGATATATGGCCCCGAATGCATGTGTTCTACATGTATTTTCAAATGATTTGAATGTCATCTTTTTTTTTCTAAGCTTGGCTATGTGACTATGACAAATAAATATCGTCATGCTTGAAATAATGTGATATTGCATGGACATATATAGGCTGAAAATGATCCCAGTGTGGCTCAGAACAATTAAGTTTTCAAAGAAGACTAATTATGATTTAAGGGATGAAAAATATTGTAATCTATGCACTTATGCATTTTGTAACTGAATCAAATTATGAACTGTCTTTTCTGTGACCTCTTCTTGCTTACATAAAGATAATTATTCCATCTGTGAAAACTTATAAAAATATAATGTATTCTGGAAGGCTTGTGGAAAGCTAAAACTAAGCTCAACTAAGCTTCTCATAGAGAAAAACAGGTGAAAATTAATATAATGTCTCCATCTTTAGAAAACCATGAGTGGCTTGGTCAAAATGATATATCAAAAGCCTAAGAATTTGCAATGGTCAGGAAGTTCTAAAGCTTAGGGGAAAAAGGAAAACTTTCTAGGTTTCTAGGTTTCTAAAATGCTACTTAAAAATAAAATAAAACATTTCTCTTCATCAATTATTTTCTTAAGCTTCTGTTTAAATTCCAGTTAGTTAACATATAGTGTAGTATTGGTTTCAGGATTAGAATTTGGAGATTCATCATTCATCACTTACAATAACACCGGGTGTTCATCACAAGTGCCCTCCTTAATTCCCATCCCCCATCTAGTCCGTGCCCCACCCACCTCCCCTCCAGCAACCCTCAGTTTGTTCTCCATTTATATAAGCACGTCTAACTTTTGATATCAAGATCCAAATGTGTGAAGCAAGCAAATTTTATAAAACTTCAGTGTGAAACAGAGTAAAATGCAGTTCTTGGGGCTGTGATTAGTTAAATTATTACAGGGGAAGTATTTAGAGATTCTTTTCTCTCTTAATTCAAGGAGTTATAGTATTTATAGAAAGAAAAAAATGGAGGCTTTGAAATGTGTATTAACACTCCTCTTTTATCAAGTCCCTTTATAATGACTGTTAGAGCAGTAGCATGGGTGGTTGGTGACAGGTTATAGACTATACCTCCAAGTCTAATTTTTTTATATTACGGACACTGCCTCAATATTCATTCCAAAAAAAGGTACTGTATATTTGTGTAAACCTATTTAAAACCTTGTCTATTTAAACACAAAAGTAAGTGTATTAATGCTGGGAAATGTTAGGTTGTTGAATTGTTTCAGCTGAAATATCTTGGGATATCTCTACTGTTGGTTATATTAATTCCCACCTTCATGTCTGCCTTTATACTTAATTTTATAGATATATATATATTTTACTTCAATCAGTTTTATTTTAAGCATTTAATATGTTAGCCTTTAATTAAGTATTTTGAATCTATAATCAGTGCTTAAAAACATCTGCAATTCCAGACATTGAAATTTTGCTTCTCTGGATCTACTGCCTTGGGCCCATGACTATCACTCACTTCAAGGTGCTGATGTATCCCAGCACTCAGACTAACGTGAGGTAGTACAAGTAAGAGGATCAATAAATAACACAGAAAAAGCACTAACAACACATAATGGCCAACAGGATTTCAATAGAGATTGTGTAGGGAATGTCAAAGGTAGGTTTAGAAATACTGAGGTAGCTACTTGCAAAACTTACAGGCGAAGGTTTTAAGTGAGCACTCGGTGATTCCACACCCAGAATTGTCATTGTCATCATGATATCTTCCCTTTCACCCCATTGCTCTAAGAAAAGTTTACCTTTAATTCTTCAGGATTTCATAATCCATCCCTAACCTCTGGATGATTAGTAAACTGAAATGGCAGGGAGGAGACATCAGAGAGTAATAAAAATAACATATTTTAATCCCTGTGGGAGACATACTATTGTTTATCAATATCATTCCTACAATTTGGCAGGGTTATGTGATTAGTTTCCTAACCATTTATAAGTAATTGATGGCTTTCACTTCAGAAACAGTGCAGTGAAAGGCCTTGCCTTTATCCCTCTCTTCTTTTGGCAATCAGATATTCTAGCTATGAGACAGTAGACACTCAATCAAGCTTAGAGCACTGGCAATTGTATGGAACTCAATATTGTACCCTCATGACTCTCATTAAATATTTGTGGTATGACGTTACTGACAAGTGGGTAGTTACGCGGCTACATAGCCTAGCACCCTAATAAAACTCCCAACTATATTCCTGGAGCCGTAATATGTACTTCATGTTTTCTCTTGTTAATTTTCTTTGTAATTCTGTGAGATACTAATTATTAACCTCCATTTAAAAAGAGAAGAAGATCAAAGTGAGCCTATATAAACTAATGAGAAAAAAGGAGTCACAAAGGCCAGCTATAGATAATAACTGGAATAAAGTCTTGTCACAGTAATAAAAGAGATAAAAATACCTAACCTGAAAGAATACAAGAAGTTGAATAGGGTCAGAGTTGGGGAGAAATATGATGTGCCGAGGGACAAGTACATTTGCATATTAATTTCAAAAACATTATTCCAGACAACAGTCCAAGTTAAGCCATTTCCAAGTTAAGATATTAAGGGTAGTTAAATAGGGTACAAATATCCATAGCCTGTATAATTCAGCTATTCCTTCCTGTGTATATGTCAAGCTTTGGTTTCGCTGCCAACCCAGTCTTGATTTTTCTAGGATATTTGATCCACAATTTTAGGTACTGAATTAATTATTTGGCCATTTGCTCACTATTTATTTATTTATTTATTTATTTATTTAGATTTTACTTATTTATTTTAGTGAGAGAGAGCATGAGCAGCAGGGAGTGGCTGAGGGAAAGAGAGAGAGAGAGAAGCTGACTCCTGGTTGAGCGCAGGGCTCACAGAGGGCTCCATCTCATAACCCTGAGATCATGACCTGAACTGAAATCAAGAGTTGGACACTTAATTGACTGGGTCACGTAGGCAGCCCCCTCATGAATTTTAAAGCAAATACTTAAAATCTTTCTCACTGAGTTTAATTTTTCCTTGTGATTTCAAACATTTTGTTATATTTTAATGTTGATATTCCGAAGATTAAAACATAGATATACCTAAATCTCCAATAGTACTAATAATTATATTTCTTCCTTCTCTTACCTGCTAACCCAACGGTTAAATCCTAACATCCTAATAATTACCTGACAGATTCAATTCAACTTATTTAGTTCAGGAAAAATGAATTGAATTATTATGGGTGGACACTTGTAAGTTCAGTCCTGTAGATTTCTACTCCCAATTTCAAATCCAGAGCCTATAACCACATGTTTGAGTTGAGTGCCGTAGAGGAAACTTTGAAAAGTCAAGTGCACACAGGATGCAGTGGGCGATACCCAAGGTCTCTCTTATTTCACAACACCAAATAACAAATAATCCCTACACATTCCTATCTTTTTTGGCATTAGGATATTAGATATATATAAATTGAGTTGAGGAATTATCATGATTTGGATCACTATACTAAGTTTTATGAGAGTAGATTTGGTTTAAATTGACCCTAAGTATATTTTATCTTTATAATTAGTTGAATCCGATTCATTTTTAATTTTTATGACTGGAAGTAATCAAAGTTGCATTACACACACAAACAAAAATTGTGTCTAAACAAATAGAAAGGGGCGCGTGGGTGGCTCAGTCTGTTGGGTGTCTGCCTTCGGCTCAGGTTGTGATCGAGCCGCATGTCTGGCTCCCTGCTCGGCGGGAAGCCTGCTTCTCCCTCTACCCCACTGCTCGTGCTCTCTCTTAAATAAAGAAATAAAATTAAAAAAATAAACAAGTAGAAAGAACGTTTCATTTATTTCAAGGCTCATGCTCTGTGTGTGTGTGCGAATTCTATACAGGTTGATGACTAAATTATAATTCATGTAGATATACCACTGATCCACCAATTAGAAAATATAATATATATCACAAATTTCCTTTATTATCAGTTTAATCCTAATGAATTCATAGCTTTCAGATAGTATAGGACCAATAAGTAATGACTTTCAATGCTAAAAATAAAAAAACAAATTTAGGAAAGTAAAAACTTCAAAGGATGATGAATAAGGTACACGTTTGGAGATTTCTTTCTCTTTCTTTTTTTAAAAAAGATTTATTTATTTATCTTAGAGAAAGTGTTAGTGGGGGGAGGAGCAAAGGAAGAGGGAGAGGGAGAGAGAATCTCAAGAAGACCCCACTAAGCACGGAGCCTGACGTGGAGCTCAACCCCACAACTCTGAGATCATGAGCTCAGCCAAAATCAAGAGTCAAATGCTTCACTGACTGAGTCACCCAGGCACCCCACTTTTGGAGATTTCTTGACCCAGGAAATATATCATGGCAGTCTGACAAAATCACCAGTTATCATGTATGTAAAGAGTGAGAATTTCCACAATCATAACAAAGTGAAGCATTTTTCCTGAAAACATTGTTTGGATAAATATGAAACCCTATCAGTTAATTATTCTCATCACATAAGTGATATCTGATAAATTGCATTTATATATCACCATAGAAACAAGAAAAGGAAAAATATTTTTCTTCTTAGCAACAATGCATTCTACTGTCCCAAGAACTTATTACAAAATTATTTATTTGGCCTTCAATTTCCATTATGCATATATTATTTTGCTTTTCACTTGTTGAAAATCTTTTTAGCTACTGCTTACTATAGTAAATAAAGACACAGTTGCACTCTGACATTTTTTTTTTGCTGATGTTGTATTAGTAGCTACATACTATCTAGTCAAATATATCATCTAAACATTCCTTTCTCCAATTATCAATTGCTTTCAGTACATATTCTTTATAACTGTAATAGCTATAAATGTATTCTACCATCTAAAGCAATACTTAGTAAGCACCACTGCTAAATGGTGTGGAAAATATAATTTTGTACTGAAAAAGACATAATATAAATATGACTTTTTAAAGACCTAAATCTTAGTGAATGGAAAAGAATTTAAAGTCATACAGTCTATTTTGTGTGTGTGTGTGTGTGTGTGTGTGTGTGTGTGTGTGTAGAATCAATGCAAAATTTAAAACATTTATAATATAGTATCACAGAATCACATAGTACTCGATTCATATGAACTGGTTAAAATATTAAAGCATTTTAGCCACTATGCAAAAACACTTTATTTGACAATTGTAGTAATAATTATTATTTTAAAACATGACAAAACTATTATTTTTGCTGGAGGTGGTTATATTTTTCTACTTTAAAATTTTTATTATGCATGAAGAGAATCCCTTGTTCTATACCTAAGTGTAAAGTAAAAAATAACTTGGTTGATTCAGTCCCTCAATTTCTAGGAAATGACTTACTCACCTTATTCACATTAGAATTAACTGAAAAGAGCTCTCACAGCAAGATGGCAGAGGAGTAGGAGACCTAAATTTCGTCTGGTCCCAGAAATTCAGCTAGATAGGGATCAAACCATTCTGAACATCTACAAACTCAACGGGAGATTGAAGAAAAGAATAGCAGCAACTCTCTGAACAGAAAAGTGACCACTTTCTGGAAGATAGGACGTGCGGAGAAGTGAATCCGTGGGATATTCGGCAGGATAGATGGTGGGGAAGGGGGCCTCCGTCAGCCGCTATTGGCAAGTGATGGAACAACAGAGCACAAAATCGAAACTTTTATAAGTTGGCTCCGCTGAGGGACGTCGCTGCAGTGGCTAAGCGGGGGTGAAACCCTCGCAGGACAGTGTGGTCTCAGGACCCTCGGGGTCACAGAAAGACCGGGGGTCCCTGAGTGCGGCAGAGCTCCCAGGTATCGGAGCGGGGAAGCCGGCTGCAGAGACAGAGCCGAGGCGCGGGCTCTCAGCTCGGGGTTCCCATAAACTGTGATCCGCGGCCCAGTCGGGCCACTGCTCCTCCAGCAGGGACCCAACAAGGGGCAGATCTGGGGAGACTCCCCTTCCTCCCCCGGGAGGAGCGGCGTGGGAGTGCACCACAGGGATCTGCTGGGTTTGGAGACTCCACACGGGGCCGGGTGCCAGAGATAGCAACGCTCGGTCACAGGCCGGGTGAGCACGGAGTGCGGCCGGAGACGGGGGACACGGGAGTGACTGACTGCTTTTCTCTGGGGGCGCACTGAGGAGCGGGGCCCCGAGTTCTCAGCTACTCGGGTGGAGATTGGGAGGCCGCCATTTTCACTCTCGTCCTTCAAAGCTGTACCGAGAGCTTGCAGGGAACAAAACATACGAGAGCAAACCTGAGCAGATTTCTTAGCCTGGCCCCCAGCAAGGGTGGGGCAATTCCACCTCCGGAATATATATACCTTATTTTTGGTATATATATACGTTGTTCTCTCTTAAAATTTTGGGATACAGTGTCTTCTAACAGACAAAAATATACCCTAAATCCTAGCATATGGCTTTGTTCTAGTCTCCCGACTGATCACATTCTCTCCCTTTTTTTTAAATCCTCTTCTTTCTTTTTACAACGAACTTCTTATCTTATCAATTCCTTTTATAAAATCTTTTATAATTTTCATCATTAAAGTCATATTCCATCCCTTCATTGTATTTACCCTTATTTTTGTACATATATAAGTTTTTCTTTCTTTAAAATTTTGGAGGGTGCCTGGGTGGCTCAGATGGTTAAGTGTCTGCCTTTGGCTCAGGTCATGATCCCTGATTCCTGGGACTGAGGCCCGCATCGGGCTCCCTGCATGGCGGGGAGCCTGCTTCTCCCTCTCTCTCTACTATTCCCCCTGCTTGTGCTCTCTTGCACTCTGTATCAGATAAATAAATAAAATCTTTAAACAAATAACTAAATAAATAAAATTTTAGGAGGCACTTTCTTCTAACAGACAAAAATATGCACAAAATCTAGTGTGCGGCACTGATCTATGCACCAGCCTGATCATATTTGATCATATTCTATTTTCTTTTTCTTCTTTCTTTCCCTTTCTTTTCCCCCGGTTTCAGGGCTCTTCTGATTTGTTTAGTGTATATTTTTCTGGGGTCGTTGTTACCCTGTTAGCATTTTGTTCTCTCATTCATTTATTCTCCTCTGGACAGAATGACAAGACAGAAAAAAATCACCACAAAAAAAAAGAACAAGAGGCAGTACCGACTGCCAGGGACATAATCAATACAGACATTAGTAAGATGTAAGAACTAGAGTTCAGAATGACGATTTTAAAGATTCTAGCTGGGTTTGAAAAAAGCATGGACATGATTAGAGAAACCCTCTCTGGAGAAATAAAAGAATTAAATCTAAGTAAGTCGAAAACAAAAAGGCTATTAATGAGGTGCAATAAAAAATGGAGGCTCTAACTGCTAGGATAAATGAGGCAGAAGAGAGAATCAGTGATATAGAAGACCAAATGCTGGAAAATAAAGAAGCTGAGAAAAAGAGAGATAAACAACTACTGGATTACAAGGGCAGAATCAATGAAATAGAAACCAAAAGCACAGTAGAACAGATCAACGAAACTAGGAGCTGGTTCTTTTAAAGAATTAATAAGATTGATAAACCCCTGGCAGACTTATCAAAAAGAAAAGAGAAAGGACCCAAATAAATAAAATCATGAATGAAAGAGAGAGATCACAACCAACACCAAAGAAATACAAACAATTATAAGGACATATTATGAGCAACTCTATGCCAGCAAATTAGATAATCTGGAAGAAATGGATGCATTCCTAGAAATACATCGACTACCAAAACTGAACCAGGAAGAAATAGAAACCTGAACAGACTGATAACCACTAAGGAAATGGAAGCAGTCATCAAAAATCTCCCAACATCCCAACAAACAAGAGCCCAGGGCCAGATGACTTCACAGGGGATTCTACCAAACATTTAAAGAAGAATTAATCCCTATTCTTTTGAAACAGTTCCAAAAACACAGAAATGGAAGGAAAACTTCCAAACTTGTTTTATGAGGCCACCATTACCTTGATCCCCAAACCAGACAAAGACCCCATCAAAACGGAGAATTACAGACCAACATCCCTGATGAACATGGACGCAAAAATTCTCACCAAAATACTAACCAACTGGATCCAATAGTACATTGAAAGGATTATTCACCATGACCAAGTGGGGTTTATTCCTGGACTGCAAGGTGGTTCAACATCTACAAATCAATCAATGTGATACAATACATTAATAAAAGAAAGAACAAGAACCATATGATCCTCTCAATAGATGCAGAAAAAGTATTTGACAAAGTACAGCATCCTTTCTTGATCAAAACTCTTCAGAGTATAGGGTTAGAGGGTACATACCTCAATATCATAAAAGCCATCTATGAAAAACCTACAGCGAATATCATTCTCAGTGGGGAAAATCTGAGAGCTTTCCCCCTAAGGTCAGGAACATGGCAGGGATGTCCACTATCACCACTGCTATTCAACAAAGTACTAGAAGTATTAGCCACAGAAATCAGACAACAAAAGAAATAAAAGTTATCCTAATCGGCAAAGAAGAAGTCGAACTCTTACTCTTTGCAGATGATATGATACTTTATGTGGAAAACCCAAAAGACTCCACCCCAAAACTGCTAGAACTCATACAGCAATTTAGTAAAGTGGCAGGATATAAAATCAATGCACAGAAATCAGTGGCATTCCTATACACCACCACCAAGACAGAAGAAAGAGAAATTGAGTTGATCCCATTTACAACTGCACCCCAAACCATAAGATACCTAGGAATAAGTCTAACCAAAGAGGCAAAGGATCTGTACTCAGAAAACTATAAAATATTCATGAAAGAAATTGAAGAAGACACAAAGAAATGGAAAAACATTCCATGCTCATGGATTGGAAGAACAAATATTGTGAAGATGGCAATGCTACCTAGAGCAATCTCCACATTCAAAGCAATCCCCATCAAAATACCATCAAGTTTTCTCAAAGAAATGGAACAAATAATCCTAAAATTTGTATGGAACCAGAAAAGACCCCGAATGGCCAGAGGAATGTTGAAAAAGAAAAGCAAAGCTGGTGGCATCACAATTCCAGACTTCCAGCTATATTACAAAGCTGTGATCATCAAGACAGTAGGGTACTGACAAAAAAAAAAAAAAAAAGACACATTGATCAATGGAACAGAATAGAGAGCCCAGAAATGGACCCTCAAGTCTATGGCCAACTAATCTTCGACAAAGCAGGAAAGAATGTCCAATGGAAAAATGACAGTCTCTTCAACAAATGGTGTTGGGAAAATTGGACAGCTATATGCAGAAGAATAAAACTGGACCATTTCCTTACACCACACACAAAAATAGACTCCAAATGGTTGAAAGACCTCAATGTGAGACAGGAGTCCATCAAAATTCTAAAGGAGAACTCAGGCAGCAACCTCTTCCTAGAAACATCGCCAAAGGCAAGGGAAGCATGAGCAAAAATGAACTATTGGGACTTCAACAAGATAAAAAGCTTTGACACAGCAAAAGATACAGTCAACAAAACCAAAAGACAACCAACAGAACGGGAGAAGATATATGCAAATGACATATCAGATAAAGGCCTAGTATCCAAATTCTAAAAAGAACTTATCAAACTCAATAACCAAAAAACAAATGATCCAATCAAGAAATGGGCGGAAGACATGAACAGACATTTCCAAAGAAGACATTCAAAAGACCAACAGACACATGAAAAAGTGCTCAACATCGCTCAGCATCAGGGAAATCCAAATCAAAACCTCAATGAGATACTACCTCACACCAGTCAGAATGGCTAAAATTAACAAGTCAGGAAACGACAGATGTTGGCGGGGATGCGGAGAAAGGGGAACCCTCCTACACTGTTGGTGGGAATGCAAGCTGGTGCAGCCACTCTGGAAAACAGTATGGAGGTTCCTCAAACCTGAAAATAGAGCTGCCATATGACCCAGCAATTGCACTACTGGGTATTTACCCCAAAGATACAAATGTAGGGATCCAAAGGGGTACATGCACTCCAATGTTTATAGCAGGAATGTCCACAACAGCCAAACTGTGGAAAGAGCCAAGATGTCCATCGACAGATGAATGGGTAAAGAAGAAGTGGTATATATATATACAATGGAGTGTTACGCAGCCATGAAAAGGAATGAAATCTTGCCATTTGCAACGACGTGGGTGGAACTGGAGGGTATTATCCTGAGCAAAATAAGTCAATCAGAGAAAGACATGTATCATATCATCTCACCGATATGAGGAATCTTAATCTCCGGAAACAAACTGAGTGTTGCTGGGGGATGGTGTGGCTGGGTGATAGACATTGGGGAGGGTATGTGCTATGGTGAGTGCTGTGAATTGTGTAGGACTGTTGAATCATCGATCTGTACCTCTGAAACAAATAATACATTATATGTCAAAAAAAAAAAGAAGATTGTAGGAAGGGAAAACTGAAGCGGGGGGAGTCGGAGGGGGAGACGAACCATGAGAGAGTATCGACTCTGAGAAACAAACTGAGGGTTCTAGAGGGGAGGGGTTGGGGGGATGGGTTATCTTGGTGATGGGTATTAAATAGGGCACGTACTGAATGGAGCACTGGGTATTATACACAAACAATGAATCATGGAATACTACATCAAAAACTAATGATGTAATGTATGGTGATTAACATAACATAATAAAATAAAATTACAAAAAAAGAATTAACTTAAAAGCTAAGTAAAATGTAGATTCCATACTCCACAGATTTTGCTTCACCATTTACATGATTTTACAAGCTCCAAGGTGATTCTAAGGCAAATAGTCCAAGGATAATTAACACCACCACCACAACCATCATGTGTAACATATATTGGGAGCTTACTTCATGATTATCACTATACAAAGAGTATGCCATTGTTTAACTGATTTATCTTAAAACAGTTCTATGGTATATGCTCCATTATTATTGATATTTCATAAATGTAGACAGTGAGCACACAGAAGTTACATTAGCTATGTAATAATTTGTCAGGTTGGAATTAAATCCAAGCAGATTACTTCCTCCAGAGCTGGTGCCCTTACCCTTGAAGGAACCATTTTCCAGAATATGGATGCCACTTTGGAAAAGAAATATATGGGTAGATGCTGGCCAGGGTTTATTTCTAGAGCAGTGGTGTCCAAATTTTCATATTTATTCTCCTATGAAAAAAAATGCTTAGGGTGAACTCCAATATTGTAATATGTATATATACTAATCATTTACTTCTACAACTTTTACCATCATAAAGATATTTCATAAAAAACATACTCAAAATTGAAATACAAGAGTATGAGGTAAAATATCAGTAAAAATAGAATTTTTCATATTTTGCCACAGCTCAGCTGATGGTCTTAGGCACACTCTGTGTTACCTACAGGAGACTACAAGGGATTCACTTATCTGGAGAATGCTCTGAAAGATGGAGGAGCACAACATGGTCATTTTGAATATTTCAAGTCCATATCTCTCACCTTAACCCGCTTTTATCTCTCTTCAAGAGAACAGTTTGCATGGGTTGTCAGATAGACTTGTACTTTATGTCCTGATCCTGGAATAGTAACTTTCTAGTTGCCACATTATACCTACAATAGATGGTTCTTATAAGTAATACAGATTGAGAATAGGAATTAAGTCAAATGAACTGTATAATATCTATCTGGTTCTTTTTCTTAATTATATTACTTAGTTAAATCTTCATTTAATATTAATATTAAATTAATGCTGACCATTAAGAAGAATCTGTATACAATGTAAAGATTTGTGCCTCTATAATATTATAGCTGCAACACACTAGTCAAAGTACTTAAACACTCTCAGATTGAGTCTCTCCAACTGCAAAATGAGATAACATACCTAACTTCTAGGTGTGCTGTGATAAGTCACATAAAGATAACAAGCTGGACCTGAAGCATATCAAATATTCAGTAAAGGTAGTTATCATATCATAAAAACATGGAATTTATTTAAATATTTCTAATCCCAGATTTCGTTGGAAAATTCTAATTAATCTCTTCCTAAAGTACAGAAGAGAATTACTAGTAAGTCCCCCGTTGCTACAAGAATAAAAATAAAAGGAGTAACTGTCAATATGCATACTGTTTAAATCATTCAGGAAAGAGCTCTTTCCAACTCAAGGCAATTGGGAATGGGAAATATTTCAAAGATTACAAATGATTTCAGGTTAAAACACCCAAGGCTAATGTGTACAGTTTCTATTATATGAAATGTCAGGATCTGGTAGGAGACAGGAGTAGAAATGTGTATAAGTAGTCACAGGACCTAAGATACTTCAGAGATATCAAAATGATAAAACCATTAATGTATAGGTCCATTGTCACATCTAAATATAGAAAAGTTGCTTTTTATCAACTTGTAAGGTGAAGTCTCCTTCTCTCTCTCTCTACCTACTTGTCTACCTATCAACTTTCTTTAATAGGGAAATATGTATCCTCAAGAGAAATCTGTAATATTTTGGGATCTCTAAATCAATCACCTTGGTCATTGCCAGAAAAATATCTAATGAATTCTGACAGTATTCAGTCTCCATTCCCCACTCATACAAAAACATTTCCCAAACAATTTTTATTTTCCTTATTCTTATATATACATGAGGTTCCTCTTGGGGAAAGATGGCAGTTGAAAGAAAAAGTCCAAAACAAATACAAAGCATAAAAATATAACTTAAAAGAAGCAAAAACAAATGCCAGGAGTGGTAGAGACCAACAACAACAACAACAACAGAAGAAAGGAAGAAGACCAAAAGCTCCTTAAATAAATAAAAGAAGATACTTCCCCAGTGAAACAAGCATAGCAAGCTTTTAATAAGAGTATTTAGAGAATAGGAATTGTAATTCCTGGCTATTTTTTAAAGGTGTGTGGGGGAGGAAATTTTGAAAGATAAATTTGGAGAAAAATCTTTAAGAAAGTAGAAAAACAAGGCATGGGTATAGAAAATAGGATAAAAAAGATTATTAGGGGATTAATTCAAAAGGCACAACATAAAAAAAATAAATCTCAGAGAAATGGAATAAATGTCCATTCACTTTCTCCACATTTTTCTCATCCAATCTAAGGAAAAATGCAATCTGGCTTTTCCCCCCCAATACTACAATGCAACCAATCCATCCATGTCAAGAGGGATACCCTTTATTTCTTTAATGAAATTCAATAAATTCTTTTCTTTCTTTTTTGAAATTAACTTTACAGTTGCATAGCACATTGTTGCCTTCATCATAATTGCAATTCCCTTTTTAAAAATTCTCTCTTTTTTGGCTTGCAAAGCTCTACATACTTTCAAGTTCCTCCTTCACCTCAAAACCTCTATTTCATTTTATTGTTCTCTTCCTTAAATACTAGAGTGCCATTCTTCAGAAATGCTTTGCTCATTCTATATGTGCGGTAATATCTGCAGATTTTATGGCTTCAGTTAATGTCTATATACCAAAGCATCACAAAGGATTCTCAGCAGTCCATATTTATCTCTTTCTTATCTATAGACCTACTTTCCAAGAGGCATTTCAAAGTCCACGTCCCACAGAGAAACCATTATCTTTTTAAAAAAAAATATTGTTATGTTAATCACAATACCTTACATCATTAGTTTTTGATGTCGTGTTCCATGATTCATTATCCATGATCAATACCCAGTGCTCCATGCAGAACGTGCCCTCTTTAATACCCATCACCAGGATAACCGATCTACCAACCCCCTCCCCTCTAGAACCTTCAGTTTGTTTTTCAGAGTCCATCGTCTCTCATGGTTCATCTCCCCCCACCCCGATTTCTCCCCTTCATTCTTCCCCTCCTGCTATCTTCTTATTCTTTTTTTTTTCATAAAATATATTGCATTGTTTCAGAGGTAGAGATATGTGATTCAACAGTCTTGCACAATTCACAGCGCTCACCATAGCTCAAACTCTCCCCAACGTCTATCACCCAGCCACCCAATCCCTCGCAACCACACCACTCCAGCAACCCTCAGTTTGTTTCCTGAGATTAGGAATTCCTCATATCAGTGAGGGCATATGATACATGTCTCTCTCTGATTGACTTACTTCGCTCAGCATAACACCCTCCAGTTCCACCCACGTTGTTGCAAATGGCAAGATTTCATTCCTTTTGATGGCTGCATAATATTCCATTGTGTGTGTGTGTGTGTGTGTGTGTGTGTGTGTGTGTGTGTGTGTGTGTGTGTATATATATATATATATATACACCATGTCTTCTTTATCCATTAATCTGTCGATGGACATCTTGGCTATTTCCACAGTTTGGCTATTGTGGACATTGCTGCTATAAACATCGGGGTGCGCATACCCCTTCGGATCCCTACATTTGTATCTTTGGGGTAAATACCCAGCAGTGCCATTGCTGGATCATATGGTAGCCCTATTATCAACTTTTTGAGGAACCTTCATACTGTTTTCCAGAGTGGCTGCACCAGCTTGCATTCCCAAAAACAGTGTAGGAGGATTCCCCTTTCTCCACATCCCTGCCAACCTCTGTTGCTTCCTGACTTGTTAATTTTAACCATTCTGATGGGTGTGAGGTGGTATCTCATTGAGGCCTTGATTTAGATTTCCCTGATGCCGAGTGATGTTAAGCACTTTTTCATGTGTCTGTTGGCCATTTGGATGTCTTCTTTGGAAAAATGTCTCTTCATGTCTTCTGCCCATTTCTGGATTGGATTATTTGTTCTTTGGGTGTTGAGTTTGATAAGATCTTTATAGATTTTGGATACTAGGCCTTTATCTGATATGTCATTTGCAAATATCTTCTCCCATTCTGTCGGTTGTCTTTTGGTTTTGTGGACTGTTTCTTTTCCTGTGCGAAAGCTTTTTATCTTGATGAAGTCCCAATAGTTCATTTTTGCCCTTGCTTCCCTTGCCTTTGGGGATGTTTCTAGGAAGAAGTGGCTGCAGCCGAGGTCGAAGAGGTTGCTGCCTGAGTTCTCCTTTAGGATTTTGATGGACTCCTGTCTCACATTGAGGTCTTTCAACCATTTGGAGTCTACTTTTGTGTGTGGTGTAAGGAAATGGTCCAGTTTCATTCTTCTGCATGTGGCTGTCCAATTTTCCCAGCACCATTTGTTGAAGAGACTGTCATTTTTCCATTGGACATTCTTTCCTGCTTTGTCGAAGATTAGTTGACCCTAGAGTTGAGGGTCCATTTCTGGGCTCTCTATTCTGTTCCATTGATCTACGTGTCTGTTTTTGTGCCATAACCATACTGTCTTGATGATGACAGCTTTGTAATAGAGCTGGAAGTCTGGAATTGTGATGCTGCCAGCTTTGCTTTTTCTTTTTCAACATTCCTCTGGCCATTCGGGGTCTTTTCTGGTTCCATACAAATTTTAGGATTATTTGTTCCATTTCTTAGGGAAAACTTGATGTTATTTTGATGGGAATTGCATTGAATGTGTAGATTGCTCTAGGTAGCATTGACAACTTCACAACATTTGTTCTTCCAATCCATGAGCATGGAATGTTTTCCATTTCTTTGTGTCTTCCTCAATTTCTTTCATGAGTATTTTATAGTTTTCTGAGTATAGATCCTTTGCCTCTTTGGTTAGATTTATTCCTAGGTATCTTATGGTTTTGGGTGCAGTTGTAAATGGGATCAACTCCTTAATTTTTTTTTTCTTCTATCTTGTTGTTTGTGTAGAGGAATGCCACTGATTTCTATGCATTGATTTTATATCCTGCCACTTTACTAAATTCCTGTATGAGTTTCTAGCAGTCACATAATCTCATAAAATTATACTTATGATTTAAGAGCTGTGTGTTTTAAACATTGGTTTAATACACACGCACACTGATAACATTGCTTCATATATTTAAAGTAGTTTAAATATAAATTTCATATAAGTAACTTTATGTATGTCATCCATTATATAAAGAGGCATACAACACAAGAAACAACAGGTGTTGGCAAGGATGTGGAGTAAAGGAGACCCTCTTGCACTGTTGTGGGAATGCAAACTGGTACAGCCACTCTGGAGAACAGTATGGAGGTTCCTCAAAAAATGAAAAATAGAACAACCCTACAATCCATCAATTGCCCTACTAGATATTTACCCAAATAATACAAAAACACCAATTCAAAGGTATATATGCATCCCAAAGTTTATAGCAGATTATCTACAATAACCAAACTATGGAAATACCCCATGTCCATTTATTGGATGGATAAAGAAGGTGTGAAACACACACACGCACACTGAAATATTACTGAGCTTTAAAAAAAGAATGAAATTTAGCCATTTGCAATGATGTGGATGGAGCTAGAGAATATTTTGCTAGGCAAAATAAGTCAGAGACAGACAAATAACATTTGATTTCACTCATATGTGGTTCTGTTAAGAAACAAAACAAACCAGCAAAGGGGAAAAAAAAGAGAGGCAAACCAAGAAACAAATTCTTTTCTTTTTTCTTTTTTTTAACAAATTCTTAACTATAGAGAACAAACTGATGGTTACCAAAGGGGAGGTGGGTGTGTAGATGGGTTAAATAGGTGATGGGGATTAAGGAGTGCAGTTGTGAGGAGCACAGGATGATGTATGGAAGTGTTAAATTACTGTATTATACACCTGAAACTAATATAACACTGTATGTTAACTAAGTGGAATTAAAATAGAAACTTTAAAAAATTAAAAAAAATAGAAGGGACAGAAAATAATAAAATGGCATAGAATTTTAACAAATAATTTGTGTAGTCTTGAAATTATCAAATGAATATATCTCTATACATGTGTATATATATATATATTTTTTTTTTGAAATCTGTCCATAGACAAATACAGGCACACACATATGTGTATGCATGCAAACACATATACCCATTTTTACCAGTCTTTATGATAGTCATTTTTAATGGCTATATATTATTTTATTGTGGTATAGATCATATTATTTTACTCAATTAATCATTTATAATCCTTTTGTTCTAGATACTCTTCCTCATCTACTTTTAGATTATTTAAGTATGATAAAGTCCCAGGAAAGAGGTTTTGGCCCAAAATTTGGCCCTAATTTTGTTTGTTTGTTTGTTTCAGGAGTAGCAATAGAATTTAGTGATTCATCACTTACAATAACACCCAGTGCTCATCACAAGTGCCCTCCTAATACCCATCCCCATTTATCCCATCCCCTGCCCACCTCCCTCCATCAACACTGTTTGTTCTCTATTAGTGAATAGTCTCTATGGCTTGCCTCCCTCTTTTTTTCTTTTTCTTTTCCCCCTTCCTCTACATTCATCTCTTTTGTTTCTTAAATGCCACATGTGAGAGAAATCATATGGTATTTGTCTTTCTCTGACTTACTTCATTTAGCATAATACACTCTAGCTCCACCCACCTCATCGTAAATAGCAGGATTTCATTGTGTTTGATGGCTGAGTAATATTCCGTTGTCACATATGTCCATTTATTATTAACCAATAATTTGGAGTCAAATCCTGATATGCCTTTAGAATTGGTATGTTTTACAGACACTGGATAAAAGAGAGAAAATAACCAAAGAAAAACCAATGTCTTATATAGACACAAAAACAAAAGCCTTATTATGAAGGAGGAGAAGGAGGAGAATTATATCCACCTGAAAAGTAATGTTATAGCCCCTTTATTTTTCATCCAATATGATAGGAAATGGTTATATTTTGCTTTACTAGTTCAAAAGCAATTTCAAGCATTGTCATGAAGTATTTCCTTAATAACAAATAACAATACCATTAAAAAGTTTATAGAAAGATGCATATGTATCCTTTTCTCTTTATCTTTTTAATGTTCTAGTTACATTTTATGTTTCTCTGGTTTTCATAGTACTATCTCCTTAGCAAAAAAAAGTCATAGAACCTTCACTAGAGATTTAAAAAGTCTCCACTAGAGATTAAAAAAATAAAATAGGTGGCAAACTCCTGGAAACAATGCAGTTATAGTCCAATTTAAAGACAGAAAAAATGGTGGCATTTTCCTTTTCTATGATTTATGTATAATTTTCTCATTTCCACAGAAATAACATTTCTAAATTTTGCACTTAGAGAAAATTACCTGGGTTATTTTGAGCCATAATTGATGCACCAAAATTATTCCCACTTTAATATACTATCCTACAAATTGGCAAGTTCATTTATCATGTAAGTTCTTATAAAATGTAGATGTACTGATCCTGTATGTTGATAAGTCACTGTCCAATACTAACATTTCAAACTTGACTTGCTATGTCAAAGCAAAGTCTCAATTATATGCTTTGCTTTAATTTTAAAATATTCTTTGATGATTCTGACTGTATTTTTTGAGTAATTAATACAATGAATTTCTGACAAAAACATTTTTGTTTTACTAATGTCTCACTAAAGTGAGACACAAATGCTTTTACTGAATCATATCAGAATTTTCAAGAGGGCATGCATCATTTCAAAAAGAAATTGATTTGTTGTAAGTTGTAAAAAGGCAGGTTTTAGAGCATTTTAGGTGGACTCTTTCTAGTGAGTGGTGATGAAAGTTGAAAACTCTTAACAGTATGGTTTTTTAAAAAGTGTCAAACACCTTTCTGGTCGTCTTTCTGGTTACTTTTAACAAAAGTAACTCATTTCAAATCTGGGAGATGTCAAAAACAATGCTAGAAAGAAAGGATTCATGTCAGGTTATTAAGTTTCATGTTTGTTTATTTTTCATCCTCAATCTGTTATGCCAAAGTAAAGATACAGGTATTGGAAGATCATAAATATTAGAGGGAATTCTCATGACAACAAAATATAAAAGTTCCATTTTTTCATATTTATTATCATGGTTCTCAAACATTAGGTCAGTAGCAATAAATCACAGTCTAAAAAAAGGTATATGAAAAGACCAATATATCCTTTTAAATCATGTGATACCTTTATTTCTGTTCTATTACTACTCAGTAACATGTTAAATACTACTCTGTAAAACTTTGAATATAACAATATTTAAAGGGTACATGTTAAGAGCATGAGTGTCAAAAAATTCAGTATCAGTTTATATTTAGTTATAGATTAACATTTATCAAATTATATGTATCTCTATTATGACAAATTCCTGAAAGATGGGTCGGATTTCTTAAGAATGCTTGGGAAACATTTATGCAAATCATTTTAAAGCATCTTAATGTATGATAATTTAATTAAATTAATTTTTTAAAAAGTTCCCAGGGATAAGTACATTGGAAAGATTCTAAGGGGGAAAACAAAACAAAACAAAACAAAATATATGAATAGATAAAAAATCATTTAAGACTTCTACAGTTTGTGTGTGTGTATGTGTTTGTGTCTGTGTATGTGTGTGTGTGTGAGAGAGAGAGAGAGAGAGAGGTAGAGAGAGAGTGGGTTTAAGCATAAAAGTATAAATATTTCAATATTTTATTAGGTCACTAAGACTTCTACAGTTCGTGTGTGTGTATGTGTTTATGTGTCTGTGTATGTGTGTGTGTGTGTTTGTGTGTGTGTGTGTGTGTGTGAGAGAGAGAGAGAGAGAGAGAGAGAGTGGGTTTAAGCATAAAAGTATAAATATTTCAGTATTTTATTAGGTCACAAGTAAAGAATTATTAAAATTGCAAATGGAAAATGATAGAATTTACATAATGATGTGAAACATTTCAGTCATTGTTAAAAAGCCTTGGTAAAGCAGAAAATACATATAAAGTATAAAGGAATAAGTCATTTAGAGATGACTTCTAAATTTTATAAACTTGTTATTTGTAAAAATTGAATAATTTTATTATTTATTTATTTATTTATTTATTATTTTTAAAGATTTTATTTATTTATTTGACAGAGAGAAAGACACAGTGAGAGAGGGAACACAAGCAGGGGGAGTGGGAGAGGGAGAAACAGGCTTCCCGCGGAGCAGGGAGCCCGATGTGGGGCTCGATCCCAAGACCCTGGGATCCTGACCTGAGCCGAAGGCAGACGCTTAATGACTGAGCCACCCAGGCGCCCCAAAACTGGATACTTTTAAGCTTTTTAAATTTTATAATGTTTATTCCTTTTTGGGAATACGTTTATTGGTTACAAAATTTGGTGTCCAGAAATGTCCACATTATATAAAAATTTAAATAGTTCCAAACTGAAAATTATTATTACATTACTTGATATTGCAAATGTATCTAAAATATAAATATATACCACTTAATTTGTAAATATTTTACATAAATAATGTCTTCTCTATAGATATGTTATTTCAAAAAATGAATTCCTTGAGCTAAAATGTAAATTTATATAAAGAAAACATTTGCCATTCTATTTAGATATGTTTGTTGCTACCTCTTCATGTGTTTTTATATGCTAGTTACAGATTTACTAAATCCCGTTGCCAAACTTACATTGAAATATTTTTTTAAAATTAGTAACCCTATTAAAAATACTTGTAATAAATTAAAACTGAAACAATATTAAATACCTTTCACAATTTGCATTTTTGTAATTTACACTTTTATGTCTTTCATATTTTTGTGTGTCTTTCATATTTGATGAATTAGCCTTTTTATTACATGTGATGGATATAATTTATTGCAAATTAATATGTGCATGTTTGAATATGTAGGTATCTGTATTGATAATTTGTCCAGTTGTTTACTTTCATTATTATTATTATCATAGTCCTAATTACTTAAGTTTTTTTGCTTTAAGGCTTTTTTAATGTCAATAAAAAGTTTGATAGCCAAACAATTGACAAAAAGGAAGAAAATAAAATAACTATAGGTCAACTTTGAGAATAGATTGTCCCTCAAAGAAACACTTAATTTTATTCAGATATACAAAAAGCTCCATATTAAATATCATTTCCTAAGAAGTAAATAATTAATTATATTAAAATATTTACTTTATATTTTTCTTGTTTCTTTAAGGTGACTTTATTGTTCATAGCATCTGATAGTACAGAGATAAATACATGAAAAATTAAAAAACAAAATCCTAGAGGAAGAAAAAGAAACAGTAGTGATACATTCCTCCCAAGAAATTTAACGTTTTAAATGTTCTGGAATGAGCAACTTTCATTTTTCTCAGTCCGAACTGTAGAGATGGCCAATTGTTCTCACAAATATTTGTTTTAGAGAAAGTTCAATATACACATTGTGATTTTAAATTTTTTAGAAAAAGTTTTTTCCCTTATGAAACACAACCTAGCAAAGCACTTTTCAAGTCTTTTCTGGCCCTATATTCATTAAGAGACAATTTATATAATTCAAATATGCCTAATTATCACATCCTTACCTGTGTTATCTTCAAGTTCTAGGAGTTCTGCAAAAATTGAAATTCAAAATTCATAATAAACACATGAGGAAGAGGAGGAGAGATGGTTCTTATTTTTCTTCACGGGCTTCTCCTCAAACTGGACATGCGCTACTCTGCTCTGAGCTAGAGACGCTTGTGCACTTAGTACCACACCACCAGTATGTCACTGCTTGCAGAATGCTATTTTGGGTTCTCTGAGTACAGCCAGGAACACTGAGCCTTTTGTGCAAAATATCATAAGGGCACTCTGATGTCCGTTCATAGGCTTGGATTAAAATGCAGACAGCTCCAGCAAGTGGTATGAACCATTTTTTTTTTCCTTTTTCCTAACAACAAGCAAAAGGAAAATACTTACTGGCCTGAGGTGATAAGGAGGGAATTCAACTTCTGTAAGACAGTCCTACAAATGGAAAGGACATTCCCTCTACTTGGGGATTAGCTGATGAAACAAATGATCAATTTAAAACAGGCACAAAAGTTACTAAAAAGAGAAGAGCTTTTCCACTCTGTGTCTATGCCTTCTGGCTGCTTCTTAATTCAGTTTTTCTGCTCAGGAATCAAGTAAAATACAGAAAGAGAGGGCAATGTCTAAATTAAAATCCTTTTCTTCTCCTTGGTTTATCTATTACCTAAATATACTTACTTTATTAAGTTTATAATTAGATTCTGTTATAGTTATTGTTATTTATTATGAGATGCATAATATTAAGTTATATGCTGATTACTAAAGCTGTTTTTAGTTAAAATTAAATTATGATTGATGTCTAAAAAACTTAGTATTTTTAAGGTTTACATATGCAATTACTGTGAGGAGATAACCACAAATTTCAGAAAGACACAGTTTTGGGACCCTATGCATGTTCGTTGCTTTTTAACATAACAAGGGAAGGATAGTAGGAAAGAGATTACAAGTAATGCCAGTGATAACTAAATTGATCATGTGATGTCTAGTTTATGCTTACTTCATATTTAAATTCATAAAGAACAAACTTTATTAGTTACCATTTGCTAAATAAATGTTAGATGCCTCTATAACATGAGTCAAAACCAAAACTATTTTTTTCTTTAGGCATTTTTTAAAAATTGTGTTAAGAATACTTAATATGAGATCTACCCTTTTCAATTTTAAAGTACATAACACAGTATTGTAAATGATAGGCAGGATGTTGTACAGCCAATCTCTAGAAGTATTTAGCTTGCAAAGCTGAGACTTTATACCCATTGAGCAACTCCCCATATCCCCCTGCCCAGGCCTTGTCAACCATCATTCTACTCTCTGCTTCTATGGGTTTGACAACTTTAGATACTTCATATAAGTGGGATCATGCAGTATTTATCCTTCTGTAAATGATATATCATTTGCATAATGTCCTCTAGTTTCATCCGTGTTCTAGTGTGTATGTAAGAATCTAACTTTTTACAGGATATTGTCTCCTGTCTTGATACCACAACCACAAAGTTCCACTTTGGGTTGCAACTGTGCTTTTTCAACCTACATGTAAATGTTCAATACCATGTTCCAGAGCTTGTGTTACGGCATAATGGCGCTGGTGCAGGTCAGCATTTGCTATGCTGATTATTGTATCAGAAAAAGGATAATCACAAATGCAGAAGTTACATTAAGACAGGATTAAATTTTCTAAAGAATGTAGGGTTTGGAACTAATATATTTCAAGTAGAATATCATTAACAGAAATTTGCGATTTCATTAAATGGAAGATATGTTATAAAACACCTATGCAAAGTGAACAACTAGATATGATTTTAATATAGACACAAAGTACTTTCTTTTTTTTTTAATTTATTTTTTGAGAGAGCAAGAGAGGAGAATGAGCATGAGCTGAGAGGAGGGGCAGAGGGAGGATTAGACACAAAGTTCTTTAACTTACTTAAAAAATTTTGTCCTCCCTGGAGGGTAGGAAGGGATTCACATCAGATTGGCTGGAATTGAGCAGTCTTTATATCTATGCCATAACCAAAAATGTAGACTGGCTTGGACTGATGGGACTAGTCATCACATAAACTCAGGGATTACTAGAACTGCATTTTCTTCATGTCAGAAAGAAAAGTACACAAAATCTTTCCCATTTTTGGAAAGAGCAAGAAATTGTGAATAGTGAATGGAACCTGACTGTATAGGAATGGAGAGTCTCAGAATTAAGTACACCGCTACCCAGATGAGTATCTAAGCCATTACATTGGGATTACCAGTGGTCTCCACACCACAGAATAAGCATGAGGGAAGCTGGATAATTCCTGAGACACTCATGCGGTTTCATAGATAGAGAAACATTCTGGTTAACAATTGTCAGCTTTTCCATGCAATCTGGGTAGATTCTACAGTTGTCTTCTGCCAGCAGGCTTAGCAACAGAGCCTGGTGTTCCAGATGCTGTTAGCCAGGACTGTACTGAGTTAATCTAAATAAAGATTTGAATTAAAATATTATAATTCACCAATGCTCTAAAGAGCTACTGATTTCTTTCTTTTCTTTTCTTTTTTCCTCCCTCCCTTCCTTCCTATTTATTTTTTTCTGATTTTTTAAAAATTCTTTTTAAAGATTTTATTTATTTATTTGACAGAGAGAGACACAGCGAGAAGGGGAACGCAAGCAAGTGGAGTGGGAGAGGGAGAAGCAGGCTTCCTGCAGAGCAGGGAGCCCGATGTGGGGCTCGATCCCAGGACCCTGGGACCATGACCTGAGCTGAAGGCAGACGCTTAACGACTGAGCCACCCAGGCACCCCTTTTTCTGATTGTTTTTTAAACCAAATAACTAAGGAATGTAAACCTACTGACTAACTGAAGACTGGACCAGCTAATGAAGTTCAGATCTAACAGTGGACAGAAGATGAAAACCACATGTTATTCAGGTTCTGACTTGTCCCTAGAAGATCAACCTTTAATCAGAAACTTCAGATCTACTTACTTCACAACATAACCTACTCAGGCGCCTCCAATTCGATATGTAGGCTTAGTCCAATCAGCTGTGGCCAGGATGATAGCATATAAGGTCTATGTCTTCATCACCACAATCTTGGAGCATAATACTTCTCAAATTAAATTTTATTGATGAACGGTTTTGGGAAAAAAAAAAAAAACCTCGATATGTGAAGATAGAAAAATTTGAAAATGTCCAAAAAAGGCTTACACAGTAAAGAAATGTGACACATATATAGAAACATAAAGTACACTAAGGATTAGTTGATCTGATGGCTTCACACTTTAGTTATCCAGGTTCATTTGCTCTCTTTTTGTGCTTCAGAGTAAATAATCTTTTCCCAAGAGCCCCTAAGATGCTTTGCTTTTGTTTTATTGACTAAAATAATTATTTGTCCCCATTTTATCTGAACAAAGTATGCCAAAGAGAAATGCTAAGAACCATTAAGCCATTCCTGCACTTGGGAGTAAGAACTACCTGGTACAGAAACAGATTAATTTCCCCAAATCAGGCTGGGGTAGTTGGCAACCAAAAGTATTCACTATAGACATGTGTGTAAAAAGTTGAAAATAAGGGCACCTGGGTGGCTCAGTTGGTTAAGGGACTGCCTTCGGCTCAGGTCATGATCGGGCTCCCTGCTCAACAGGGAGTCTGCTCCTCCCTCTGACCCTCCCTCCTCTCATGTGCTCTCTCTCTCTCATTCTCTCTCTCAAATAAATAAATAAAACCTTAAAAAAAGTTGAAAATAAAAATAATAATTTCTGCTATGTATGATTTATAGATGTTATTCTTTTCTATTAGTCTAATTTGCTGTATTGTCTTTCTTGTTTGAGAAGTGCACATATATCACAATGATAAATAGGAGAAACTAAAATAATGATTAAAACAACAATAAGAAAAAACACTAGCTAATCCATATACTTCAAACAATAACAGATTGTTTTTTGTCAAGCTCAGTAAAACTTGGATCCTGGTAAAGAGACATTTTATTGAATATGGCAACATGTTGTAGTGTCTTAAAAGATTTATCCTTTAAATTATAGTTGCAGCAGTCCTTAGTTTGATATAATTAAAATTTATCTGTTCGTATATACCCATTTTTCCTTCTTTTATTTTGTTTTGTTACTGTTTTCTTCTAGGAGCGGACCTTGTTTTGGAGCTCTGCATCCAAGGAATAATTTTGTTTGATTAAACTATAACATAAACTGCATCATAGAGGAAGTTGGCAAATCAATAAATACATAAATAATGAAAGTTCCCATTCTATAAAAAACATTTAATTGGCAACTTAAAATACTGGAAATCAGAAGTATAAGCCCAGAAATACAGAATCATCACCCTTGACCCCTAGCTCTAGATCTCTCTATTAGACAAACATCTATCATCTTTACTTTTGCAAGATATTGTGTTAAGGTTATACCTATACAAAGACAAATAAGACTTTGACCAAACCATTTCCTGAAAATGAAGAGCACAAATAATTTTTAAAGCATCAAACAGGAGTAAACCAAAATGAAAACCTGATAGAATCACATGGGAAAATAGGAACATCAACCTTCACTGAATATGTGATGAAATGTGAAATATGTGTTATTTTGTCAAGATCTGATCATGGAGAATTTTAGAACATAACAGCTTGTTTGCAGACTGGGTTTTACTGTACAACTAGATGTCTTTGTATTGCTTAAGTTCCCTGAAATATAATAGTATCTCTAAGACATTTCTGCATTTTATGAAAGAATTTGAATATATCTATGAAAATAAAGATCCTGTTTAAATGATATATATTTAAATTAGAGGCGCATGGGTGGCTCAGTTGGTTAAGTGGCCAACTCTTGATTTTGGCTCAGGTCATGATCTCAAGGTCCTGGGATCCAGCGCAGGCTCTGGATCTGCAGGAATCTGCTTGAGGATTCTGTCTCCCTTTCCCTCTGCCCCTTCCCCTGCTTGGCCTTGCACAAGCGTCCACCGTCCCTGCTCTCTCTCTAAATAAATAAATCTGTAAAAAATTAATTAATGTAACATACTCATTGGAAATTAATAATGTTTTAATATTAATTAAACAACAAATTTTCTTCACATCAGAATCTGCAAACTAAGAAGCCCATGTGTCAAGTCTACCCAGCCTTCTGTTTTTATTAAAAACAAACACAAAAATCATTTTATTGGAACAGAGCCATTCCCATTTGTTTACAAATTGTTCAAATTGTCTGTGGCTACTTTCATTCTATAATGGCAGAGTTGAGTATTTGCAAGAGACTCCTGACCTACAAAACCTAAAATATTTACTATGTAGTCATTTACAGGAAAAGTTTATCAACTCCTGATTTATATTCATGTGATACAGTGACTTCAAATGTTTATTCTGTAGTTTACTCGAAAATTAAATTACATATACTTGATCAATAAATAAGTGTATGTATAAACACACATAAATATATAAAAATCTATACAGCAGAAATCATCTTATTCTATACTATCTTGTCTGTCTGAGTTAATGCATTAATACAGTGGAATAAAACATTAGTATTTTTTTAATTCCTTAGCTATATTCTATATAGTTAAAATGTATGTATATGTATGTATGTGTGTGTATATATATTTTGTAGTGTAGGGTGTCAAGGCATTTTATTTGAGATATTATCCTCGGAATGGGTCTCTGCATATTTTTCCATAAAACACATTCATCATGTATCTGTTTTCCAGTTTGTTTATCTTAAGAATGAAGGGGGAATTTAAAGAAAATGTGGAGGCATATAGGTGCAAAATCCTTTTTACAACAGACATTTTTTTAGAGCTGTTTTTGGTTTAAAGCAAAATTGAACATAAAGTAGAGAGAGTTCCCATATTCCTCTGACCCTCACACATGCACAGTCTTTCCCATTATCGTCATCACTCGCCAGAGTGGTACATGTGTTATAATCAATGAAATTACACTGACACATCATAATCATCCAGAGACCATAGTTTATATTAGGGTTCACTCTTGGTGTTGTACATTCTGTGGTTTTGGACAAATACACATTGAAATGTATCCACCATTACAGTATCATATGGAATAGTTTCACTGCCCCCCAAATCCGCTATGGTCTGCCTTTTCATCCCTCCCTCCCTCTTAACCCCTGGCAACCACTGATCTTTTAATGTCTCCATGTTTTTCCCTTTTCTCGAATATCATATAGTTGGAGTCATACGGTATGAAGTCTTTTCAATTGGCTTCTTTTACTTACGAATATGGATTGAAGATTCCTCTATGTGTTTTCATGGTTTGATAGCGCGTTTCATTTTATCCTTAAATAATATTCCATTGTCTGGATGCACCCCAATTTATCCTTTCACCTTCTAAGGGACCTCTGGGTTGCTTTCAAGTTTTAGCAATTGTGAATATAGCTGCTATAAACATACATGTACAGGTTTTTGTATGGACAGAAATTTTTCCTATTTGGTTTTAATTTTTTTAATATCTATCTTAAAGTGCTTTCATTCATACCCTCAACAGCGTTTTAACACCTTGCTTTTAATAAACATTTCTGCAAAATTTTCTTAGATTTAATAGAAAAAATAATGGCTTGTAATTTTCAGAGATATTTGTTATATTTTGTAGATCTATATTTTTTTATTAATTCTTAATTGTTATCTAAATCACCAACATTACATCATTAGTTTTTGATTGTAGTGTTCCATGATTCATTGTTTGTGCATAACACACAGTGCTACGCGCAGAATGTGCCCTCTTTAAAATCCATCACCAGACTAAC
>NW_027397073.1:9799366-9799768 GCF_003265705.2 Callorhinus ursinus | reverse complement strand
ACACTCAGTTTGTTTCCTGAGATTAAGAATTGCTCATATCAGTGAGGTCATATGAGACATGTCTTTCTCTGATTGACTTATTTCACTCAGCATAACACCCTCCAGTTCCATCCACGTTGTTGCAAATGGCAAAATCTCATTTGCCATGCCTTTGATGGCTGCATAATATTCCATTGTGTATATATACCACACCTTCTTTATCCATTCATCTGTCGATGGACATCTTGGCTCTTTCCACAGTTTGGCTATTGTGGACATTGCTGCTATAAACATCGGGGTGCATGTGCCCATTCGGATCCCTACATTTGTATCTTTGGGGTAAATACCCAGTAGTGCAATTGCTGGATCGTATGGTAGCTCTATTTTCAACTGTTTAAGGAAACTCCATACTGTTTTCCAGAG
>NW_027397073.1:9751842-9794366 GCF_003265705.2 Callorhinus ursinus | reverse complement strand
TCTGTGAAGTCCATTTGGTCCAGTGTGTCATTTAAAGTCTTTATTTCCTTGTTGATCTTTTGCTTAGATGATCTGTCCATTTCAGTCAGGGGGGTGTTAAAATCCCCCGCTATTATTGTATTGTTGTTAATGTGTTTCTTCGCTTTTGTTATTAATTGCCTTATATATCTGGCTGCTCCCATGTTAGGGGCATAGATATTTACAATTGTTAGATCTTCTTGTTGGATAGACCCTTTAAGTAGGATATAGTGTCCTTCCTCAACTCTTATTACAGTCTTTGTTTTAAAATCTAATTTGTCTGATATAAGGATTGCCACTCCAGCTTTCTTTTGGTGTCCGTTAGCATGGTAAATGGTTTTCTATCCCCTCACTTTCAATCTGGGGGTGTTTTTGGGTCTAAAATGATTCTCCTGCAGAGAGCATATTGATGGGTCTTGTTTTTTAATCCAATCTGATAGCCTGTGTCTTTTGATTGGGGCATTTAGCCTATTTACCTTCAGGGTAACTATTGAAAGTTATGATTTTAGTGCCATTGTATTGCCTGTAGGTGACTTTTACTGTATATTGTCTGTGTTCCTTTCTGATCTATGCTGCTTTCAGGCTCTCTCTTTGCTTAAAGGACCCCTTTCAAGATTTCTTGGAGGGCTGGTTTCGTGTTTGCAAATTCCTTTAGTTTTTTTTGTCCTGGAAGCTTTTTATCTCCCCTTCTATTTTCAATGACAGCCTAGCTGGATACATTATTCTTGGCTGCATATTTTTCTCGTTTAATACTCTGAAGATATCATGCCAGTCCTTTCTGGCCTGCCAGGTCCCTGTGGATAGGTCTGTTGCCAATCTAATATTTCTACCATTGTAGGTTACAGATCCCTTCTCCCGAGCTGCTTTCAGGATTTTCTCTCTATCTCTGAGGCTCGCAAGTTTTACTATTAGGTGTCGGGGTGTTGACCTATTGTTATTGATTTTGAGAGGTGTTCTCCATGCCTCCTGGATTTTGATGCCTGTTTCCTTCCCCACATTAGGGAAGTTCTCTACTATTATTTGCTCCAATATACCTTCTGCCCTCTCTCTCTCTTTCTTCTTCACCTGGGATCCCAATTATTCTAATGTTGTTTCGTCTTATCGTATCACTTATCTCTCGAATTCTGCCCTCGTGATCCTGTAGTTGTTTCTCTCTCTTTTTCTCTGCCTCTTTATTTTCCATCATTTGGTCTTCTATATTGCTGATTCTCTCTTCTGCCTCATTTATCCTAGCAGTTAGTGCCCCCATTTTTGATCGTACCTCATTAATAGCCTTTTTGATTTCGACTTGGTTAGATTTTAGTTCTTTTATTTCTCCAGAAAGCGTTTCTCTAATAACTTCCATGCTTTTTTCAAGCCCAGCTAGTATCTTTAAAGTCCATCATTCTGAACTCTAGGTCCAACATCGTACTAATGTCCATATTGAGTAGTTCCCTGGCTGACGTTACTACCTCTTGTTCTTTGTGCTGAGGTGATTTTTTTCGTCTTGTCATTTTGTCCAGAGGAGAATAGATGAATGAGAGCACAAAATGCTAATAGGTTAACAATGTCCCCAGCAAATACACTCTATACAAATCAGAAAAGACCTGAACCCAGGGGAAAAGAAAGGGAAAGAAAGAAAAAAGGAAGAGAGAGAAAAAAAAGAAAAAGATAAAAACAAAAACAGAACAATACAAAAGAAACAGAATATGGTCAAATATGATCAGGCTAGTGTATAGATCAGTGCCACACACTAGATTTTGGTCATATTTTGGTCTTTTAGACAAAAGTGCCTCCTAAAATTTTAAAGGAAGAAAGACATATATGTACAAAATAAGGGTTGATACAATGAAGGGATGGATGGTGACTGTAAAGATGAAAATTATAAAAGATTTTATAAAAGGAACTGATAAGATCAGAAGATGTTTGAAAAAAGAAAGAAGAAGATTAAAAAAAAGAAAAAAAAGGTAGAGAATGTGATCAGGCAGGAGACTAGAACAAAGCCATACACTAGTGATTTAGGGTATATTTTGATCTGTTAGAAGAAACTGTATCTCAAAATTTTAAAGAGAGAACAACTTATATATATATGACAAAAATAAGGGTAACTACTATGAAGGGTTAAAATATGACTCTAAATATGAAAAATAAATTTTTTTTAAAAAAGGGATTGATAAGATGTTAGTTGAAAAAGGGAAAAAAAATTAAAAAAAAAACAGTTAAAAACATTTACTTTGAAAAACTAATGAATCATTGTATAAAAGCCATGAATTCTATGTGCAGTATTCCCCTAGCACTGGAATTCTCCCGTTCTCCTTGATTAGTAAACTTGGTCTTGGCTTGCTGGCTGTTCGTGCTGATCTTCTGGGGAAGGGGCCTGTTGCTGTGGTTCCCAAATGTCTTTGCCGGAGGCGGAATTGCCCGCCCTTGTCGGTCCGGGCTAAGCAAGCTGCTTGGGTTTGCTCTCAGGAGCTTTTGTTCCCTGCAAGCTCTCGGTACAGCCTTGGAGGACCAGGGTGAAAATGGTGGGCTCCCAATCTCCACCCAGAGGAGCTGAGAACTTGGCGCCCCACTCCTCAATGCGCCCCCAGAGAAAAGCAGTCACTCCCATCTCCTTGGTCTCTGGCCGCACTCCATGCTCACCCGGCCTGTGACTGAGCATTTCTATCTCTGGCACCCGACCCCGTGTGGAGTCTCCAAACCCAGCAGATCCCTGTGTTGCGCTCCCGCGCCGCTCCTCCCGGGGGAGGAAGGGGAGTCTCCCGGCTCTGCCGCTTGTTGGGTCCCTGCTGGAGGAGCAGTGGCCCGACTGGGCCCCGGATCACAGCTTATGGCAACCCCGAGCTGAGAGCCCGTGCGTCGGCTCCGTCTCTGCAGCTGGCTTCCCCGCTCCAATACCTGGGAGCTCTGCTGCACTCAGGCACCCCCAGTTTTTCTGTGACCCTGAGGGTCCTGAGACCACACTGTCCCACGAGGGTTCCACCCCCCGCTTAGCAACTGGAGCGACGTCCCTCAGCGGAGCCAACTTCTAAAAGTTCCGATTTTGTGCTCCGCGGCTCTAGCACTTGCCAGAAGCGGCCGACGGAGGCCCCCTCCCCCGCCGTCTATCCTCCCGAATATCGCCTCGGATTCACTTCTCCGCACGTCCTACCTTCCGGTAAGTGGTTGCTTCTCTGTTCAGAGAGTTGTTGCTACTCTCTTCTTCGATCTCCTGTTGAGTTGGTAGGTGTTCAGAATGGTTTGATCCCTATTCAGCTGAATTCCTGAGACCAGACGAAATCCAGGTCTCCTACTCCTCTGCCATCTTGCTCCGCCCCCCTGTAGATCTATATTTTTGATAATAAGAAACCCCAGCACAAATAGTTTTACAAACAAATGTAGCTGGAACTTTGTGTGGTTAAGAGCAAAAATATACTGATGAACTACAGGGTGTTGTGTCAGGTTCAGAGTGTTCCATTTTGCAAAAGAAATGGAAAGCTCCAGTTTTTCCATTTTTAGTACATTTGGGATAGTTGTACTGTGTTAGAAATACATATATAATATTACTTAATCTTACATTTCTGTTAGGTAGTTGTAGGCCCTTCTTCACATTTGAGAAACCATGAGCCAGGTCTTGAAAAGTCAGAGATTTTTATGACAAAATCTATGTTGTCCTTACTCTAACACAATCTCTCTTTACTGAAGAAAACTTATAATATTTGAATTCTAAAACTTCTATGGGGATAAAGTATTCTATGTACCTCATCACAGATCCTATAGTCACTTATCTTTGGACTCGTATCTCTTGTCTGATTTTCTGTGGTAAATGAACAGACGGTGTTGTATGCAATGAATGGTAAATCTCAGAGCATCCCCTTCCAGCAGCAGTAGGTTAAAGGAAGCTATGACACTTTCAGGTGACATGGAACTGTCAGGCATCATGATATATGCTGGCTGCTCTTCTTTTTATCCTCATTATAAGGCACGAGGAAATTAAAACTCAGAGAATGCCATGCAGTTAGAATGATTTGCAACGAGATCAAACTTCCATCTGATGCCAGAAATGATAGAGTTTCTACTCTATCACACTGTCTTATATTTGTGAGTTAAAGTGAGCAGACAAAATGTATTCATTGAAAGAATGTTTATTGAGTGTTACTACGTATGATGCACGTGCTCTAAGTAGGTACAAACAAACAAACCAAAATACTCTTGTCTGGCCATTCCCCACAAGAATCATTTCATCAACAGACACATGAAAAGATGCTCAACATCACTGATCATCAGGGAAACACAAATCAACACTACAATGAGATACCACCTCACACCTGTCAGGATGGCGAAAATCAACAACACAAGAAACAACAGATGTTGGCGAGAATGCGGATAAAAAGGAACATTCATCCACTGTTGGTGGGAATGCAAAGCCACTCTGGAAAACAGTATGGAGGTTCCTTAAAAAGTTAAAAATAGAACTACCCCATGATCTAGCGATTGCACTACTGGGTATTTAACTAAAGAATACAAAAACACTAATTCAAATGGATGCATGCACCCTTTATTTACAATAACCAAATTATGGAAGCAGCCCACGTATCCATCAATTGATGAATGGATAAAGATGTAATACACACACACACACACACACACACACACACACACACAATGGAATATTATTCATCCATAAAAGGAATTAAATCTTGCTATTTGCAATGACATGGATGGAGCTAGAAAGTATAATGCTAAATGAAATAAGTCAGTCAGAAAGACAGATACCATATGATTTCACTCATATGTGGACTTTAAGAATAACACAACAGATGAGCAAAGGGGGGGAAGTGGGAGTGACAAATCAAGAAACAGACTCTTTTTATGTAGGTTTTTGTTCTAATTCCAGTAAGTTAAGATACAGTGTTATTTAGTTTCAGCTGTACAATATAGTGATCCAAAGGTTCCATACATCAGACTCTTAATTATAGAGAACAAACTGATGGTTACCAGAGGGGAGAGGGCTAGGGGGCTCGATTAGACAGATGATGGGAATTAAGGAGGGCACTTGTGATAGCACTGGGAGATGTATGGAATGGCTGGATAACTATTATATATCTGAAACTAATAAAACCTTGTATGTTAAAATTATTTAAAAAAGATTCATGGCATCTATTAGTCAAAAGGTCCTGCATTTCTTATACTCTGATAAGTGCTGTGATAGATTTATCATAGATTACTACAAAATCAACAAAGATATGGCTTAATCTACTAATTTTTTTTTTCAGATTGAGTATGGAAGCAGTCAGGAAAGCCTTCCAAAAGAGATGGTGCTCATGTTGAGCTTGATGAACAAGTAGCTCTATTTATATCAAGAATAGTAACCATACGTGAAATACCACGACAAAGAATAACATCTTGGTGGAATGTCTAAAAAATTGGCATACTTGGATTTTAAGGTGAATGTTGAGAAATGTTATGAGTTAAGCATGAAATTATATGCAGAGGAAGAATATGGAGTTGTTTGATTTAGTTCTAAATATGTTAAAGTCTTTTGGGAAAGGATAATTTGACTAGATCTGAATTTTAGGAAAGTGATTTTGGCAACTGTAAAAGAGAATGATGTTCAGGAGTGAGGGCAGGATACCCGTTTATAAGACTACTGTAGTAAGTCTCACACAAAATGGGTAAAACATAAAGACATGTTCTAAGTCAGTAGTAAAAGAGATGAAAATGACTTGTGAAGATATTTCTCATTTACACACTTGGAGATTTGCCAATTGTAGGTAAGTAAGAGGAGAGGACTGTTTTCCCACAGGTGTCTAGGTTGGCCAGTTGTGAGAAGAGTGCCAAAAACAAATGAAATGAAGTAGGACAGTTGGGGGTAATACGTTTTGGGTAAGGCAAGAGGCTAAAACAGAAGGGGCAGGAAGAGAAGGGAATGGTGTTTCAGGGAAGGAATGTCACTGAATTTGTAATCAATATGGGAATAACTGAAAATATAACACCACTGAATATCCCCACCTGAGAACATGGTACAAGTCTCCATTTATTTGGATGTCTTTAATTTATCTCAGCAATGTTTCGTAAATCAGTCTTGAATATATTTTGTTAAATCTGTCTATACTGGTTACATAGTTCTGACATTGGATCTGGTAGCATTTTTTGTATATGTATTACATTTCCTACATAAATGGTTAATTTGTGAATGAATTTGTACTTTTTCCTTTCAAATCTATGAATACTTTATTTCTTTTCATGCCTTATTGCACTGAGTCAGACAGCCAGTGTATTGTAGAATACAAATTCTGAGAGTGGACATTCTTGTCGTATTGTAGTCTAAGGTGAAAATATTAAGTTTTTCATGATTAAGCTGTAAATATACCCTTTAATTCCTAATGTGCTGAGAATTTTACCATAATGGATGGTGTAATTTGCCACATGCTTTTTCTGCACCCATTCAAATTATCAAATATTTAACCTACTTTATTCTTTTGATATGATGAGCTACATTGATTAATTTTACAATGTAAAACAAAGTTTGCAGACCTGGGACAAATCCCACTTGTTAATTATGGAGTAAGATTTTATTTTTATACTGAGAGATTTGATTTGGTAACATTTTGTTAAGGATTTTATCTATGATAATGTCATGTAGTTATCCTGTGTTTTTTTTTTTCATGTTTTGCTGTCAGAATAATATTGATCTCAATAAAAGGAATTGCCAATTGACTATTCCTTCTCTAGTTCATGAAAGACCTTGTCCAAACTCGATAAAATTTATTCATAATGTTTGATAAAAATCACCAATCATTTGGTGACTATATAAGTGTGAAGTTTTTTTTGTGGGTAAATTTTTATTTAAGGGTAGATATAAGGTTATAAACATTTTCTATTAACTTGAATCCAGATTGAATAATTTGTGTACTTTGAGGAATCCACCAAGGTTTTTTTCTGTAAGTCACCTAGTTTATTGGCATTCAGTTTTTCGTGATACACTCATTATCTATTTACTATTTATAGAATCTCTAAGGACACATCTCCAATGTAATATAAATTACATAAATTATTTTCTCTTTTTATCTCATCATAAATAGAAGTTTATCAATATTACCAATATTATAAAAAAGCTTTTGTTTCTATTGATTTTCCCTATTGTTCCTATTTCATTGACTTTCATTCTTATCTTTTTTTGACATTTTATTTATTTATTTTGAGAGAGCGAGAGAGTGCGACCATGCACGAGCAGGGTGGAGTGGCAGAGGGAGAGGGAGAGAGAGAATCTTAAGCAGGTCCCACGCTCAGTGGGGAACCCGCCGAGGCGCTCAATCTCATAACCCTAAGATCATAACCTGAGCCGAAATCAAGATCTGGACACAACCAACTGAGCCACCCAGGCACCCTGATTTTCATTCTTATCTTTATTTATTGTCTATTTACTTTGGGTTTGGTTTGCCATTTCTTGGAGAGGGTTTCTTTTTCTTTCTTTTTTTTTTATTTGAGTGGGAGAGAGAGGAAGGGGAGAGGGAATCTTAAGCAGGCTCCATGTGTAGTGGGGAGCCTGAGGCAGGTGTCAATCTCACAACCCTGAGATCATGACGTGAGCCGAAATCAGGAGCTGGAAGCTTAAATGACTCAGAACCCAGGAGCCCCTGGAGAGGTTTCATAAATAGGTCACTTACACCATTAATTTTAGACCTTCATTCTTTTTCAATATGAACATTTAATGCTATATTATACTTTTATATTTTATAGTCACTTATTTTTGGATTCACATCTCTTATTCAATTTTCTATATACTCATTCTAATTTTAGAATTAATAGTTGTTATTTGCAGGAGATTTTGCCCAACCATTTAATCTTGGATTAAATTACTAGAAGCCTGGCACTTGAAATCTGCCTGTATTTATATACTAATACTAAATGATATGAGCTTATAGACAGGGAGGATATAAATTAATATTTATTTTATCTCAACTGCTCTTATGTGTTTCTTCCATGCAATTATTTGAATTAATCATCATAACATCCCCATTAGGTAGACATTTTTCCCATGTCAGGGTTGAGTAGACTGCGGGTCAAGTCACTTCTTCAAAGTTAAACAGAGAATAAATGACAGAATCAGCATTCAAGCAGCATGATACCAGAACTGGTAATCAAAATCTTTGGAGATTCTGTAAAGGGTGACTGAGGAGTTAGAAATGCACGTGTGTAGGCAAGACTGAATAGGACAGACATAGCTGGTTTGCTTCCAAATGACTACTAACTAAATTATCAGGTAGAAGACAAATTTGTATATAAATACTAGTAACATGTAAATTGTGGAATAATCATAACAATGATAATAAGCACTTTTTAAGTACCATTTACATACATCTAAAATTAGTTTTGTTGCTTTAAACACACACTCCCTCTTATGTACCTATGATTCGAGCTAAGCTACTGCATACAGTTTTTCAGATTGTTTAATAAACACTTTGGGGGCATTCTCACACTAACATTCTCTGGGGCTGTGTATTGTGAGGACTCTGTACAGTAATGTCCTGTCAAATCCCAATGCCAGCCCTTATTATAAATATCAAAACATGATTTGGATTGTGTTTTTAGCACTTTCCTCTAAAAAAAAAACACATGAAATGTGCTTATTTTGAAAGATTGGATTATGTACAAAGCCAAAATCAGAAAAGAAAGAAGAGTAGATGAAGATATCACAGTATAGTATGTAAAATATTTCCAAGAAGACTCAAAACCACAGTCCCCTTTTTTAGGCCTACAGATTAAAAGGCCTGGACAGATGGCTCAGGGTGGATACTGTGTGACAGTGTCCAAGCAGGGATAGCTCTTCAACTCATAAAATTTTCATTTCCCTTCCTCAAAAACAATGATTTTATTAAAATAATAAAATATCATTCACCAAATGTTCACAATTGCTCATTTACTGCCCTCTACTTTGCCCTGACCAAACTTCAGTTGGACTTCTCTCCTACCTAGGTATCCCTGACCCTCCGTGCTGCTAGGCCTAAAAAGTGGATCATACAACCTTATTAGTTGTTCCTTACAATCGACTGACCACAGCAAGATGCTTTTCATGTCACACCCCACCGGTCACTACCCCTTGGCTGGCAAACTTTCCCAGAAAAATATCTGTTAATCTTTGCTTATCCCTTCTTACTTTTTTTTTTTCTCTCTTTTAAAAACCTTTTTCTTTTTGATTTTGAGACACTGGCAAATTTCTGAAATCAGAGCATGCTCTCTACTACTATAATCCTACTTCTTAATAAAGTCTCCCCTAATCTAAGTCTGGATTTGTTTTTCAATTTGACAATATAAATCCTACCTCTATCCTATCTGGCATAAGAGTATGAACATACCATCTGGTCCAAGCCCTGTCTAATCATCAGATGCCACTGGTTCTCTTTCTAATTTCCTTTTTGTTTATTTCCTTAGATCTTAATATAATCTACAACTTCTTTTTTTTTTTTTTTTAATAAACCCATTCACTTTTGTATTAGTCCTCCCTGGAGCATCTGTGTTTTTAAAATTTACTACAAAAGTAGGACTCTAGAAGTGGAGAGGATGCACTGACATAAGAAAGTATTCTGTTATTCCAAATATTGCAAAGGATAACATACTACCCTGATTAATTGTAAATACTGGTAAAAAGAATGAAAAGAAAACAAAACAAAACAATGTCCTAAAAGCTTAACTAAATAAAACTGAGTGGAGGAGGGACAGAAAGCAATGGTCTTTCCTAATTAACATGGAAAGTAAAAAAGACACTATTCTTATAAATAGAAAAAGAGTAAAACCCTAAATAAGGAAGAAACAGTCCTCTGTTTCAGAATTTCTTCTAACTCACATGAAGAAAGCAAACAAAATTTTAGGGCAGTGAAAAAACTGTATGATACTCTAACAACAGATATGCGTCATTATACATTTGTCTTAACTCGTAGAATATACAACACCAAAAGTGAGCTCTACTATAAGCTGTGGATATTGGGTAATGATGATGTTATCAATGCAGGTTCATCTATTGTAAAAAACGTACCACTTTGGTGGGGGAGGCTGATAAGGCCGGAGGCTGTGCGTATATAAAGACAGAGGTTATATGGGAAATCTCTGTACCTTCCTCCCAATTTTGCTGTGAAACTAAAACTGCTCTAAAAGGTCTTTAAAAAAAAGAGAGAGCAAAAAATACTCAATCACCGACCAAACCAAAACGCTCTGCTTCCAATCTTGATGAAATAAATGTGCTGTGTCGGAGACTGTTGGACAGTAGACAAACACATGTCACCAGAAGTAATTTTGTAGGTAACTTGTACTTTGGAATGAAAAGACTAAAAGGGTACCATTTTGCCTATTATGGCAATTTTATCAAGTCATATTCAGAAATGTTGATAGATGTTAAGAAAAATGTCACTATTATTGTTCCAGTGGATCTGTCCTAATGAAAGGCAAGGCTTCTGGAACTTTTATTTTTACATTTCATGAAGTTTTGTGTTGGGGGAAAAATGGAAATCATTCAGCCCTTTGGCTTCTGTATTTTTTATATGCTATAATACTATCAAAGAATGATAGTGTATTAGTGACTGAGACAGAAATGAAAGATGTCATGACAACAACAACAAAAGGATTCTAAGTATATTTTGAATTAAAATGTAAAAATAAGGGACCTTATGCTAACGTAAGACTTTTCAATATGGCAATAGAAAATATTAATATTTATAATGTTTTTCTCTGCCCAAAGCATGCTTCCTCTGAATTGATTTGTTCATTTAACAATGTATATGATCAACCTTATATTTGTTTTTATGATGGATTGAGGACATATGGAGAAATTATGTTTATTTTACCTCAAGTTAATATTTTTAAGTTCTTGCATTATTCACACCTAATACAATTTTGCAAGACTAATATAGAAAGAAACAACAACAACAAAAATCCAGAATTAAATATTCTCTTGTAAAGCATAAAGGAAACTCTTACGGATATGTATGTTAACCTCTGAATACTTTTTTTCCGTAGTGGAGCTAGATTTTATATGTTGGAATGACTAGCCCCACAAATTCATCTGGGATAATAATAATAGAACAGATAATCATAGAAACTTTCCTTCAAGGCATCAGAGGGTTCTCTTTAGGACATCCCATAGTATCCAAGTAACTCTCACCAATTCTGACCAGGTTATAAATGTTATAGAATTTCCTATTTACTAGAACACAGTTGAGACAACATGGGAAACAGGAGTGAAATGGATTTCCGTAGTTAATCATCTAAGTAATTTAATGTAAACATCCAAATATACCAAAACTAGCGGTTCTATTTTTTCTTTTTTTTCTTTTATTATGTTATGTTAATCACCATGGATTACATCATTATTTTTTTTGATTTGTATATTTAATTTCTTGAATGGTTTGGTAAAAGTTACATACAAAATTATTTTGTAAATGCATGCCTTGTTCTTTTTTAATTTTTTATTGTTATGTTAATCACCATACATTACATCATTAGTTTTTGATGTAGTGTTCCATGATTCATTGTTTGCATATAACACCCAGTGCCCCATTCAGTACGTGCCCTCTTTAATACCCAGCACCAGGCTAACCCATCCCCCCACCTGGAGGTTCTATTTTATAACAGCAGCAGACAGTTAGTTCCATATGAAAGCCATGGATTTTAATTCCACTGTAGGGAGAACATATATGTATGGATTAGAAACATATTATTTGCACTGGTAGTAAACATTCATATTTAGGCGTTGGCTTTCATATTATTTGCCACCTCTTCCATGCCTAGTGGCTTGTCAAAAATTTTTTACTAATAAATACTGTTCTTTCGCTGAGACTTGTGAAAAGTTTCTACGTATGTACTTGGGCGTTAGCTGCAATTCCATCTAAGCACATCATATTCTCCTTCCCACCAAAGCTAGTAACTAAGGTATGCAGACATGGCTTCATGAGCAGGTGATCTGTGCAGTCCCATAAGGGCCTTTTCTTAGAAAGACCCCAAACTCAGTGCAATATTCTGCTGTAGCCATCTTTAAATTATCAATAACCTTTGAACAAGAAGATCTATATTTTCATTTTTCACTAGGTCCCACAAATTGTGTAATTCATCCTGAGAGTATTAGATTATTTTTCCCAACCATAATTCTCGTATCTTCACTCCCTTGCTCAAACATTCTCAATACCATCCTAATCGTGTTTAGAAAACCCAAAGCAAAGCATACTCTGGGATTCAATACTACACTTGCAACTTCTATACATATCTGCTTACAATTGCCTAATTGAATCCTGGAAGTTTCAATAGAAGCTTCATGTTTTCCAATGTACTGTTTTTATTTATACTGTTACCTGCCTACATTGCTTTTTACCCCATTTCTATTGTCCAAATCTGTCAAACACACTCCTAAATGACATGTTGTCCATTTATTCTTATCTGAGTCCTACCTTCAAGAACAATCTCCCTGCTCTCAATTTGCCAACATTGTTTCTACACAGAATTGTTGTACTTCAATTTCTTCACTGCATTAGAATATCTATTGGTAATTATATTTAATACTAGGCTCTTTTGAATGTAGGGGGATTTATTTTGTGATCTCACACAGCTCTCCTAAGCAGCTCTTCTCCAAGCACTGGCTCGAGAATCCAAGTTGCTTCCATCTTCCATCTCTGCTTTCTGGAAATTTTTAAATAACTTAAGTGTATAGCAGAAGAGGAACAGAAAATCTATGGTTTTGCCGCATATTTTGAAGGTCAAGGCCTGGAAGTGGCAAGGCTCATGTCACTTTCACTCATGAATTCATCATTAAGTACTTGGTCCCTTGGTCCCAGCATAATTGGAGAGGTTGAGAAACATAGCCTCACTGTATTCCTAGGAAGAGGAAATGTGGTTGACTCACAGCACATTAACCTCTGCCAAACTTGAACAAAGAGAATATATTCAATTCACTTTCTTTCCGTTTCATATTATCTTAGCCAAATTTTTGGATTGTAGGACTTAAGCCAATATTTGTTGACTGGATGACTCAATGAATTTAGAGAGCTAACATCCCTGAAGAGTCCTGAAAATCTTATCATTTATGTTCACTTAGCCTGAAACATGTATTCTTAAGAATGATTACTTTCAGTTTAGAAAGTTTTATAAAAGAAATAGAAGAGGGGCAGCTGGGTGGCTCAGTCGTTAAGCGTCTGCCTTCGGCTCAGGTCATGATCCCAGGGCCCTGGGATCGAGCCCCACATCAGGCTCCTTGCTCCACGGGAAGCCTGCTTTTCCCTCTCTCACTCCCCCTGCCTGTGTTCCCTCTCCAAATAAAATCTTAAAAAAAGAAAAGAAAAAAAAAAGAAATAGAAGAGGCAAAGAGAGAGAACATTGTTTTGAAATTGTATTTTGTTTGTATCTGAAAAACTATGTAGTAAAGATTTAATATATAATTACTGCCTTATGTGAAAATATCCATTTCTTTAGAAAACAAGAAAATGGGGCAGGCATGAAAGTAAATAAAGCAAGTTGCTTATGAATTATTTGAATAATTTGTAGAGGATTTAAGATATGATAAAATAGTAACTTTTGAGACCTAGCAGATGATATAAAGATGAGTATGTGGTGACCATAGATATAAAGAGATGTAAAGGCCAATAAGCACCTAGTACTGATAATATCCTAAGGGTCTGGAGACACCAGAGACCTCAATATTCATGATGTACTCATTATATATGAGGTATATGAGACTCTCCAAATGCTTGATGTTTGCAATCTGCCATCCACTAGGGGAATCTATTTTTTTTTTTTTCTGGAACTGTCTTCTACTCTAGAAACACACAAAAATACAAGCTAATTGGCACCTTCCATTAAGGCCAGGTTTGCATGTTCCTGAAACTCTCTGATAAAAAAGAATGTGTATGTTAGTCCCAGGCACTCTCCACTATTTGAGTCACCTTGCTCAGTCCTCAGATCCAATTCACCTAACCACACTGCCAGGAAGATAGCCAACATGGGAGAGAAAAAGAACATGATTTATGAATATTGTAAACCATGATTCAAACAGCATGATCTTTCTATCTCATTTGCAACCATTCTGACTTGACCTATTTCTTTAGCTTTAGATATATCTTTAAATTAATGTAGAGAAGAAAAGAGACCCAGGGGATTTGAGGCTCTTCAACAATATAGTTTGTGATGCTTAGGAGAACTAGCAAAGAATACTGAGGGGAAGTGTCCAGTGGGTTTTTAAGAAGTTATAAAAAGAGTGGGGTCTTGAGTATAAAATGAATAACAAAACAGTGTGTCACATGCTATTGACAGACTACGTGTATCAGAAGCATTCCTGATGATGTCGAGAGATAGTTCCATGGAATAGCAGAGCTGTCAGCCCAGCCGAATTGAATAAATAAAGAGTAAATCCAAATCCATTTTTGAGGAATTTTGCTTACAAAGTAAAGAAATGTGTTGGAGCCTGAAGGGAATGGGAAGCAAAAGGAGGGTGCCAATCAACTGAGATGAGTGAAAGAACAGAATAGACTGGACTGAGGGTGAGGGTCCTCCGAGTTTTTGGCATCAGTAAAATGTACTTAAAATGGAAATGTTTGAGATTCACTATATGTTAAATCACTGAGTGCCACTTACTGACAGATTAAGAAGGATATCCACTATATTGTAGGGCCTTCTTTTAAAAAAAAAATATGCTCTACATCCAGGAATGTGGCTTCTGAGTTGAAGAGAAACATATATACCAAGGTTCAGGTTCAGTATCTTCTTCATTAATATCATTTAACCTAGTTCTGACTTAGCATGTCTGAGTTATACTGCTGAAGGGTAGGCAGATACCAGCCCCTTAGAGCTTGAGATCTCTCTAACAAGATCACGCCCTCAGTCCTGAACTTCCTGTATTGTGTAGTCACATGGAAGTTCCCTATTAACAGGCAGTGCATTATAGAAGTGAAATCTCTCCATACGAGCGCCATGATGTGTGCAGTCCACCTCTGTCTAGCCTACACCCACCCTCTGTTCTTTTCTTGTAAGTTCATAATGTCATTAATAGTGAGAAACCATGTAAGTTATTTTACTCATCTTCAATATTTTCAGGACTCTGAAAAATGAGATGTTGTTCTTGAGCAAAAAGTGTTCTTCCATGCAGTTGCCTGATTCCTGCCACTCTTGTATGTATCAGTTTGTGTGTCATGCCTCAAATGGCAGAGTTCATATAAAATCAGCCAGGACATAATGCCTTGTCACTCAATGCCTGAATTAACTATGTTGACTATATTAACAATGCCCAAATTAGCAGTGATGGAGAATAACAGGCATTGGCCAGATGAGGCCTTCCCTTTTTCAGATTGTGTTTTATAGGGTTGTGTGAATTTCTCAAAGTACAAAAGTGTCCTTGTTTTTCCATTTCTATTTACCACTGCAAACAACACCCACCAGGGACAGTAGGAGAAAATAACTCTCTTAACTACTAACTTCTATTCATTCTCTTCTGGTACACTGAACACAGGAAGTGGGATAAATGAAATATTACCCTTGTCTTCCAGTGATTTTGCTGCATAAAAAAAAAAAAACAACACTCCAAACTCAGTTAAAGAAAACTACCATTTTTTTTAAAGATTAAAAGAAAATCTGCACAGTCTCTACTACCCTAGCAAGTTTCTAAATTTCTTTGTTTACTTCTAGTTTCTGACCATATGAATTGTATCTTTACCTAGTTGCAATCCAAGTTTAAATAGTGTTTTCTAACCTAATAACATATCCTAAATATTTCCCTATGCTACTACACAGGTTTCTCAGTGATAACTTTGAATGCCTCTAGAGCATTGTATGAAGTACTTGCCCCTTAAGTTCCCAAGCTTTCCCCTTTGGTCGGGTCTTTGTATTATTTTCAACTGTCCACAGTCATAATTATTCTATTCATGCACTTAACAAATATTTACCAAGCCACTGTCAAAGTAAAGATTTAAGACAGCAGCACCATTCTGGTTAAGTTTTGTTTGAACTCATGGGAGGTCTCTTGACTCAGAACAGCCTGCAAACAGAGCATCGCAGAAATGGGTCTGTGCTAGGAGCTTTGTCTTGGTCAATCACTGGCTGGGAGCAGCCTCACAGAATCATGAACTTGACACCAATATGGTGGTGGATCCGGAGTCCAGAGGGTCTTAATGGGGGCTGTCAGTCAACTGTGTTCTGCAGAGCAGGAAATCATATGGGGGATTTTCATGGCCACCACAATGACCATACTTAGAGTTTGCAGAAAGCCTTTTATTCCCCCCTTCAAAAATATGTAGACTCATAAATTAAATATTAAATATCAAATACTATTTATGGTAGATACTTGTAAGATCAAGTCATTTACTCAATCACTATTTGACTTATGATTTGAGTAGCATGGCCTAAAAAAGGGAAGCCAGAATGTACTCTCATCATTGTCTTACACATTATCTTCACCCGAAAGCTCCATCAGGAGAGTGGGACTTCCCACCATCATTGTCTCTGCTCTCTGGTACTACAGATCATCACGTCCCATTCAAAACTCTAGTGCATCAACTGGGTTGACATACTTTTTCTGCTGAAGCATGAGGGGAATGAGCAGTAAAGACTGTTTGCTGTTAAGCCTGATTTAAGACTAAAATAAAAGATGCATAAGCTATGAAAATGTCTTTACCCAAAGGGAAATTTTACTATGGAATTAAAATTTTGGGAATGATAAACTTAAAGAATCTAAAAATCTTAGAATTTTCTTTGAATCTCGGGAAGATGAGCACATAGATTTTCCTAAATAGGCCATCTTATGCTTCTTCCACTTCTGATCCAGCTTTTATTTTCAAGGTTTTTGCCTGCACTGCAATTATATATTTATTGTAATTTTGTTTGATAGCAAGTATTGTCAAAAGCACTCACTCTAAAATCAATGGTACTTTTAACAACTTAACTTGCACTTCATATTAAAATGATTACAGTGCACTTCACAAAGGTACACAAACCAAAGTTTCTGCATATGAGAATGAATGTCTTAATTCATTAGTTTTGATGTTTACACTTAAACTCTACACTAAATAAGAGGCACTTGACTTAGTTGAATATTGTATGTTCAATAAAGTGTCCAAAATATGAAAGCCTGTAAGACGTGATAAAGGCAGTTCCATGTAACAAGCAATAACACTACTCTTTATAAGATTGGCAGTGGGCCATGTGAGCCTTCATACAGGGAAACATCACAGGGTAATCCAACATAATGCACTCTGAGGCTTCCTAACATTCTGGGTTTGCTTTTAAGTAAATGCCTATATTGACATTATATCTAATGTCAATATTCAAGATCAAAATAAAAATTATTCTCCACAAAATTATTTCAAAGGTGTGGAGGAAAAAATACACACTGTAGCACATTTCTCTTCATGTTCAAATAAAATTGATGTTTAGTCTATGCCAAAAAATGAAATCTGGAATATAATTACATTCATGGGAGTGAATTTATGTAATGCTACTGAATTGTAACCTCATTCACATGTAACTGTAATATATTAAGTCAAAGGGTAGTTGAAGAGTTTTGAATGTTAAATATCTGGTCAATTTAAATATTACTTGGTATATGCTTTTATTGGAGGAATATATAAAATTATTTTAATTAAAAAGCTGATCGTCTCTTGATAAAGTAAATTTAGCTTCACTGCTCGTAACTGTTTTGATCTTACTAAATTTTTGTTTTCACTATATATTGTAAATAATAGATTCAGTTCCTAGGAAGCAACTTAACTTGTAGAGATTGATTTATGTCCAAGCACTTACTTTTCTCCATTTCAATACATCTTCCAGAAAATCCCAAGAAGAACATTTTCGTGTTAAGAAAATCTGTAGCAAAAGTATTTCTAACCTAAACCAATGAATGTAGTTGTTCTCTTCACCAATAAAATTGATAGCTACAATGCAAGCTATATTTTTTGCTCTGTACTCTCTTGGTAGGTATTTTTGCAACAAGATAACAATTGCTTCACTGATTGCTTCTCACTGGGAAACACACTTAAATGGGAAATGCTCTATCTATGTAGTTTCTGTGTCTAAAAACAACACTGTCACTGGGGGGAAATATGCAAAATGTATTATTTCAATATTTTTGTGAAATTGTGCTGGTGTACAGAAGATCAGGGACGCTTGTTTGTACTCGAGTCCACAGTGCTCTATGCTGTGCCTCTTCTGGTGAAATTTTCCCTTTACTACGACTGTATTTTCCTCAATACGAACCACAAAAAATAATGGGTCCTATGTTAAGAGTTTCTTCTGCATGTGATAATAATGAAAGAGGTATATTCTGGATTAAAAAAGTCGTACTGGACTATGACTCATGCCTGAATTAATTAACATAGAAAATAGCATAGAATAAAATTATGTACTTTCCCCCCCGCCCTGGGCTAAGTGGGTAATTTTCAGTAAACAGTTTTATCTATTGAGATAGATTAAATCAGGCTGTGGTTTAAAAATAAATAAATAAAACTGTTAAATGTTAGTGGCTTAAAAACAAATGATTCTTTTTCTGAAACTTACATTTTATAAAGAGTAGCTGGGACTCTGCTTTGTGTATATTTACTCCAGAACTCAAGTTATCAAGGCAGACACTATACTGAACTGATGACTGTTGTCAGGGCTGGGTAAAGAAAGACTGATAGGTTGTCCACTGGTTCTTTAAATTTCCACCTGGACCTGACAAATGTCACTTCTGCTTACACTTTATGGGCCTTCAATGGAGCAGGGCAGTGAAATCATATTAGATTCCTAGAAGGAGAGCCAGCGATATCAGATAGTCTTAATGACTACCACAGGCTGTCTATCCTGTATACCTGTACTTATGAAATTGGGTTCCTCTCCCTATTATATGCAGACACATTCACTCATTCCTCTAGGAAACAAAGCAAAATTCTTATCCAGTTACAGTGTTTCAGTTCAAATTCTAGGAAGGCTAAGTCATATCTAATTTTTTATCATGTTCAAATGTGACTCCTCTTGGTGAAGAGACCTACATACTAGAAAGACCAGTTTCTTCAAAACTCAAATAAACAATATTCAATGATAGGATAGATATGGAGCCCACAGTACACTCTTGAATTTGGAAAGAATAATAGGTGCACAGAGCAGTCACTGATATGTAGTGATTCTGAACCTTACCATGTGGGCTTGACAAGAGCCCTACCCTGGAGATGGGAAATGCTCCAGGGTTAGATCTTAATTCTGTCCCCGAGGTAGGAGATCACCAATCAGGTTTTCTCTGTAGATATTGGCATCATATCTAGCAGTCTCTTCTTATCCATTATTCTCCCGGATTGTGTCTAAATTAGATTGGCGAATATACCTTCCCAGGGCTGAGCAAGCTTTCTCAGCCCATTTCTTGCCTCTAGTCACCTGGAGATCAAAGGGACATTTTAAGTGTTAAAGAGTCACAGTTTATGCTGGCTTGAGAGTGGTTGTGGTAGATGTTTTAACATTTTAACATTAACATTTAACTTAACACTCTCTCAAAACCCAAGTTGGCCTGTGCTCTATTCGATTCTAGTTGGGTCTACATGCCAATAAGTACACCCACAATTCTTTCTTAAATCTAATTCCTAAATTTGCTGTGTATTTTATCTTTCTCACCCCAACCATGATAGGTGCATGTGGTATGCAGAATTCTAAAAATATATTTTTTTTCAGAGCAAGATTAAAATTGAATGCCTATTGGGCGCTAGGTGGCTCAGTTGGTTAAGCTACCGCCTTTGGCTCAGGTCATGATCCCAGAGTCCCGGGATCGAGTCCTGCATAGGGCTCCCTGCTCCGCGAGGAGCCTGCTTCTCCCTCTGACCCTCCCCCCCATGTACTCTCTCTCTCTCATTCTCACTCTCTCAAATAAATAAATCTCTAAAAAAATAAAATAAAATAAAATTGAATGCCTATTAAAAACAGTTGCACTGGGTGATATCAAATGATTTTACATAAATGGGCAATTAAAGAGTTGAATGCCTATTACCAAAAACCAATATAACAGTTGGAAGATTACTTAGATTTTTCCAAATGAGGTGAAGAAAATGTAAATTTTCACAAACCAAGAAGAATGAATTGCTGATCTTGTTTGTGTTTTTATTAATATTGTCATCATTGTTGTGTGAGGTTGTATAAGGAAATGAATTTCTAGTACAGGATTTTCTTTAGTTATATATTTGATCTTCAACCAGGGATGTAGTTTTGGATTTCAATATTTTTATCTTTAACATCATTGCTCCCAATTAAAATAAAAATTGGAAAGGTAGATAATTTTTGACCATATTTTTCACACAAGAACTGTAACATAATTGTAAATTAAGCCAGATACTGAGGGCTATGACATAATATATATAAACAGATGAGAATAAACATGGTGAAAATATTGATCATACAAAACATTAATTTATTTCATTAATATATTTCATCACGGGTGCCTGGGTGGCTCAGTCGTTAAGCGTCTGCCTTCTGCTCAGGTCATGATCCCAGGGTCCTGGGATCAAGTCCCGCGTCGGGCTCCCTGCACCGCGGGAGGCCTGCTTCTCCCTCTCCCACTCCCCCTGCTTGTGTTCTCTCTCTCGCTCTCTCTCTCTTTCAAATAAATAAATAAAATCTTTAAAAAAAATTAAAAAAATATATATTTCATCACTTGTTTAATTTCCTTGTTTTAAGTACTTAAGTTTTAAGTTGTGAGCTTAAGCTCAGCAGTTAATATTCTTGACTCACTAAAACCTTGTATATAGATGCTTTCCAATGATTAAATAGGAACACAAATTTATTTAAAAGAGTTAAGACTGCTCTATATTTTATTTAATTTTTAAAGATTTTATATACGTGTGTATGTATGTATGTATTTAGAGAGTGCGCACACATGTGCAAGCAGGAGGAGGGGCCGTGGGGAGAGGGAGATAAAAACCTCATGCAGATTGTGTGCCAGCAGCGAGCACTATGTGGGCTCGAACCCAGGACCCTGAGATCACGACATGAGCCGATGTCAAGAGTCAGAGGCTTAACCAACTGAGCCACCCAGGCGCCCCAAGGTTGCTCTCTATTTTAAAAAGAAGTTCACAGACAATTTTTTTAAATGTTGAGAAAATATCCAAAATAATGCAATCGAATTACAGTATTGGTATAACGATCAGATAAAATGAATAGAGAAGTGTTCTCTCCTTGTCAGAATTCAGAAAAAGATCGTGTAGAATTAACTTATTTCTACATTAACTGATAATAAGAATTTGCCTGTGAAATTACACGGTAATAGAATTTTCATTCTTGGGAGTGATTTCACTAAGTTAAATCTCTCTCATAGATCTAGAACCATTCTAATTTTGCATTTTTCTTTCACTTGATTTTTGTGGGTTATGTTACTCAAAAATGTGTTCCTTTTCAACTAAGTCTAGATTACAGTTCCTTGTAATATTACTTCAGTGTAAAGGAATAAGATAGTATTTACTTTAGAAGGCTAAGTAAATTCACAAACTAAGGATATTAAATGCATTTTTAAACTGTAAATTCCATGTAAGCACTAGTTATCTTAACCACTTGGTATCGTATTTATAACTGATTATAAACTACAGTTTATTTGTTCAATGCCAGGGTTGTCAACCTTGGTACTATTGGCATTTGGGTTGAATAATTTTCTATTGTGGGTGTTATCCTAGGCATTATCAAGTCGCTCAGAAGCACCTCTGGCCACTACCCCAGATGCCAATAGCACCTTTTTCATTTCCCTAGTTACGAAAACCAAATATTTTCTAAGCATTCCAAATGTCATCTGCAGGGCAAAATCCCTCCTACATAAGAGCCACTGCTTAGGCTAAAGTTAACACCTTCCTCATTATGTAGCGTATGTATTATTTCTTAAATCAATCTTCCTTCCCTTCCTTCCTTCCTTCCTTCCTTCCTTCCTTCCTTCCTTCCTTCCATAAAGACTAGGGGTTAAATATTTGAACAATTAAAGTACTATTCTCTCTGTCCTTAGGTTGAACTTTGAAAATACATGCATATATAATATTTTAATAGACTATCTTCAAGGATAAGATAGGTGTTTAATGAAACATATAATACTATTGAGGAATACAATCAGGGAAGAAAATGTAGGATACTAAAGATAATACAGAAAAATAAACTCTAAATTTATGCTACTAAAACAAAGACATAGGTTTCCCACATGTGTTTTATTCATAATCTGAAATTAGGATTCATATAAACAACATATGATATAAAGTATTGGAAACCATTTGGTGATAATCCATGTTATAGATAGCAAAGCGGATTAGAAATGTGCAGTTCTGGACTACCTCTTATTGTTTTATTTTACCAATTTAATTAGGTACATTAATTATTTATATTGAAAATTTAAATGTATATGTTGTGTACAAAACTAAGGAAATAATATGTCAAAAATTAAATGTTTAAAATTAAATGTATATATTCATATATTTCAGAAAGCAAATGATAATGAATTAACCTAAAATGAACATGAAGGAATTGAAAATAAATATATGCTGAAAAGCAGGTATTAGCAATAGATTATTTTTCGGATAGTATGTTCCATTTATTTTCCAAAGGCATGATATGTCTTCCGCTTGAAAATATTTATAACACAGATTATTAAACTTTGGAAGAATTCAAGGTTTGAATGTTTTAAGGCCAAAATGTTTGAATGTTTTAAGGCCAAAAAGCAACATGTTAAACTGTTCTAGGACATTTTTCAAAGTAAAGTAACAGAAGCTGGGTCGACTGTAACACATGAAACAACTAGAAGTAAAGGACAAATCTATAAAACAAAGGTTTTCAGATGTCAGACATCAGGCACCACAAGACAGTGATATCTGAGAGAGGGGGGAAAACTGAGGTAGGCCCTAACACTGACCAGTTTTATGACTGGAGGGTCTCATGCATCTTTAGCTGAGGATTTTAAGAATATATGTGAACAGGGCGCCTGGGTGGCTCAGTTGGTTAAGCGACTGCCTTCGGCTCAGGTCATGATCCTGGAGTCCCGGGATCGAGTCCCGCATCGGGCTCCCTGCTCAGCAGGGAGTCTGCTTCTCCCTCTGACCCTCTTCACTCTCGTGCTCTCTGTCTCTCATTCTCTCTGTCTCTCAAATAAATAAATAAAATCTTTTAAAAAAAAAAAAAAAAAAAGAATATATGTGAACAGAAACAGAAAATGTTTCTAATGACAGAAAAACAGTCACCCACAAGGAGCACAGGACTCACACAGGGCCAGGAATATATCATGTCTCCAGCAGTCAGGGTGGAAAACTTGTAGTCTTTGGGTAGAGTACCCAAAAGAATATTGCCTCCCTATTAGTATTTAGTCCTTCACTAAAAGCTTCTTTGGTTCTATCTAAAAAATATAAAAGCAAGTACTGATCTGCTTTAACCATGCTCTCCAGAGCCTGAGCCTCCATATCTGACCACAGACTCAAAACTAGGACTGGGGCGATAAATACCCTTACCATCTAGAGTCTTCTGAGATAAACTGTATTTCTACCTGAGTCGCTCTATTTTCTTCCAAACACCAGGTACCATTTCAATCATGTCTTTGTCTCCGCCTGGTCTCTGTTGGTTTTGTAGTTCAACTGATACTTTCCCTTACCTCTGAGTCATACTTGAGCTCTCCTTGGTACTCACAGAGATATCAGCACAAGCATATTTGCAAATTGTAGGCTTTCCCTGGTTGAGCACCAAAAGACATGCAGATGCTGAGACAGGGCAACTGAGTGTAAAACTAAACTTGACTATCATAAAACAGGAGCCCAAGGATTGTTTATGTCCACAGTACCCATGACCGAGCAAAAGCCTTATCATCCTTCAAAACAGTTATCCCTGGTGACACTCCATGGATAACAGCAGAATAGTGTTGAGTTGGTCTAATTATCTACTTTCTCATATTAAGGAAGACCAGAACAAATAATGAAAAGTAAAGACCCACAACAGCAACAGGAATATTAGGGGTCACTACTACCACACTGACACCACCTATATCATGCTACAGTCACGAAGAAGTACAGCTTGAAGCTACATCATTCACACCTAAAATTAGTCTCCTATTATATCCCCATTTGCTGGTATCTGATAACCTCCAATTTCCTCAAAGATTGGGGATACAATTATTATTTTTGGAAAATCCTTGAAGTCTGAAGTTGAGTGAGGGAGGAGTAAGTTGGAGGCCAAGACTGAAACTTCTGATGTGAGAAACAGTGTAATCACAATGTCACACTCTTCAGTCTTTAAGAAATCTGAACAAGAATTTTGCTACTTAATCTCCAGGGGAAACAGGGGCGCATTTATGACCCGAAGTAAGAATTGCAGTAACTCATGTTCTTGGGGCACCTTGATGTGAATATTCCATTACAAACTCTCTTTACTGAACTTAGATCAGATCTACGTTTAAGCCAACAAGGATCCCCTAAATTCCTGAGTTGCATTACATTATATATATCTAATGCATAAGCTACTTAGATTCTGACCAGTAGAGAATCTCAGTCACCCTGTGGACATAGCTGGAAACTTGCTATTGTTGGATCGAAAGCCCAAGTGACAAATAGTCACTCTGTCTTTTTCTTACCAAAGTATAGAGATATTTTAATATAGTGAGAATACTTTATTAGTCAATGTTCCTGTTCTTTCTCCTACTTTTTTAATTATCAAAATTTAATACGATATTTTATGAAGTTATCACACAAGTGCAAACTAATTGTGATAAGTTATAGAAGACATAAATATAATCCTCAAGATAGTATGTTCACAGGTTTGCTCTGTATCCTTCCTCTATTATGGCAGCTTAGTGGTGATAGCTTATTTTTAGTGGTGCAAAATGGATGAATTCAATGTGACCTTCCCTACACCATGTGTTCAGAAAATATGATACGCTCTGGGGAATTAATGACATATCATCACCATTACCCTAGCAAACACATCAATGCTGTAATTTGTACAAACCATAAACTGGTTGTGGGAAGGAATCTGAAATTAAATTGACATTGAATGAAAGTTAAAATTGCAGACCCCCTCATATAAGCAGATCTGGCTTCCTTCATTTTAGTAAGGCATTGCAAAGGAGTTCCCTGATTGATAGGTGTTTGGTGTTTATGGATCATCTGAAACAGACAAAAGTTGGGGAACACTTATTGAAAGTGGTCTTACTAACTTTTCATAACATATTCACTGATTCACATGTAGGACTTTTTTTTTTTAAGGATTTTATCCATTTATTTGACAGAGAGAGACACAGCGAGAGAGGGAACACAAGCAACAGGCAGAGGGAGAGGGAGAAGCAGGCCCCTCGCTGAGCAGGGAGCCCGATGCGGGGCTCGATCCCAGGACCCCAGGATCACGACCCTAGCCAAATGGGGTGCCTGGGTGGCTCAGTTGGTTGGGCGTCTGTAGGACTTTTTGTACTGGTGAAAACTAAACTGGCAGTATGTCAACTCATGGCATAATATTGCTGAATTTTAGATATTTACTATTAAGTTGAAAAAGCAAGATGCAGTATGATAGCACATCCCACAAGTTCAACAGAAGTATTAATAAAAAGCATATTTATCATAGATAAAATATTTGTTGTAAAACTAATAGGAAAATATGAAACTATAAGAAATTGTAGTGAGCAAGAGAATTAGAAGGAACTCCCGGTAAGTATATACTTTCTCAATTTATGTGGTAAATTAATGATGTTCATTATATTTTCATTTCTCAAAAATTACAAAAATAATATGCATTCTGTTGCATGTATCAAATATTCTATTTTTTAAAGTAAATAAAATAATATTCATAATGGTTTGCATAGTTTTATGTTAACTGTGCAAACTAAACAAACTGCATTGTTATATACATGTCTAGGGGAAAAAAAAGAAAAAAGATCCAAAAATATATCTTTTTATATTATCAAGAGTTTTTAAGGTTTCTGGGTGAATTGTTGGTTACCTGGAGCTGACAAAAATATTGTCAAGATATATCTGCTTTTAATAATAAAGTCAAGAGATTTTGTAAGTGTAAATAATATTAATTTGAAAAGAAAGACCTATAACTTCATAATTAGAAGCAAAATTCTTAAGACTCTTGATGACTTTAGAAGAAAATAGTAAGAGTGGTGTTTGTAGTTCTTAGACCAATGATGAAGTCCAAAGTAATTAGGTTCCCAATGCATGCAGAATAATGCTCACAGTGCTTTTCAAACCCTACAAAGACCTTAGAGACTTGGCTCTGACTAATTTACAACCTCCACTCGGGCCATGCCCCCTCCTCCTTCACTCAGCCTATCCCTCGCCTTTTCGCTGTTACTCAAGCACACCACGCATGTTTCCATCTCAGAGGCTTTGCACTTGTTGTTTTAACCTGTTGGAATGTCCTTTCTCTGGATATTCACATGGCTCAGTATCCCAATTGTCCCGAGTCCTTTCTCAGCATCAATTTGCCTGATTGACATGGTTGCTCCAGGAGCAGGAAACACATAAAAGAAAACACTATAAAGGCTGTCCTCTAAATATAAAGTGTTTGATAACAGAAGCACAAACTGGTACTCCTTTGCAGGAATAATTTGACAATATCTGTCACATTCTCAGAGCAATTTTTGTTACAAGCAAATACATACATGCTCACAATTTTCCTCTCAGTGTGGTTTGTATTAGCAAACCAAAACCAAAACAAAACAAACCTGGAAACAAAGTGTCCACAAAAAAAGGCCAGGAATGGAATGCAGAATAATACAATATTTGACCAGGGCCATGGATATTCCATGTCTAGAGTGCAAAGAATGAAGACTTTTCTTCTGCCCTGCACAGTATATAGAACGTTCCACACCTATCATATATATTAATGTTTGAGTCTTGAAACTTACACCATTTTGCATATAAACATAAAGTTTTGCATGATTTTAAACACATGGAATGTGTATATACTTTAGAAATACAAATCCTGTGTAAACTGAGAGAAAATGATAATGTTATTTGGAACATTTTCAAAATTTTTTAACATTTTGCAAAGATAGGTCAATAATGGCAACACTGCAGCTTTTATTTATTATAAAAACAGCATGCTTATTTCTGTTTGTATTTGTAGCTGACAATAACACTGACTTTAAATACCAGTGCAGAATGATTATATGTCTTCTAGTTTGGTCATATCCAAATACTTTCATACTGAAATTAGTATTTTATTACAATTAGCTTTCTCTTTATTTCCCCATTTTGTAGTTATTATAAGGGCACTTTATTGTCTCACTTAAAATTTTGTGCATGTTTTGACAGATTATTTTATCAGTGAATTTTGTTTCAGAATCCTCTGCTACTCAAATACCAGTGTTTAGCTTTTGGATCAACAGTATCAGAAGTTCACCAAAGTGAGGATCCTCTGCCAGACCTGTCCTAACAGAATCTGCATTTTAACATCTGTAGTGCATTTATGTTCACATTGGTATTTGAGAAGCACTATTTTAAGCTACCTAACCCTCTCCTTTTCCACTACTAATGGTTTAGTCCCTTATATTTTATCAAAGGTTCTGCAAGAGTTTAAATGCTCTCAATTCAGGTTCCTCCTCAATCCACTCTAGAAAAAAATTCTCCTTTTAAGAAAAGAAATTTAATTTGTCCAGTCACTTCAGTGGCATTTCAGTACTCTTAGGCAAGCGATGGTGGCAGACGTACTTGCTATAGCAAGCTCTGAATGAATAGCCTTTTTTTTTTTCTAATTTGGATCATCTTTGTTTATTTCCACATTACAAATTCAATGATTTGAAAAGAATCTCTTTATCTTGGATGAAATTCCTACAGTACGGTAGAAATAACAATAAAAGGAATACAAGGAGACTCTATTATTCTCTGTGTCTTCTCTTAAAATTAAGTACTCTTAGTTCAGAATTAGAAGATCTATCTTTGAGTACCAAATGATTATCTGGTGTGTGTGAGCCAGAACACAGACACATCAACATAATACTATATTAAGAGCATTTACGGATTAAGCAATGTGTCTTTTGTTTTCACCTTTCCAGTGTTTTAAAAAATCTATCTTTTAAAATACTTTATGTTGCTTTGGGCTGGTTTGCTGAATACTAATAAACACAGATTATTTCTAACTTGGGGACAGTCATTTCTAGGAAATTAATTTCAAAATAGTATGCTACTGCATTGTATTTGTGTGTAAGCCATTTTCATAGAAAACTATATCCCAGTACATTTGACAGAGTTAAATAATGCAATTATGGGGTGCAATAATAGAAGTAGAAAGAAAAAGGTATGGTTTTAGATGGGATTTGAAATGGCAGTTCCAATAATGCAGAAAGATAGAGAAAGCCTGTTCCAGATGTTAGTCACTGCTGCAGAGAGGCCTGGGAGTGATAATTTTGCGTGAAGTAACATAGAAGAAATAAATGGATTCTACGTATTTTGGACATATCAATTTTGATTATGCAATTTCAAGCTATGAAGCTAAAGTTAAGAAAAAAGCAACTTGTTATATCTAAAAATACAGTTGGATTTGGAGATAGATTGAATTGATATTTATTGAGAACCTACTAAGTGCTAGATAACATACTGGAATTTTATATATAGAGTGTTACTGTGAGATGCTGGAGAATCCCTACTCTAAAGTTACTGGAATACATAGGTATGAATGAATGCAAACTCAAGACGTCAGGTCTCATACCATTAATTATAGTTCTGTTTATCAAAAGATTAATTGTATTGCCAGATTTGGAAAAATATATTTTCTGACTATAAACATAATATATATTTACTGTAAACATTTTTCTTATACAGAAAACTATGAAGAATACAGTGCTAATAACCCATATTTCCAGCTCTCATAGATCACTACTATTACTATATACATGTATACATCATGTTGGTAATTATATGTGGGCATATTCACAAATGGGAATATACTATGAGAAAGTTTAATACTTATAAATATTACAAGTATACTTCTTTGAGATAACACAAAGTTCAGAATCTCCCATTTGAAACGAGAGACATGAGTTATAACTGATTTGTTGGCACTCAGTAATTCAGTGGCATAACCCTGGTTAGTACAGTTGGACTAATCAAAGGGGCTAATCTCATTCTGGAGTCCCACTCCCCCATTTGGACCTGCCGTACCTGGTCCCATCTGGGTCCCTCTGCCCTGATTGGCCTATTCTAACCAATGTATATTACCTTCTGCACACACCCTGGCTTTGTACCATGGCCATCCTGAACGCCCTTCATTAAAGCAAACTCAGGCTACATATTCATATTCAAGGAGTCAAGATTGTCCAAATGGCTTGGACAGTACCTTGATCAGTACCTTTCCAGGAGATGGTCCCTGTTCCCATTTCTTTCATGATTAAGGTAAATATCCATGGCTCCCTGGCTATGCAGAGATCCTTAGGACTCCACAGAAGCCCATCTTTTCTGAGGAGAAGTCCAATGACCTCAACTCATGTTCCTCCTCAATCCACTCTTCAAAGACTATTCTTTCCCTCCAGGCTTTCCTTACATCAGATGCCATGGTTGCCATGGAATCCTTGTGAAGTGTCCCTAATCCTTCTATACTATTATTAGACTGCACTCCTAAGTGTCCTGACCTCAAGAATAAGATTAATCTTTCTTTTTTATCCAATCTTAATATTTCACGTCATTTCAGCTTAAATAAAATCCCACATCTTCCATGGAGGCTCCTGACTGACTCAGGGCTTTCTTGGATTCCTGTGAACCACCAAAGTTATTCCCTTTATCTCTTACCCAAGAACTTATATACTGACAATTAATCTTTGTAAATAATCTCTCTAATGAGCACATAACACTTAGAAGTCAGGCCTGTTTATATTTGTTTATTCAGGCATGCAGCAGAGTTTCTTGTCTAGAAATGAACAGTTCAGGATTTCCTTTGCTAGCAACTGAAAGCCAAGTAGGACAAGGTTAAGTAACTTATTAATCATAAGGGAGAGAAAGAGGTGAAGTTGACCTTATCTTGGGAATCCAAATTAGAAGCCTCTTTATTTTATCTCTGTTTCTGCAGACATTGTGCCCACTTTCTTTCTTTTTTTGGGAGGTGGAGGGGCAGAGGGAAAAGGAGAGAGAGAATCTTAAGCAGGCTCCATGCCCAGAGCAGAGCCTGACGCGGGGCTCGATCTCACCTGAGATCATGATCTAAGTGGAAATCAAGAGTCAGATGCTTAACTGACTGAGCCACTCAGGTGCCCCTGTGCCCATTTTCTTTTACTGCAGGTAGGAATATGTGTCTTTTTTTGTGTATATGAGTGTATGAGAAGGTGAACAAAGATCGCCAAAAACTACATCCATGTTAAACTTATAATGTCATTGCAAGAAAATTAAAATGACTTTTAAAAATTAAAAAAAAAAATTAAAATGACTTGTAAAAATACAAGGAACTCAAACCAGAAAATTCTGGAAAAGGAATGTAACTCTTACATATCCATTTCTGGGTTTATTTCCATGGTGATAGGTGGGGAGGGGCATTATTATTTTTCCCCCTATATCATGTGTCTCTTTTATAATCATAAGGTATAGGCCATCTTTCACATCTTCCAACAAAACCATGCATTTGTCTGAGAGTCAAAATGATTGCCAAGATGCAATATTGGATTATTTCCTGGTTGTATGTTAATGCCTTATCTGAGTTGATTATAAAACCATTATCAGTAAACATTAATAGATTATTATAACTCTTCATAATGATAAAAGTCCATTATAACTAAGCCTTCTGAGAGGGGAAAAAAATCTTTACCCAATGGTAGTTAATTTCCTCCATTATTATTCTGCAGTGGGAGAGATTTCTGTATGTGTTTGTTTAGAGAAAATCCTCAAATCATAAGAATATTTCTGCCTACGGAAAAGAGAATGAAATTTAGAAGTAAAGCATTTAATACAACGAGAAATAGGGTTTTAAAAAGAAGTATTATGTAAAAGAAAAGATGGTAATTGTTAAGTACAGGTTAACTGAAAAAAGAGAAATTGATTTCTTTAGCAACTATCTGACAAAATTTCTCCCTATGACAGCTTTAATAATAAATAAGTTTTTAATTAAGTGCATCATCTCAAACTTACCCACAAATAAAATACCCCCCTATATAAAACTAGTATTGCTATGGAAACCAAATTATTTTTAAAAAGCTTAGAAAGTCAAAGCATCAATTATGTAAATTGAATCCTAACAAATTCTGTGAGAAGGGTAGGATGACTGTTAACATTCTCATTTTTCATATGAAGCAACTTTCACCAGAGATTTCGAGTAATGTGTTCAAAAGCATATGCTTAGTGGTTTTTATAGCTGAATCCAGAATCCAAACTCACACAGTTGATTCCACTACCCAGGGTTAATGACAGTTAATTTCCATCACTTTGCTTTTCTGTACCAATGCCTTCTGCTACGTACATTACTTATAAGAGAAAATTCCTGAATCAGATTGCTCCTACACACACAAATAATATGGTGAGTTTTTCAATTTTAATGAGCGATTATAGTTTTAGAAGTTGTCTCATCTTTTTTATTTTTATTTTTTTTTTAAGAATTCAGGAATCAATGCTAATGGTTGATCTTTCTGTGCTTAACCAGAGGAAGCTGAAACAAGAAACTGCTGTGTTTTTGTCAGTGTTATACAGATGCAATTTCACGTATCAGTGATGTTTACTGCTCTTCCATGTTCGCTTTTTTTTTTTTTTTTCAATTAACTAAGAGGTAAAGGACTATAATGAGCCAGGGTGGAGAAACAATGGTTAATATTTTTTAGACAAAATTTTCATTTCATGATTGCTGTTGAACTAAGAGGCACTAGGGGAGTAAAGCAGATGATAAATAAAAGCACTCTCTCTAAATGAAAGACCTTCTGCCATCTCCCAAATACTTCCTTACCATAATGACCTTGTTATTTTAAAACTTTCCCAAGATACTACCAAGTGAAATTAGCATCTTTGTATGGGTGTAAATCTATGCATTATATTCCATTGTTTCTATGTCAGCCTTGAAGATCCATGGCTTCTCTCTAAATAGATCTATTTAGTTGCAATACATTTACTATATGAGTTAGGTTTTTTTTCTTTTTTTCTTCTTCCCAACAGAAGAGATTGTTAATGGGAGAGAAAAATGAGGAAAATCATAAAAGCATATTCAATATATGGATATTCTCTTCACAAAAGCAAGTAGGGCTCCTTGCATTTGGTGTGTTTGTTGCAGTGAGAGAAACCTGGGAGAGCAAGGCCTTTCAAAATAATCATTATCTGAGAGTAAAGTAAAAAAGTGAGTCTAAAATACAGGGGGATGAGCACCAGTTGCCCGATCAACAGCCAGTACTGGCAAGACCTGAAAAGCATGGACCAGGAACAGTCAGTTCCCGGAGTGCTGTGTTGTCTGAAAGGCAGATGTGGTACAGATGAGTCAGAGGAAGTAGAAGAGTCCAAATGTGAGCCTAGAAAGAAATACCACAGGTTCATTTTATTCCAGTGGATTTTCCCTTATGGCTAAAATGATGAAAAATATTTGGATCCACGAAGCTCTGTCTGCTATTAAAACTGAAGGGATATCATATTGTTTTTTTCCATTTTCTCTTTGTAATTCCAAAGAGGCAATGTGACCTCTGGGTGTGGACATTTAAATTCAGTCCATTAAATGTGCTTTAAGAGGTGTCAAGAAAGGGTGTAACATTGTGTCATTGTTAATAAGTAACTGTATATATAACATTTACAGCCATTAAATCTTTTATCAAGTTTGCAAAATTAAGGGTACAAATCCAGTCAATAGGCTGAGAGCACGAATCTAATGCACTAAAATACAATATGTTTTCCAATAAAATTTATTAGGGTGTGTACTATGTTCCAAGTGCCTTCTCAAATATATCATGTGAATCTTTACAAATAAGAAATACCAGTCTTGTGTTAAAGATCAGAAGATTTTAGTGTCAAAGAGGTCAAGGAAGCTACATGGGCATAGGGAAGGAGGCTTTGAGAACTGTGCTTCTGTCCCTATCCTGCCAGGGCTCTGATACTTCATCGTGTTTCCCTGCACATGGGTTGGTCTTTTTACAGGGCCAGTGCTGAGCAAACTCCCGAAGGTGCTGCTGGATGTCATGGGGGTACACTGAATGAGTAATTTAACATTTACAGTTTTACAACATTTACATTATCAATAAGTAGAATTAGGGATACCAACAGGGATAACTGTGTGGTCCAGAGGCTTTTAGTATCTGTATTTAGAGAATCTTTGTTATTCTCAGAGACATTTTAAATAGAACAAATTACTGCAAGAAAAAAAAAATCACATTATAAAATTATTAAAAACCTCAGGAGAAACTAAAATATACTCGAATCTTCTGACATTTGGGGAAAAAAAGAGGAAAACTGCAACTGTGACAAGCCTAATTAAAAGCAAGTGTACAGTATTTTATTTGGACAGCAACATTTGCATAAGCCTCAAATTTCCTGCTAAACTTCAATTCTTTCATTGCTATCATTGTTAAAATAATACACAATTAAAATTTTTAAATAATTTTAGATATTTATTTGAAATTTCAAACTTTATTAGATGCTGCTTGGATGAAAAAGGGTCGATAAACAGAGTAAATAGCAGTTCCCTTTTTCTATTATTACCTGTTTTTCCTGAGAATAGCAAAATGCCTTTTTTCCTCTCCAGTAAAGGATGGCATTTCTTTCCCCCAACTATACCTCTATAAAAGAAAACAAAAATGTCTGCTGTAGGAACAATACTTAGAAACAGAAATTTCCCTTTTATACCAAAAAAAAACAACCATTTGAAAATTTTAGAATATGAAGTTCATTACAAATAGGTAACGAATAGCATGGAACCCTGGGAACCTGTAGAAAGTCAGTTGACAAAAATGTGATTTAAATGCTCAGACCGGTAAACCCCATACTAGCTGATGGACCTTATCACCACTCTGTATTCTTACCCGCAGCAGTTGGCATCTGACTATATTCACTTTTACTCTGTGGAGACTTTTCCAGATTTAAACCATTTTGCCAAGACAAATGGAGTGACAAATGCAATAAATTACATATGCATTATAGGAGCAAAAAAAAAATAGCCCTCTAGTTATTGAAAAATAAAAGGCAAAAGGAAAACAAAACCTCAGACCCATTCCTCATCTTTACTAAAAAGAAGATGCCACAGACCCAGTTGAGTGAATGCAATTTTGAAGAAATAGCAGTCATTACATAGGGGAAGTCTCTGTGGATGTGGGAGTTACAGGTTCTTTTCTTCCCTCCTTTCTCTTTTTTGCTGCCTCCCCCCCGGCCCCCAAAAGAAAGATGGCTTAGAGAACTGTGGCAGATGTCCCCCTTCCAGGGTAGCGCCAAGCAGCCATGTCTCTTCTGCTGTGGCAGCTTCCGCAGGAGGGAGGCTGCTTGTCCCACTTCGTCCAGTATGTTTGTGAATATTTGCTTTTCACAGGAGACAAAAAAGGGCAAGAGCTCTGGAATTCAATAGAAGGTCAGAACGGCAATCTCTTTGCCTGGTCCAGCTTCCTTTTATACTCTGACATCTGGTGCCCATTACCAGAACAAATTAGAGCAATTCCAAGCAGCAGAGGAGGAGGACTTCCTGTTCTCAGACAGCGTGGTTATCAATGGGAACACAGGAACTAAGGCTCAAAACAATGCAGCCATAGAAATAGATTTGTGACACTTGCTTTGCAGACTTAAAGTATAGCCCATGGTAAGCGTAATTAAGGAGAAGACGTATTGTATCAGAGACCTGCAGTTCCTCTGATGACTTTCCACTAAATTTTCCCTTATTATAAAATGAAACCCGATACACTGAGTGGAATCCCACTATCAAAATCTAAACATAAATATATAATCAAGTTTTTGTTTTGTTTTATCAAGAGAGAAGACAATCAGTCATCAGAAATATTATAAAAACCAACAATTTAACTTACACTCTTAGAGTGTCACAGAGTATGTGCTGTGGTGAGTGCTGTGAATTGTGTAAGACTGTTGAATCACAGACCTGTACCTCTGAAACAAATAATACATTATATGTTAAAAAAAAAAAAAAGAAGAAGAAGATAGCAGGAAGGGAAAAATGAAGGGGGGGAAATCGGAGGGGGAGATGAACCATGAGATACTATGGACTCTGAGAAACAAACTGAGGGTTCTAGAGGGGAGGGGGGAGGGGGATGGGTTAGCCTGGTGATGGGTATTAAAGAGGGCACGCTCTGCATGGAGCACTGAGTGTTATGCACAAACAATGAATCATGGAACATTACATCAAAAACTAATGGTGTAATGTATGGTGATTAACATAACATAATAAAAAAAAGAAAGAAGAAAAAGAATGCCCCAGTATTTTGGCAGGCCACTCACAAATCATCATTTCATACACCTTTCTCCTATTTAATTATTCCCATTTTCTTTAACACACACATATCAGCTGTCTTTTCAAAATACCTCCTGGCTTTTTCATGCCTAAAAATCTCACTGGCAGTAACTATACTCCTTTAATATTTGTTTTTTCCTCTTCAGAACTAATATCCACCATCCTTTAAAATATTCTTATTTATTAAGGGGAAAAAAAAAGAAACCCTAACTCTTCCAGAGAGTTGCACGCAGAAAAGGAGCAAGCAATATTGCTCATAAAAAACCTAGAAGTTAAGTTTTTGAGGAATTCACTCACATGCTAGGTTTTTATCTGGAATTTTGTAATATTGAGTATTTAAAACACAGGTCTGAATCACTAAATGGTGACTTAGAATGGGATATTGTTGTATAAAAGGATTTTGTGATTAATTTTCAAAATGTTTAAAGCAAAATATATTTATAGTCACTGAGAGTGTATCTGAATATTTTAAACCATATGAGTAGGTTTTTCTCTAGTTAGTGAACAGAAGGAACATATTCTGAGAATTTGAATTTTTCAATATTGATTTTATGTATATAACTTACATTGACATATGTTAATATACATCTATATGAATACATAAACCAATATATGTATAATCATCATTTATGATCACAATTTCTCCTTTCCTATATATATATTCTATATAACAGAATGTAAGTTAATTTAATATTAAATAGCAAATTAGCTATTTCCTCTACTCAAACAGTATGAGCATCTATGCTTAATTAGTATAAATTCCATGGTCCATCCAGGGGCTATTTAAATGCTGTTTCTAGATTTACATGTAGGAGTCTAAAAACTGATATTATACTTAAGCAGAAGTCTCATGATACAAGAGGCAAAAAAAAAAAAGAGGGTTGAATGCCTTACCAAAATTTTTTTGTTTAATTTTTTATTTATTAATTTATTTATTTCCTGATTCATTTATTTCCTGATTCATTCATTCATTCATTCATTTAAACGTAGCATGGACAATTTGTTGACTTAATGGACAGTGATTTCTGTACTGTAGAAGAATGATACTTCTGGCTACTACATTTATCATGGATCTCCTGAGTATTGGACAGTGCTGGGATGTGTGCACAGTGATTGAGTAGTTGAGGCTTTGACTGCTCTGCATTGTCTTCCCAGAGTCTGTTTGTAGTTTTAAAGGATAATTTTGTCTCCTTCTGTTGTTGTTTGTATCTGTTAAATGCCTGACAAGTTGGGTCTAGACAGCAAGAAGAGGGAGAATTCCTCTTGTATCCTTTTATACGTTCTTTACATAATCCACAAATTAAAAAAAAAATTCTCCCAGAATAGGAATAAATTCTCCCAGAATAACATCCAGTTATTTAGAGAAAAAAAAAATCATACTTTTGGGGCACCTGGGTGGGTCAGTGGTTAAGTGTCTGCCTTCGGCTCAGGTCATGATCTCAGGATCCTAGGATCAAGCCCTGGGTCAGGCTCTCTGCTCAGTGGGGAGTCTGCTTCTCTGTCTCTCTCTCTTCCTCTGTGTGCTCACTTTCTCAAATAAATAAATAAAATCTTTAAAAAATCATATTTTAAGGTGGAAAAAATCATTAGATATTTCCATTAACTTTTCAAATATTCCATATAATGTTTTCTCATTACATGTTTATTTTGTCCAGTTAAAACAATTTAATTAGATTTTATCTAAATCAACTGCAGAATTTATTGATTTGTAGTAGATAAATGTTAAAAATTATATATTGAAATCTATATCTGACAATGAAATGTAATGTGACTAATTTTTATTTTATTTTACTGCATAACTATATGTATAACATTAACTGCACATACACTTGTATCATTGATTCACACATTCTCAAGTATAAATTTTGAAGGCTTTTAAGGAAAGCATGATACAATTTTAATTCTTTAAGTTGCCAAGAAATTTAAACCTATAACTAGGAAGATTTGACTGGTATTTAATTTTATAAGAACAATTTAATAAAAAATTCATAAGACATTACTAAATCATCTTATTGAAATAAGCAATTACCTCACTTAGACTGTATGGGAAATACAATCGAAACATGCTTGAGTTAAGAGCTAATTTGTGAGAATTCCCCCATTAGACTTTCAAAATCTCATGCTATTCTGTATTATCAGTACAATGGTAATAACTAAAAGCTCAGAGAAGGTAACAATTTTCTGTAGCCAGTAGTTATGTAATTAAATATTTCTTCCTGTTTAGCTCAATTTTCCAAATATGGAACACTGATTCTGAATATATTATTTTTATATAAAGTTCTACTGAATGCCAAATAATTGTGTTATAGCCAGAGTCTTGCTATGCTTTTTTGAGGAGTTTAAGGTGAGCACGTGGCCCCTGTAGGCAGGATTCCTGGTGTATAAGCAAAGCCTTCCTAAGAACTTGATGCCTCCCCATGGATTACCAGCAAGCAAAAGAGGAAGGAAGGCTGGGTCTCTGATAGCCATGTTCTATTTCATAAAACCAGTCAAAGTTTTTCATCAAATGCTTGTCCTTCAGGGGGCAGTGATTTTTTTTTTTTCAAGTAACATCTACAGCTGTGCCACAGTCTATAGATTTCTACTTGGCAGGGCCATCTATAACTTCCAAAGTCTGATGGATCAGGTCAAGGCCCAGAAAATTAAAGAGAATTTTCAGAAGATTTCAGAATGTGGACTGGTTCAACTTGATCATCTGTCCTTCAGGGGTCTTGGTCAGACCCATCAATGAAGCATTCATTTATTCTCTGGACACAGTATTGATAACTCCAACTATTCCTTCATTTGTTCTTCACTACTTTTTGGGGGCACTTTTTGACTTCAAACCCCTTCTATTTCCCAATGTAACTCAACACCATCAATTCCTTTTCATTGATGGAAACAAAACACAACTCTTGTTCATAGAAGGGCATGATGGCTGGCAGTTGACATTGTCAATGATAGAATAAAATTTATGGCAGTCATTCTCTCGGTACCTCATGTATGAACTGGGACCTGTGTCCCAGGACAGGAAGTGTGGTATACTAATGATTCTTTCTAAGTACTTCTGTGATACTGATTAAAATAATGAACCTGTCCAAGTTACAGCTTTCTCATACGCAGGAACAGGGTTGGAAGAAGAAAAATGCCAAAGGCTCGTTCCCACCTTTTTGATTTCTCTGGTTTGAGAACCAATGCTCAGTTTGCAGTGATGAGACCTTCCTAAGTTCCTGTCATTTTCTAACCTTCATCTGTGTCATCTGGCTGGCCTATGCAAAATCAAGAGAACTCTAGGGCCCCACACTCTGCAGAATATAGCAAATTTATTTCAAGATCATGGAAACCAGAGGATAGTTCCACTTCTGTTTAGGGAGCCAAAAAAAGAGACATTTGGTTAATTCCATTCTTCTCTCTAGGCAAAGAGGGAGCTCAGAATCTAGGAGAACATTAATGAAATATCCCATGTCCCTCTGCTTTTTTGTTGTTGTTCTATTTTTAACCAGGGTATAACTGACTTACAATAAACTGTATTATTTAAAGTGTATGTTATATTCATGTATATAGCTATATGCATATTTACATACACACACACACAATGAAGCCATTCCATAATTGAGATGAGCATATCATTCATTACTAATCTCCCCCATGCCCTAAATGTAATCACTCTCAGTACCTCCTCAGCTTCCAGGCCCAATCACTAATATGCTTCCTTTCACTGCAGGTTATTCTACATTTGTTAGACTTTTATATAAATGAAATCATGTTTGATTTATTTTTGGGGGACAACTGGCTTCTTTCACTCAGAATAATTATCTGAGTTACATACATGTGGTTGCATATATCATTAGTTCATATTGCTCTGTAGTACTCCATTTTATGGATTGTTTAACCATTCACGTATTGACAGATATTTATTGTTTTCAGTTTTGGTTACCATAAATAAAGTTGCTATGAATATTTGTCTATGATTCTTTATATAGACATAGCCTTTTAAAAATATTTTTAGAGCAGTTAGTGGTTCACAACAAAACTGAGAGAAAGGTACATCGATTTCCTATATACCCCCTGCTTCCACATATGCACAGCTTCACCCAGTACCAACATCCCCACCAGAATGGGGAATTTGTTACAACTGATGAACCTACACTGACACATTACCACCAGAGTTTACATTAGGGTTCACTTTTGGTGTTGTACAATCTATGGGTTTGGACAAATGTGTAACAACTGGTATCCATCGCTGTTATATCATACGGAGTGGTTTCACTGCCCTAAAAATCCTCTGCGCTCTGTCTTTTCACTTCCTTCTATCCAAACCCCTGGGGACAGCTGACTTTTTACTGCCTCCAAAGTTTTGCCTCTTTTAAAATGTCTTATAGAGTTCTACTCTCTGTGCCCGCTGTGTGGAAATCATCCCAACTGAAATGTGGGTGTGAAATCAGGTCTGACAATTTTGTCAGTGTATCAGAGTTTACCTAAATAAGGCCTAGAGAAGAGTAGGGGAAACAGTGGTACTCTTGGAGTAAGAAGTAAGGAGTATGGAGTAAGAAGCCTGGTAGATACTCTCCTCAGCATAACTTAAAAATCAATCATTCAAAATCTCTGGAAATTGTCCTAATGGCATACAGCAAATAGGGAAATATTCATTGAAGAAAATCTCCTAAATCATGCTGAATACAGTGAGAATCTTTGGCATGTGACTCACAGCATGCTGCTTCACCACCCTTCACACCATACTGCTGCTATTAAAGCTGTCTCCAGGACTCTCCTCTGCGGGCTCATGCAGTCTAGCAGATGGGGGCAGGGGATGTGTGCTCTTTCTCACCACAGTATCTTCTTAGGGGCTATGGTTTTACTCAGAGAAAAGCAGGCTCCTGGTATTTTTAATTCTCTCCAATCTCCACATCTCACTTTATCCACCCAGCCTTCACTCATAGGGTGGCATAGGCAGGGCAGTCCAAGGTTAGCACAGGATTGATCATATTCCCGGCAGCTGGATGGGAAGACCAAGACCTGCAAAGGACTATTTGCAACAGAGCATTAAGAACTCTTGCGGTGCCTGGGTGGCTCAATTGTTAAGCATCTGCCTTCAGCTCAGGTCATGATCCCAGGGTCCTGGGACCGAGCCCCGCATCGGGCTCCCTGCTCCGCGGGAAGCCTGCTTCTTCCTCTCCCTCTACCGCTGCTTGTGTTCCCTCTCTCACTGTGTCTCTCTCTGTCAAATAAATAAATAAAATCTTAAAAAATAAAAAAAGAACTCTTTGCCTGAGTGTTGCTGGCAACAATGGAGATCACTATAGAGCAATTAAGAGAGACTGGTAGCCTTATGATACACGCTAAAGCTAGCACCTAGAAGTTTAATACAGAAAACCAGAAAAGGAGTCAGCAAAGACTTCCCTTTCTTTGAACACAGACAACTCTGGGGGTCTGGAGGGCGGTATGTGTTAGGCTCCAACCACTGGAGAGCAATCAGGGATGAATACAGGGCAGTTGTGAAAGCATTCCTCATTACTCACATTGTTCATTGCTACATATTAACAATAAATATTTCAAAAAATGGGATTTTTAAATCCCCATGTAAAATGACATAAAAAATAATAAAATACTGAGGTATAAATGTAACAAAATAATTGTTTGCCAATTGAAAACTATGTCATTCTTGAAGGATATTACAGAAAACTTGAACAAATAGAAAGTCACCATAATCAAGATGGAAAGATTTAATATTGTTTAGATGGCAATATTCCCAACACTGCTCTACAAATTCAACGTAATTCCTATCAAAATCCCAGCTGTTTTGTTTGTTTGCAGAAATATAAGCTGATCCTAAAATTCATAAGGAGATGCAAAGGCCCAGAGAGCTAAAATATTCCTGAAAAGGACATAGTTGGAAGACTCAAACCTCCCTATTTCTTAAATTTACTACAAAGCTATAGTAACTGAGACTATGTGATACTGAAATAAAGATAGATAAATCAATGAAATAAAATTCAGAATCCACAAATAAATTCTTACACATATGGCTAGCCAGCTAATTTTTGGCAAGCATGTTGAACAGTTCAATGTGGGGGGAAATAGTCTTGAAGAAATGATACTGAGAAAACTGGATATCCACATGGAAAAGAAAAAAGAGAGGACTTCCAACTAAAATTACAAACATTCATTCAAAATGGATAAATTTTCTAAATGTAAGAGCTAAAACTATAAAACTAATAGAAAGAAATTCAGAAATAAATCCTTGTGATGTGAAGTTAGGCAATTTTTACTTAGAACAACAAAAGCAGTAGATTCACTGGACTATATCAAAGACCATAACTTTGTGTTTCAAAAGATACCATCAAGAAAATGAAAAGACAATCCACATAATGATGAAAATATCAGCAAATCATAAATCTGAAAAGCAACTTGTCTCTGGAAGACAAAAAACATAACAGCTCAATAACAAAGACAAATACCCAATTTAAACAAATTGGCAAAGAATTTTAATAGACATTTCTCCAAGTAGGATATGCAAATGGTGTGTAAGCATATTAAAGAATACTCAACATTATTAGTCATTAGAGACACACAAATCAAAACCACAGTGATATACTACAGCACACAATGGTAGTAATACAGAAGACAGGCAAGAGTGAGGGTTGTGAAGGACATGGAGAAATAGAAACTCTTCTACATTGCTGGGGAATGTAAAATGTGCAGCTGCTGTGGGAAATAGTTAATCAGTTTCTCAAAAATGAATATGGTTAAACATGGCATTACCATATGACCTAGCAATTCCACATTGAGGTACACCTCCACACACACACACAAACCTTAGAGGCATGATGACCATAGTATATTTCATAATAGTCAACTGAAGAATGGATAAATAAAATTGATAGGTCCATACAATGAAATACGAATCAGCAAAGCAATGAATGAAATGCAACAGAGAGGAATGTTAAAAAAACATTCATTATGCTTAGTGAGAGAAGAAAGTCACAAAGACCACTTACAGTATGGTTCCATTTATAGAAAATGTTCTGAATAGGCAAATCTACAGATTATTGGATCTGGGAATCTAGAGGAAATGGGGAATTACTGTAATGGGTACAGAGTCTCTTTTCAGGCAGACAGAAATATTCTGAACTTTGATTTTGGTGATGGTTTCACAACCCTGTGAATTACCAAAAAAACAAAACAAAACTTTGAATTGTACACTTCAAAAAGAATTATGCGTTGTTTATTTTTATTTTATTTTTTTT
>NW_027397073.1:9512343-9751832 GCF_003265705.2 Callorhinus ursinus | reverse complement strand
AGAGGGTCAGAGGGAGAAGCAGACTCCCTGCCGAGCAGGGAGCCCGAGAATTATGCGTTGTTTAGAGTAGAACTCAGTAAAGCTGTTATTAAAAGAACATTATTTGCTGCTTTTGATCTTTAACCCCACATCTTTAAAAAATTAAGAGTAAATAGAAAAAGATGTGCCAGACATAGATATTCTTTTATTTTTTAAAATCAATATTTTTACAGTTTAGATTCCCAATTACTTTTTAAGCAAGAAGCCCAGAAAGTAAACTTCATATTAGTTTGAGTAACAAGGTAATATAATCCACATTAATGGAGTTTTGTTGCCTTACCCTGTATAAGAAAATAAGAATATAATTTCACACAAATCACTAAATTGTTTATAGTCACTAACTAGAAGTTTTACTTATCTTCTAGAAACTCTGTAATATAAACATAGTATTTTGGACAATTGATTAAAATGCTGTCTGCTATTTTATCAGATTTCCCTGAAATATATTATACATATTGCAATAAAAGAGCAGTGAACGACTGAACAAACTGGGGCTGCTTTATTTTTTTTTATTTTTTTTTTAAAGATTTTATTTATTTATTTGAGAGAGAGAGAATGAGAGATAGAGAGCACGAGAGGGAAGAGGGTCAGAGGGAGAAGCAGACTCCCCGCCAAGCAGGGAGCCCGATGCGGGACTCGATCCCGGGACTCCAGGATCATGACCTGAGCCGAAGGCAGTCGCCTAACCAACTGAGCCACCCAGGCGCCCATGGGGCTGCTTTAAAGATGCATGTTTGATGCAAAATTTTTATAGCTTATAAAAATGGAACCAGATGTATGGATGAGGTCCTTGGTTGCTGCGAACGGCATTCATATGTGTGAATCAGAAAGAGTCTGATGGAAATGTCTCTCTGGTAGCTAATGCTCTGAGACCTAGGTCTTAGAAAAAGATGACTTCCGAATTATACTATATCTGGAGATTTACTCTGCCAAATGCATCACAACAAAAAACATGTATTTCTTTTTCAGGTAAAATGATCAACTAAAAAAAGTGTTAAATTGGAAAATAAATATATTGATTTGTCCTATTAAATTTTTCTGGAGTTTGCTCTTTGCCCAACTAAAACAGTTAGTCTAATAGCCGAAGAATTTCTTTCTCTCCCCAATACAACTCTCTTTTCCATGTTGCAGTATGTGTTGGCTTATGATCAGCATATAAAACTTTTTAACATTCTTACAATTCTGGTAAGATCACTGTTGCTCTGCCCAACTATATCAAAGCAGTTAGATTTGTAATTGTATTAATTATAAGAAAAGTTCTATTGAATTTGTCTTATCCCTTCAAAAGAAAAAAAATGAACTCTTGGTCAAGCTCTGATATCTCCTTCAATATTTTGTGTGCAAAGAAAATTAAAAAAAAAAGAAAGAATAATGGCAAAAACTCTCTGTCAGTGTGCATGTGGCAGCCTGAGAAAAATAAATGGCTCATTTATTAGTGTTTTCATGTCACAGGATGCTAGATTACTAGAGCAGGTGAAACTAATCATAATGTCCATAATTCATAGTATATTGGTAACAGGTTCAATTTTTAGAGTCAATATGTGTTTTCTTTCTTTAACCTCTCAGTATTCCCAACATCTAATAGGAAATGTCTAATGAATAATTAAATTATTTTATCTCTTATTCATTTGCAATCCCTCAATTTCATATTGAACGATTTATGGAGGGTGGAGAGCGGTGACCCGTGGAACAGGACACAACCACGATGAGTGCATGAACGTATTGGGTATGGAACAAAATATTTTTCAAGTGACTATCACTTACTGAACTTAGTGTTATAAGCTCCATTGGGAGATATTAAACGTCTGTCTCCCCCCACCCCCTGTATCTTATTATTGTTAATAAGCTAAAAAGAAATGCAATAGTAAGCCATGGTAGAGGAAAAAAACTGAGGGTCAACGTGCAAATGATAAAAGATGATAAAAGAGAATATGTCTTTAGAGAAAGGATATTTCCAAAGTTCAATAAAGAACAATATATTATAATATCAAGTCTGTGGGGTTTAAATATATGTTTATATGTATTTTTTTAAATTCCACTTTAAAGATACCTTCATTTCTGCTCTTAAATAAATTCCTGAAAAAATCTCTCAGACTGAAAAAATGAGAACTTAAAATCCACTGTGGAAATAGGATCAGGCAGCTCCTCAGGTGGTTCCAAAGTCAGCATCCTGCTCAGGTATACAGTGAGCACCTCATTGCTTTTGTCCTGCAGCACATTCCTGTATAAAGCAATTCCATTTCATTATGGAGCTCATTGGGACACCACCTTTTTTACTAGAGTGTCTCTCTACCATCACCCAAGACTATGCATTCTTCAGGTGTCAAGATTATTTTACGTCTTTCAGTCACGAGTAGTTTCAAATAATGATCAATAGAAGTAATTGTCTCTCAAATGGCTTAGGCCACACCACTGTGTCGGGACATAATCTGCTAAAATAAAATAAAAATAAAGTAAAATAAAAATCCTAAATGTCTCTGCTGAGTGTGACACTCAGGCTTTTGTTATAAGCTCCAATCTGCATGAGTACAAGTTGCAGATACTTCTAAATCATATTTGAGTGTGGGTCAAAAGAGCATAGAGGCATTGATTGAGTTACTACTGCTGTTTGCAATTCGGATGTAGCCTGTTGTTATTCAGGCTGCAAAGCTTATGGGCAAAATGGAATTGGAATGGAAAATCTGAAATTCTCAAACTTAAGAAAGATTCCAACAAAACACTACCAACACCAACAATTGGTATATGAAGTAACTTGAACTTCTCCAAGACATTGGAGAATGCTAAAGCAGAAATTCAAACTAAACAAAGCAAAAAAAAGTGGAAATCTTGGCAATGTGCTTCTTAGAGCCCTGAAACAAGGCAAATGAAATGAAGTTCTAAGTTGCGGGTTGAAATTAAAAGAAGCACATACCAGACCAACAAGGCTTGGGCGCCAGATTTGGGGGAGAGAGTTCATTTGCAGGTACTTGGTATTACCTGTCATAAAATAGTGCTAAGAATGTTTTGGCTGTCTGTGTGGTTTCTGCCCTCATTAAAATTTACAGTTTGTCCAATGCTGGCTAACTCTGCCTGGTGAAAATCGCTTGAAAATCAACATACTTCATTGCTATTCTGATATAATTCCCATATTTAACAATCACATACAAACTAACAGATTTCATACAAATCTGACACAGTGAGCTAATAAATGTAAATTACTACATTGAAGAAATTATTTTTTATTCATTCTAGTTGGCTTTACATTGCTAGGTATAATTCTTCTGAATGTTTAGCACCCTTTCACTACTTATAAATACCACTGCAAAAGTCCATTCCTCTCCTCAACCCACCTACTCCTGCTTCCCTGATTTCAACATATTACCTCAGCTTCTCCTTCTTTAAGTAATAAATTTGTAGTAATAATAATAAATGTAATAAATAATAAATGTATAAGTAAGATCCAAAAACGATAATTCCCCTCAGATTTTTATCAGATCATGAGAGCTTAAAGACAGAGGTAGTTCATTTTATATTCTGAGACTTGCATGATCTCAGAAACATGACTGTTCCATAATTTGTGTAATAAATACACAAATGAACAGATGCAAGAAACTCAGTACTTTGGACTATGTGAATAGAGCATAAGGGTATAAGACTGAAGGACACAAATATAATGAAGTTCGAGATTCATGCTAAATTTAGCAAGTAACATGAAGGGACTAACATTCAGTAAGCATCTATCTCATGTCAGGCAAGCTAGAAGGTTTGCATATATTTTCAACCAGGGAAACATAGTATCATTTCTAAGCTATTTGAGAAGTATTATTTATCTTCCACAAATCACATTCAATTTCAGATATTAATTGGAAATAATGTTGCTGTATGGCCAATTATCTTAAATAATTCCTGTGAAATATTCAGTATATATATGACAATGATTGTGATTTAGGGTTACTTGTTGACATTGGGTTATTTCCTGAAGTGGGGAGATCTGTCTTATGCAGAGAGATCATTCTAGATAAATGTTTTAATTTCTTTCCAAACTGAGAAAGTATAACTTTCCAACATACTGGTTTCAGTATTACAGATCTGTTTTATTCTTTACTGGGGATCTGTCTTCTGTTTCATGTTCACAAACAGTACTATTAGGCAAACAATTTTTTTTTAAAGATTTTATTTATTTCGCAGAGAGAGCGCAAGCAGAGGGGCAGAGAGAGGAAGAAGCTCCCTGCTCAGCAGGGAGCCTGATGTGGGACTCGATCCCAGGACCCTGGGATCATGACCCAGGCCGAAGGCAGCCGCTTAAACGACTGAGCCACCAAGGCGTCCCTTGGGCAAACAATTTAAATAGTGCAATAAGTGGATCAGTAGCAGATATTAAGGTCTACTGATGCCACTTAAAATTCTTCTCTAGAATCATTTATATATTCATACAGTTCCATTACAGAGGTGTTCATATGTATGACATACATGAAAAACTATAAATGATGTATTAGCCACTTATTAATATGAAAACAATGATTAAGTCACATTTGTAACTTATGCATCCCTTCGTAGAAATTTTGCCTTTAGATCTGGTGGCACCTTAGAAACTTTCTAAAGGAATGCTAAACTTCTGTTAGTCAAATAAGAAATGTGTGGTTTTTGTTTTAATTATTTTGCTTGCTTTTTGTTTCATTAGGATTTTCGTTTCAGAGGCAAAAATCTATAAGATTAGAAATGAAGGTGATCGGCTGGTACGCTCAGCTGTCTCAACTCCTTTATCTTCCCATTTGCAGTCCTTTTTTCCCCCTTCCCTTCCCAAACTCACCAATTTTAAATTGCTATGGGACCATTTTGTTCTATCATTGCCTCCACTTATGAGATAAAGTTGAACTTCTTGAGCAAGATGTCAAATCAGTGTTATTGTCATAGTTCTCAAAATAAAAGCAACACTGAAATATAATTTTAAGTCTAGTAAAAGTAAGATCAATTTTTGAAAAAAAAAAGCAGACGCCCTTTTTATCTCTTTCCATGATTTCCTAAAATATTGATATCTATGTAATGGTACACTTTTTCTTCCTTTTTTAAGCCGAGACACTCTTTATAAGCAACTTATTTTCAAAAAAAAAATTAAATAAACTTTCAATTGACATTTCTGTTTATATGTGGTGTTCTCAAATACGTAAAAAATAAATATTAAGCAAATTAAATAATACTGCTAAATATTTACTAACAATCTGTGCAGATTATTTATTTCTGCCAACTATGGTTTATCCTGCATCTCTCCTTTTGATGGATGTTATTCATGCCTCTTGATTTCCAGTAACAAATGGGTTTTTAATTTTTGTACATTCCACCTCTCCACGGCAGGATAGATATTATTCTAAAGAATTGTGCACTACCATTTAAATCCTGAATAGTAAACACACAGTAAGAACATAAGATTCCATTGTTTTCACCTTCAACTACATTATGGACGCTATTCTTTGGTTCTTCATATTGTTGACTTCTCTGAGTGACCACAGTAGGGTCAGCCCATCTTAAAGACTAAGAATCCAAAGCTCTTCAGACTGAGCAATCCAGGCTTTGTGTCCCAAGTTAGTAAACAAGCAATCAAAGGACAAGCTTCTCCACTTACTTTTTTTTTTTTTAAGATTTTATTTATTTATTTGACAGAAAGAGACACAGCGAGAGAGGGAACACAAGCAGGGGGAGTGGGAGAGGGAGAAGCAGGCTTCCTGTGGAGCAGGGAGCCTGATGCAGGGCCTGATGCCAGGCCCCCGGGATCATGACCTGAGCCGTAGGCAGACGCCTAATGATTGGGCCACCCAGGTGCCCCCTCCACTTACTTTTTTAAACATTTATTTATTCATTTGAGAGAGAGAGAGCATAAGCGGGGGGAGGAGCAGAGAGGGGGGAGAATCTCAAGCAGACTCCTGCTGAGCAAAGAGCTGGGCGAGGGGCTCAGTCTTACAAACCTGAGATCACGACCTGAACTGAAATCAAGAGTCGGACACTTAACCAGCTGAGCCACCCAGGCGCCCCTCTCCACTTATTTCATAGGAGGGCTATGGCATTGCCTAATCTGTCACCATGTTTTCAGAAATAAATTTGGGGACTAATCTGAAGTGATGGCCGCTTAAAGTTAATTCTAAATTTATAATTCCCTTCATACTTTAATAAAGTAATATTTTACATAACCAATAAAAACAAAATTATCTGTGTGCATTTCCATGTTTACTGTAATTTTTTCCATAACATTTCAAGTAATGGGCTTTTTCGATTTAATTAAAAGCATTTTGATTGAATTTATCAGGTATTTATTGAATATGAAACATGGTCAGTGCTAAACCAGGTATAAGATAGGATTTAAAACAAATGAAATGTAAAGGTCAAAAATTCCTATGGCCTGGGAGCAGGCAGAGCAGTAGGACATAAACAAATAGAGCGAAAGACAAAATAACTGAAAGGCAAAAGTAGACACACTATTTTCAGAAAGCAGGGATATATCATCTTTGCACAGTCTGGAAAAAAATAAAAAATGTATATATGAATGATTCACTTATTCTTTCAGCTTTTGTAATATTTTTAAAAATTCTCTTTAGTAATTCACCTTGGCAACACAACTTCATAATAAAGAAAAAAAATTTTGTGAAAAGGAAAATTATCAAACATAATAGAACTAGCTCCCATGTTTCTCCGCTCTCTCAGACTGCCTTATTACTCACTATAATCATCATTACCTATAATCGTATTTCTCTTCTACATCTATCTCTGTATGTTTCCATATTTCCATGTCTATCCTCAAACTTATTTTTATAAATGCCATTCTTTATTTATATCTGTCTGCGTCTATATTTACCTATTGTTTGTTTTTCCTAATTAAAATGTAATTTACTCTGGTTGGCTTTATATACTCAATGCCTAAAAAACCGTCCCTCGCATCTGGTAAATACACAATAAGGAAATGAGATACTGATCATGACATGATATTTAACCTTTCTTCACTCAAGTCATTAATGCACGTTCTTCAGCCAAAAGTAGTAAGTATGACCCACTCGTCTCTGAAACTACAATATTTAAAGTGTATTCATCCCATAAAAAGATACTTAGTAAAGATTTATTTGGATGGTTAAAATTATTCTTTATAGCCCAACAATAAAAATTGTTATCACAAGATAACTACAATATCAAAGAGCAAAGAGATGTCCACCCTTTTACAAATGCCAAAAATTTTGCATACTTTCACAAATGCCTTCACAACTGATATCCCACCTAACATGAAAGAGGGGTTGATAAAACTTTCTGATAAATTTAAAGAAATTTAAAAGTAAAAATAGGTACCTGTCATTTTTTTTTTTTAAAGATTTTTATTTATTTGACACAGAGAGAGACAGGGAGAGAGGGAACACAAGCAGGGAGAGAGAGAAGCAGGCCTCCCGCCGAGCAGGGAGCCCGATGCGGGGCTCGATCCCAGGACTCCAGGATCATGACCTGAGCCGAAGGCAGTCGCCTAACCAACTGAGCCACCCAGGGTACCTGTCATTTTTAAGGAAAGCTTTTGTCTGTGTGTTTGTTTTTGTCTTTAAAGATTTCCAGCTGCAACTCAGTTCGGAAGTGTGTTTGGAAAGATACAACCAGGTATTAAACACGTCAGGGTTTCTGGGATGAAATGCTTTGGTCATATATGAGAAGAGAAAGATACGTTGTATTTATCTTATATCTGTCTCACACGAAATAGAAGCCACACATGACTATGTCTGGTCCACTTCTGTTCTCATTGTGCCTTGTTTAGTACAATTAGTTAAAGAAAATTTTGTTGAAGGAAACTAATTTTAAGGTCAAGAACACATTATTAGGGAAAAAAATGCTTTTTTTCTGAAGAAAACAGCATCTCACTGGGGAATTCAGGACTGTGAAAAATGATCTCTTAAAGCATATTTTTCTAGGGTGCCTGGGTGGTTCAGTTGGTTAAGCAACTGCCTTCGGCTCAGGTCATGATCCTGGAGTACCGGGATCGAGTCCCACATCGGGCTCCCTGCTCAGCAGGGAGTCTGCTTCTCCCTCTGACCCTCCTCCCTCTCATGCTCTCATTCTCTCTGTCGCAAATAAATAAAATCTTAAAAAAATTTTTAAAGCATATTTTTCTACACAGGCTTGAAAGAACATCTGACTTTACGAGGAATTTCAAAGATTCCTGACATTTAGCAGATAGAAGGTAGTTTTATTTGAAGTTAAAGCTAAGAAATACTTAGGTATTTCCACCAATTTTGAAATGTAAAGGTCTGTGTCTACTTGTTTACTATTGAGGTTGACAGATTCTGAATGCAGAATCTGTTGCAAGTAGAGGATGTAATGGAATGCTGTTTTAGTGCTTTATATGCTTTAGTGTACATAAATTTCTCTAGATTCATATGGGATTAATATAATTCTTTCTTATTCAACATAGAGCATAGACTCGCTCCAGTCATTTACTCCTAGTTGAAAAGAGAGAGGTTAGGTTGGTTAAATGCTTACTGAATAAGGTATTCAAAAACATCAATTATCTTCATCAGAAAATCCATCTAAATAAACATTTCCTTCGCCTTCATTAACCAATGATTACATAGTTAGGTTGCCTTGAAACTCATTGCTGATAGGTGTGCTTGGAATGGTCACTGTTGCTCTCATAGTATCCACATACTTTTGATAGCAACCACCTTCACACCCCAAAACATGCCCTGGTTTCAGTGACAAATCATACATTTACCTTATTAACCTACTTTAAGTTCATCTAGCAATAACTAGATGTGAGTTTGGCAACAATAAGTCTACAGAGGGAGAATGGCAGTATGGGTCATTGTAGACAGAAGTGGAATTTATCAAGGACCAAATATTATACTTTTACATGTAATTTCCCTAAGCAGTTATTAGAAATAAGCAACAGAGAATAGAACCTGCATGTGCAGCTCAAATGTCCAAGTATTTTTCCTTTTTTATGTGTTTTCTTTTCCAGTTTGGTTTTGCTTTGCTGGCATGAAGTTGTTCATACTTATTATCCTTTTGTATTTTTGTAAGTTCTATAGTGATGTCACCTCTTTTATTCCTGATTTTAGCAACTTGAGTCTCTTCTTCTGTTTTCTTACACAGTCTACCTCAGGATTGTCAATTTGTTGATTTTTATAAATATGTGACTTTTTATTCATTTCAATTACTTTTCTTGCTTTATTTCATTTATTTCTCCTCTAATCTTTATTATTTTCTTTGTTCTGTTTCCTTTGAGTTTAGTTTGCTCTTCTTTTTTTTATTTTCTTAAATTAGAAGGTTAAGTTATTGATTTGGGATACTTCTCCTTTTTAAATATAATGTTTAGAGCTATTAATTCCTTACAAGGCAAATTCTCCTTATACCGAAGTTTTAGTATGTTGTGTTTTCCTCTCCATTTGCTTCAAAATATTTTATTTTCCTTATGATTTCTTCTTTGGTCCATTAGTTATTTAGATGTGGTTTAATTTCAACATATATGTTTATTTCCCAAATATCCTTCTGTTACTAGTTTCTAATTTATTTCCATTTTGGTCAGAGGACATATTTTACAAAATTCAATCTTTTTAACTTTATTTATACTTCTTTTAAGTTCTAGCATATGGTCTATATTGGAGAATATTCAATTGGCACTTGTGAAGAAGAGATATGCTGCTTTGAGTGGTGAATTCTACAGATGTCTTTTATCTCTGAATCATTTATATTGTTAAGACTTTTTTCCCCTTCTTAACCTTCTGCCACATTGTCTTATTCATTATAGGAAGTAGTGTATTGATGTCTTCAATGATCATTGTTGAATTATGTATTTCTTATTTCAGTTCTGTCTGTTTTTGCTTCCTGCATTTTGAGACTCTGTCTTTGGATGCATGCTTGTTTATAGTTGCAACTTCTTGATGATTGACATACATACAATTATGAAATACCCTTCTTTATCTCTAGCGAAAGTTTTGTTTTAAAGTCTACCTTGTGGAGTTAATGGAGAAATGGGAACACAATCTTTTCATTTTTTTTTTTTAAATGCAATCTTTTCAGTCATGCTTGACTGACATAAGTCTGCTTCATGGGGCTGGGTGGATGAAAAAAGTGGGCAGCCTGTCCTCACTATATAAAATGTAGTCTCATACTAAAAGCTGGAGTGGGTGGGAGGTGAACTCATCTTCTGTGCCATTCCTGCCCCAAACAGAGCAGAGTTAGAGCTGGAGAAGGACAATAAAGCTCCTTACTCTGCCATTCTGGAAATTCCTCCCTGCCCCCAGTTTAGAGAAGTTTTATGTTCACAGCAAAATTGAATGGAAAGTATAGAGAGTTTCCATCTATTGCTTGCCCCATACACCCACAGCCTCTTCCAACATCAAGCTCCCCCACAAGAGTGGTATGTATGTTTGTTACAAATGACGAACCTACATTGATGTCATTATCACCCGAAGTCCATAGTTTACATCAGGGGTTTGGACAAAGAAATAATGATGTGTACACACTATTATAATATCATACAGAGTATTTTTATTGCTGTAAATATCCTCTATGGTCCACTTATTCACCCTCTTCACCCCTTAACACTTGGCAACCACTGATCTTTTTACTGCCTCCATCATTTTGTCTTTGCCAGAATGTAGATGTAGCTGAAATCATACAATATATTGTCCTTTTAGGTTGGCTTCTTTCACTTACTACTTTGAAATTAAGGTTCCCCCATGTCTTCTCATGGCTTGATAGCTTAATTCTTATTTTGCGCCATTTTTAATTTTTTTTTGTATAACAAGAAAATGAGAATTATTCCAAATGTGCATTTAAATTTTATCAGTCAAAATACAGTTTTATAGGGTATGGTTTTGCTGTTTTGAAAAAAATATTCTATGTTATCCTAATTTAGTAAGATTTTCTAACAGCTAATTATGTTTATGCTTCCAACTATTAGAAGACTCAGACTTCTAATGGATCGTCTATGGATCTACTGACTCCATGTCATTCATTCAAGTTCTTGAAGAAAATTACAGTAAATTCCTCTCACATCAATACTGAAGTTATTTCCTGGTTAAGTGCTTGGAGAATAAGTAACATTTTTTAAACACTGAAGCCATCCAGTACTATAGAGAGACTGTAAATTTTAACTTGTAAATGTTTTTAAAGTAATAATTATAGGGGCACCTGGGTGGCTCAGTCATTAAGCATCTGCCTTCTGCTCAGGTCATGATCCCAGGGTCCTGGGATCAAGCCCCGCATCGGGTTCCCTGCTCAGCGGGAAGCCTGCTTCTCCCTTTCCCTCCCTCCCTGCTTGTGCTCTCTCTCTCTCTCTCTCTCACTCTGTCTCTCAAATAAATAAATAAAATCTTTAGAAAAAAGATAACTTTATATATATATACATACACATATATAAATATATAAAATCTGATATATACTAATGCAGTTGATTACACAATATTACTGTAATTTTAATATCCTCGATAGCTAACACATTGATTTTTATTACCAAAAAGAAATAGCAGTATATCATCTGCTTAAAATAAAGCAAATATATACTAGTTACTTATTATCTGCATATCTTTCATAATGCTAAATACTATTGCCTCTCTATTAAAAATAAATTTTCTTCTTTTGTATCTGCTATTTTTCTGATAATGTACTTTTTATTGTTAAGTAGTAAATGTGCATCATAACTATCTTGAAAGACCATTAATAAACCTCCAGGCTGGTGGTAAAATTATAAGTTAAAATTACCACTTCTCTACCTTCCTCTTTTGTTACCCAGAACACTCAGAAAATACTTGATTGCTGTAAAAGTTTGCATGGCATTAAATATCTTTCCTACAATAAAGTTTAAAAGCAGTATCAATTAAACATGACACATATCATTAATACTTACTAAATTAATAGTAGTTGGGCACATTTTATTTCTTTTATTTTTTATTCCTTAAATTTGAATTCGGAGTAATTAATTTTAAGTTCCCTATGAGCAAATAACAACAATTTTGGGGATCAAATAATAAATGATCTTAGGTAGCCAAAATATGTCACAAGATTATTTTATCGCAGCCTTATGGCTCTTATGTTATTATAATAAAGACTAGTCTGTTACATGCTAGGAAAGCTACGCTGACAACCAGAAGACCAATTATTCTACATTCCTTGGGTTTCTTTACTGTGTTTTCTTTTGTCTTGCTTTAGCTAAGTTGTATAGCTTTTCTGGTGTTGTACAGGCTTACTCTTTGAACACTCAAAAAATCTTTGTAAATTTTCATGCCAATGAAAAAAGAGATAGTCATGAAATTTCAATTATACACATTGGGATGATTTAGTATTTGAGTTTCCATTTATTGCTAAAAACATCTCCACAAATACATAAATAACAATCTTCCCTCCACCCCCCCCCCCGAATATACTTTCAAGTGAACCTTAAGAAGAAGAATAATGGTCTTGATTTCCCTACTTCATACAACAGCAGACAGGGGTATGCAACAGAATCTTCTATCTAGGGGAGCACAGAAGAATGGAAGAGATAGACGTGTGAACAGACAATTATGACAATGAAATAACTGAAGTAGGATATTACTAGCTAAAGAGCACCATGCAAATACAAAATAACAATCACCTCAGTATTACTAAGGAAGTAAGTGACAGCATTAGATTGCCAGAAACAGTGCTTGTAAATACTTCATTTTACTAGAGAAGGTAGTTGATTGTGTGACTCAGGTAAAAATGGGAAAATACTTAGGTTCTACAAAGAACTCCCAGAATAAAAGGTAAATCTACGGCTGAATTCAATATGAAAAAAGCAAAAAGAAAACAAATGAACAAACAAAAAACCCCCAAAACCAAACTATTAACTTTTGAACCCTACATTTTAATAGATTTGTGCTTCAGGATATAAGGCAAGAGATTCTGATCATGAATCTTGAGCTACAGCATAAAGGTAGAAATGGTAACAGATAAGATATGAAAAACCAACTGGGAGCAAATGAGCAAGGTGGTGGTGTCCAGAATCAGAGAGCAAGTACAACCAACATGATATCACAGAAGAAGGTCCAGCTTGGGCTTTGCAATAGGGGTGAGGAGGTGAGCAGTGAAAAGCAATTAAACAAATGTCAGAACTCATGGTAATGCACAAATACAAGGTCTCAGAACTGAAGATAATTTAGTGATGTCTCAGGTGATGGTCTTGATAACCTCAGCAATTAGTCATAACGTACCATCTTTAATAAATTTTGGTTTAAGAACTGAGCATAACATTCTATAAATACATCATATCTGAGATCTTTCCTGACCCCTTGACCTCATGTAGCCATCAAACCTCTTGCTGCCACATCATCTCATCATAATCCCCTGTACAACATTTAGTGTTATACCATGAGTTTTAATTGCTTTTTGTACACATGAGTAACTATACATAGTGCATTAGGCTAATATTCAATCAGTAAATACTAACAGAGGTGTTCCAGTTGTTTGCAGCCAGCCTTTGTTCTCTCTGGGCCAGCATCTATTCAGATTATTTGCTTAGATATACAGGATTTGGGGAGTTAACATAAAATTACATATATATATATTCATATGTGTACATATATACACACATGCACATGTGTACATATATATATATATGTGTGTGTGTGTTTATATATTTAAAATAAGTTGACCTGACAATCAGGGATGTCAATAAGCAAAACCTTAAGCTGTCAATATAGAGTACTAAGAATGATTACTCCTATTAAATATTTCCTACTATCTTTCTACACTTAAAAAAAAAAATTACTCAAAGTGGATTACTTTCTTGGGTATGCTCCCTGGTCTTTTTGCACTTCTTTTCTAAAGAGAATCTATATCTTATGTACTTTTGGAATGAAATTCTAGCTGATACACCGGGATATCCTGGCCACCTGTTGCCAGGCAGCATCTTCTCTAATCGGTTCATGTGTCCATATTGATTGGATGGTGAACTGATTCTTATTGGTCAGTGCCATTGTTAGGGCAGTTGTCAATATCTCTCCTGTCTCTAAGGGGCATTAAAACATGTGATACTACCACTCATTTGGTTCCATTTCAAATGTTAACAACTGAGTTTACCCATTTTTACAGCATTTACATTCCCCAATCATTTTAACAAAGTGACTTAGAGTACATGAGTACACTCTTTATATATGACCTAAAGTTTTGGAGTTGTTTCTTTGTTATAGTTTAATTTATAAGGGAAGTATTGAGAAATATAGGTTCAACATTTTTCAGAAATGGAAAAATTAATTGGGTTATAATTAAAGCCATAAAGTTTACTCATAAAAATATATGTTCACAATATTATATTCAGGTATGCATACATCTAATAATAAATGTATACATATATATGTTAAACACATGGGTAGAAAGTAAAATAATTTTAATGTTTTTTAAAAATGTTTTTCCTTTCATTAATTAAGCAATGATAGCTTAAAATTTCATTCACATTTTCTACTCTCTAATGTAAGGGGCTTGTCTTACCTTTACCTACATTTATAAGAAAGACTTTTTTTTTTTTTCTTACATATTACATCAACCAATATATTGCCTGTTAAAAGTTGACAACTATACACATATTTGTGTAAGGTGTTAAGTTTGATGTATAGTCATCAAACTTTGTTATTCTATCAACTCAAGCATAAATTCTACCTCATAATATTAACTTCTACATTATGAAATTATGACTGTGTTATTTAATATATTTAGTATTTGAACTATATTAAAACAATATTCATGAAGAGAGATCAAATGTGCACTCCACGTATGTATGTATGAATTTGTTTTTATTATACCCGAGCTTGAAAGAAAAAAATAAAAGAAATCTCTTTTCCCTCTTTATTTTAAAGACAACATTTCAAAGTTCCCGAGAAAAATGACAACAGCTAAATTAGGTGAACTGATTACTTGAAATTTATTTATTTACAACATCAAAAAATGTCATTTAGTGTTTCTCAACAAAACATGTTCTGAACTGTACTTTTGAAGCTATCAATTTATATATGTCAGTAAATAACTTTCTCAAAGCAAATTACATTGGTTTTATTTGAAAACAATGCTTGTCCTACAAAGTACTCCATTCTTTCCTAAGGGCAATGACATCAATGTAAGTAGGGTCTTTGTTGCTTACGAATTCAAATACTTTAGCTGTTTAGTCAGCCAATGTGATCATAATTTCCATGTCATGAAGTCCATTAGTCATTGGGAATTATAACAGTAAGTTTTCTAAATTACAAATATTGGACAAAAACACGGTCAAGTAAAGGAAACTGTAATAGTCCTGATTCTTCAAATTTCTCCCCATGCCATCAGAACCAACCCCTTTCCTTACATATCTTCAAAAATCCTACTCTTCTCTGTTGATCCAAACCCTTCAACTCATCAACTCTTCAACACTAGTGTAAAATAGGATCTTTATCAGCAAATGTCCTAGGACACTGCTTTCCAGAAGGATTTTTGGAACACTAGTTGTGTATTTCTAGCATTTCTTACATGCCAGAAATTCTGGAAGTCAGATAGATGATTTTCAATGGATGATTTAGATATTGGAATTAGCAGACAAAATCTTAGAGTAATTTATTTTTTGTCTAAATAGTTAAAAAGAAAATATGGTTGTGGAACAGACGGAGAATCTTAGCAGAGTAATAGGAAAGAAAAGAACAAATGAATCTTCTAAAACTGATATTTACAATATCTGAACTGTAAAATTCATGGAAAGGGCTTAAGATCAGATAAACAATGGCAAAAGGTAGACTCAGTGAACATGAAGATAGACCAATAGATATTATTTGACTTTCAGAAAAGGGAGAAAAATAGAAGATTGAAAAGAAAAATGAGGAAAGCCTCCATGAACACTGGGACATTATCAACAGAAGTCCAGAAAAGAGATAAGGGATCAAAATTTTTTTGAAGAATCAATGACTAAACATTTTACAAATTTGCTGAAAACCATAATTACCTAACAAAGTTCAAGAAAGATATCTAGAAAGAAAGCTACTCTTAGAGATAAATAATGAAATTACTAAAAACCAAAAATAATGGGAAAATACTGAAATCAGCAAGAGATAAAATGATTGATCACATGTAGTAAAATCATGGTATAAACTACCTGAATTCTCATCAGAAATAAAGAAGACCAGAAGATAGTGGAACAGTATCTGTCAAGTTCTAAAAGAACTTGAAAAAAGAAAACAAACTGTATCAGAAATAAGTGTTTTTTAAAAAGCAAAATGCCATTTTAAGATAAAAATTGAAAAGCTTTCTCACCGGAAGACCTGTTCTTCAAGAAACAAAGAATTTAATCAGCATGAGCAGTATTAACATCAGATAGCAACTCAGATTTGTAACAAGGAATAAAGAGTACCAGAAATAGCAAACATAGGAAAATATTTCTTAATTATTTGGTTATTTATATTATTTCTTAATGTATTTAAATGATAATATACAATAATAATATACAATAATATAATTGTTTAAAGAAAACATGTAACTATATCACAATAGTTATAGTAGACGTTTTACATATACATATATATACACGTTATATGCAGGCGCATATAGGGTGGAAAAGCAGAAACTATTCTGTTTTGAGTTTCTTCTACTTTATATAAAATATTATAATAGAAACTTTACATGGACTACAATACGTTAAGAATGCACAATACATCCCTAGAACAATCACTAAAATATTAAAATTAATTCAAAAGTTAACACAGTCATACCTTAAAAACTCAATAGAAAATTAAAATGCAGTGCTAAAATGAATTCCAAGAGCAAAGTTCTAAACATTCTTTTCACCTGTGAGGACCTCCAGTCCCTCAGGCCTATCAATTGCTCACTGCCCAACTCTTTCCTCCCACCTCCATAGTCCTCCCTTTCCATCCAGGATTCCAAGACTTCTGAAATTAATCCTTCCTCTGCATACATCTTCAACTACCCTGTCCCTCTCTCTCTCTTACATTTACCTGGAAAGTTACCTCCACTTACTCAATGTCTGTATTTGAGCAGTTCAAAGCGGAATGTTAACCATGCTACCTTATCTCGCTATAAATTTATCACCAGAACTTCTCAGCATGGGTGAACAGGCCTACTGATTTTCTCTAGTCAAAACACTCTCCATCACAGCCTCTTCCTTTCGTGTTCACAGATGATGTCCTTGATTTATTTCACTAGGATAAAAGAAGCAACCAAAGGGAATGGTTCATCTTGCCAATGGTTCATCTTAATGGTTCATTAAATCTCCCACTCTGCCTGAGACCCACATACTTTGTCTTTCCTCTTGTTAAAATGGAATAACTGTCCTGCATATATAAGGCTAAGTACTGCACTTTTGTGATGGATTTCAATTGTCATCTATACGAAAAAATTCTCCAGAAATGAGCCACAATTTTTCCTTTATCATTTGCTAGAACATTCACATCAGCATATAAAGATGCTATATCTCCCTATTATATAAAAACCCTCCCGTAACCTGACACCTCCCTCCATAAACTGCTCCAGTGCTCTGCTCTCTCTATGTAAGTATGTCCTGATGGAGTTGCTTTTATTCTTGGTGCACATCTTATCCCACTTTCTCCTGAATTGGATCCAGTCAGGTTTGCCTTCTCCCACCTTCAGCCTCCCCTGCAACTCTATCAGTTGCCACAACCAATGGGAAATTTGCTGTCTTCATCTCATTTAAGCCATTAGCAGAGTTTGAAGGAGGTAGACTCTCTCCATTTTTTAAATGTACACATTTGTTTTTTCACTTGACTCCTCCCTCTCTCCCCTCCCTGACCACTCCTCATATTCCTTGCCAGATTCTCTTCTAGAGTAAATTTGTTTCTAAATGTAAATACTAGCACCTAAGGAGTGCTTAGATCACATAGTATGTTATAGTACATTTTGTAAACCAATGAAATAAACAAGTAACAAATATCATGCATTAAAATATCAAGCTGAGATTGAAATTATATGATTTTATTTGAGGTCTCAGACTTCTTATTTAATATAGAATACTTCTTTTACTAGGACACAGAACAAATGAGCAAAGGTCTCTAAGGCTGAAGGACTAAACCCTTTCAAAACTTTTATAGATCATAAGAATAAAGTATAAACTTATCATTGGTAAAATTTAGGGAAAAAAACAAGTGCAAGATTTGATGTTTTAAATAAACTATATAAAGATGTGTGTATGATGTGTGTGTGTGTATGCCAATTTTTTCTGGGTACAATAAATGGCTATGTGGATTTATATGTGTTTTGTGGTCAAGAGAAGTAAGATAGGAAGAACTTATATAATTATAGGAAAAGATTCATAATTATTCCTCATAACTCATTAATCTTCTGTGTCTTTGAAATAGCAGTAAAATAGAAAAGAAACTGGATTTTATAATTCACATATTTTACAATCAACATCAGGGAACTGCATTTATGTCATATAAATTACTTCATGTCTTAACACCTTTTAAAAATTTCACTACACAGGTTGGGCCATGGGTCTCCTTGTGGTAGACACAGCTCCAGAGCAGAGTATCAACTGTGGTGGCCGGAGTCATGGCAGGACAGATATTTAGAAAGTTTCTTCCCCTCTTTCACTGAGTTTTTAAAGGAATGAAGCTGAAACTGTAACCAAAGGAAACATTAAGTTTCCAGGAAAATCTCAAGGAAAGGTATTACAAGCAACAGTAGTAGTTATTGGATCGGGCTCTACAAGAAAGTGGGGAGAGATCAACCAGTTAGTGTGAAAGTTGGAGATAAAGTTCTCCCAGAATATGGAGGCACCAAATTAGCTCCAGATGACAAGAATTATTTCTTATTTAGAGATGGTGACATTCTTGGAAAGTATGTAGACTGAAATAAATCATTATTGAAATGGCATCACATGAAGCTGCCCATTCCAGTGAAGGTGTGAAATCTCTCATGATGTAAATAATAGCCCTCTCTCCTTTTATATTAAACGAATGGTAGCCAAAAATTAAAAATAATGAAATAAAGTAAAATTTCTCCTGGACATCATACAAAATTTTTAATAAAGATCTTTGATTTTTCTTCAATACTTTTTTTTTAGCGCTGCAAAATCTTTGTTTTAATAGAACTTTAACATCATTACTGAGGGTAAATTTTTATAAATATAAAAGGAATAAGGGCTCAACAATTAGTTCTGTTTAATATCTAAGAAGATTAAACTTTTTTCCTGCATTAGAATGTAGAATGGCTCCTTACTGCCTGTCTGTTAAATATAATCTATTTTCATTTTTCTGAGACACACCCCAGTTTAGTTCCATTCTACTATGGCTCGTCCTATCTTGTCTAGTGCTTCAATCAGAGAAGCCATCTCCCAGCCTGCTCTCGGACCAAGTGCCAGTAAGTTTTACACATGGGTAAAGAGTCTCAGAGAAAAGGAGTGATTTTCTAGCTGTGGGAAGAAAGGCCAGAGTAATGAAAACAACTGAGGTCTGGAACAAAATTAAGTGAGGAGAATGGACATGGGAACACTGGTTGAGTGTGTGTGTGTTGGGGGGGGGAGGACAGTAAAATAAAGGAAGAGTTTACTAAATGTAAAAGGAAAGATACACTATTCTTTCTTCTTTGAAATGTTTGGTACAATTAATCTTTGAAATAATCTACTATTTTTTAAATAATCTATTTTTTATATCAGCAAATATTAGACATAATTCAAGCAAGCATTACAAATTAATAATTTAATTTTTAAACTTTTTTTTTTTTTTTAGAGCCTACAGTCAGTAGGTATAAGAGGGAACCCTTGGACATTGACCATGCTTCTCCCTGTCTTTACCTTGGTAGGGCTTGAAAGACCCATTTGCAAGAGGTGAAAGAAGTGAAAGAGAGAGCTAAATCCACTCTTGTTCTCTTGACTTCCCCAAACTGGAGATGCTACAGGGAAAAGCAGATTATGCCTGTTAATCTTGGACAGAGCTGTGAATTCACAGGGCTTGCTGAGATTTCGTTTGAAAGAGGATAAATGTTTTCTTCACTAAATAAGGCTGAAAGGAAAATGGGAAACACACGAATCTGTATTTATGTTCCACAAGCCATACTGTTCAATATTAATAGTTGTATTCACTTGTCTTGATGAGTGCTATTCCTTCAATCTGCCCAGTATATGAAACATCAGCATTTAGAAAGAGCCTTTTCTAACTTTAAACCTGAGAAAGATCGTTGCCTTTGAAAACTCACAATTCTAAGCATGTTAATGATGACGAGTAAAGTTGACACTGTAGATGGGCTGGAGGTAGAATTTACCTGTCCTTTAGGATGGTAGGAACTCTAGTCTGAAAGGAACCCTACAGTAGGGAAATCTGAAAATCATGAGAGTCCTAGAAAGTGTGAGCATGTATGACGGAGGAAGGATGGCGTTCTGGCAGGGATTGAGAAGTAGGGGAGTAGTGGGGAGTGAACCTAAGAGGGGTCTGGAGCTTTGAGAATCTTTTTTAATATCTCTATCTCTAAATTGCAAAATGAAATGGAAACATGAACACATTATTTCTCTGCTTCATAAAGTAGCACAACTATAGAAATAAAGCTAGTTAGGTATTTGCTACATTAAAGGGTAAGTTTATCCCATTAATTTTCTTTTATATTCTTCTCAGCCTCAGGTTATATTGTCAATAGATGGTCAGAATCTTTAGGAGGGGGGAGTCTTTTCCAATGTCATTTTATCCAAAGATATCTTTAGATGGTTAAAAATATGACAATATATCAACTGAAAATTGCCCCTTCTCATGTGAAGTAAGCAATGTTTTATCAAAAACATAAACTCACTACAGTTGCTCATATATTTTTTCCAGAATGAATGAAATTAACAATGACATTAAAAAGCAGGTGAGAAAGAAACCAATTTCAGAAGGTAGAGAATAGTATATTTGTTCCTATTTCTTGTGAATGAAGCTATCACTGACATATCACTGGCAGTCAACTTCAGCATGTACTGTCCTGAAGTTTACAAACTGGACAGAAGACTGAAAAAAAAAATCAAGCCATGTGGCATAATTGTTAACTGCTGGGAATCAATAAGAGGAGATAGTTCATGCTGGCACATCTCAATCAGAAGAGAAGTGGAAACACAAGAAGTGCGCCAAAGGTAAGCAGCTTTGTAAGCAAAGCTCAAGGAGCAGCTCATTCACTAGGCTCAAAGATCTGCCCCTTGAACAGCTGTCTATTGCAGAACCTGGGGGATTTACACTAGAATTTTTATCACTGAAGAGCAGAGTTGTCACACATTTTTGAAATACAGCTTAAAAATCACAGCAAACATTTAAAATTGGGAGGAGTCTCTGAAGTACCACTAAGATGCATGATTCCTTCTGAATTCAAGTATAGTGCATTCAAGCTTTTTAGCATACCCAACATGTGTCAGGTATTGGTCTTGGTGTTAAAAATACAAGGATGAGTGAAACTAGTCCTTACTCCCAGAAGGCTTTCTCCAAAGGAAAGAAATTCAGGCCAGATAAGATCTCAGTATGTGTTGGTAAACGGCACAATTGGCATTTGGGAGAGGGAAGTCCTATGGGAGGAACATAAAAGAGAGAATCTACTAGATCTAACCAAGAGGAAAGCTTTGAGGGTGACCCCAGTGTGATATTTTGCTACACAAATTGTTTTAATAAAAAAGATACGTGTTTTAAAGTATAATGATAATTAAGTATTGTTACGACAAAAACATTCAGAAGATAAGTGGGGGAATCCGATGCCCTTGTTAGAGTGAGATAATGTAAACCGGTGCATTTGAAGGCTCCTGGTGATCCTTCACCCATCTGATTCCTAGACTTCCTATGGCAGAACTTGAGCCATCCGATCAGGGAGGGTAGATCAGGGTTGGGTAGACACTCCCAGAGAGTTTGCCAAACCAAAGCTCCTGACAAAGACTATCCTACTTTAATATATTTTAGACTAGCATTTTATTTATGTATTTATTTTAGGATGGTTGTTCATAAGTGGAATGAAATAACATAGAGGGCTTTGTGATAGTTCATAGTGGGTGGTTGGAAATACTGCTTCAAGCAATTTAGCAACATCTGCTGAGCAGCTTCTGCTACAGTTTCTGTACCCAGGAATAGGATATGCCAGGAGATGGACGAGGGAATTAGAGCGGCCGTGGCAAACACTCCAGAATCAAGATATCCAGGGCAAGGGCATGCGGGACAGGGTGTGGCCTTGGGGACCTGTTTTTCCCCCAGGGCATTTACTGTACAATTCTATTGTGTCTTTTCATTCCCTCATTTATCTACAGACTCATCTTTTCTTTCCTAGCAGATCTGGCGCCCTGGGAGTCAAGGTCCTCTTCCGATCTGTCTTTTCCCAGCACAAGTATGCAGTAGAGGAATCTGATAAGGCAAATAAAGAACTTCGGTGCCTGATTGGAGCAAAACCTTGGGTCACAGTTTGACTCATGCGTAGACACTGCAGGCAAACAGAGCATTCGTATATGCAGTGCATTGGGGATAACCATTCGCATAGCTAATAGGTTAGCTTGTGCACTTTTGATCAAATTCATATATGTGCGGCACATAGAAAAAATCATAAATCCTGAAGCGCACATTCACAATGATTGAGGAAAAGCAAGATAAAACATTACAAAGTTAAGTGTGGTCTTTGTATTTCTGATCCTTTCAATTAATACAAATATATGCAGAATGATATAAAGTAATAGGTTTCTATTTGCAAATCAGTGAGATATACTGGCCTGAAGTCTAAAAGATGGTATTCAGATCTTTGCTTGGTCTTTACTAGCCACCTGACTTCAAGCCACTTACTTCAACAAAGCCTTACTCCACCTGACAACTGGCGATAATATCACTTAGCACACACCCTCACACAGGGTGAGATTCAATAAACCTAGACTATTCTTTTTTCAGTGAGTTGTACGGAGGTGGTTCACTATATGCTTGTGAGAATGAACACACAAGTTAGGCTTCAAAGTTTACAAGTGGATTTAGAAAATTAAGGCACACACATGAGAAATTTAATAAAAAAATATTACATATGCATGTGTGTTTGTGTCTGTGGGTATGACTATATTAGAGGTAAAGAGATCATGTGGTATATTGTGACCATAAGAATAAAAAAAGACAATGGTGAAATGCAAGGAGTACAATGGCAATGGAGAAAAGAACAGTTAAATCTAATACTGAAAAATATGTAGCAAATTTCACAGATTTCTCAGATCTTGTGTGGGGCCTAGAAGATCATGAGTCATCTGATATTTTAGCCCAGATCAGGGTGGCCCAAAAATAACACCAAAGCATAATCAGAATTAAAGAATCTTAGTAGCAAAAGGGGTCCATGCATTCCCTTGGGTAAGATCAAAATGCTCTTGAAGGGCACCGTCATGGAAGTAGCTGGAAGTCCACATATACTAAGGCACCCTAAGGACAATGATGATTTCTGGTCCCCACCTCAGAGCAGGAATTGGATATAGAAAGGAACAAGCCCAGTTTGGCAATATGGGGGCTGAGCAAAGGGAACAGTATGTGACAATGGTTCTTGCCTTGAAAATTTTAAGATACACCACTGACTGAGCTTATGATGAAACACCTTCTATATTTTTATTACATTCAAGTTTATTTTCCCAAACCAAGTGTTTTTCACACCTATTTTCTTGAAGGATTTGAATACTGTTTCATGGGGGACAACTAATGAACATGTAGCTGGTGTTGACATCTTCATAAATGTACCAGTATTTCAAAACAGAACATTTTTATAATAGATATGATGTTCAAAATATGTCCAGATTGGATGTACCCTAAGTATTTGTCACAGTCAAGAAACCAAAGTATAGCTAATGCATGCAAAAGAGAAAACTCTGTCTTCACTTTCAGAAAATTTTTTGTCATTGGTGTTCATTTGTATATGTTTAGCCCTATGATACAAGTATGTATGAGATTATTATCCCAACTCACCCACCAGTCTGTGTGATTTTTGAGCAAGATATTTTATTAGGGAAATGTATGGTATCAAGATCACTTTTGTTTATTCCTGGTCCATCTCTCTGGCCTCTTGTAGGGTTTCAAATCATCTCTGATTAAAATGTACTTTCTTGGGGCGCCTGGGCGGCTCAGTCATTAAGCGTCTGCCTTCGGCTCAGGTCATGATCCCGGGGCCCTGGGATCGAGCCCCGCATCGGGCTCCCTGCTCCGCGGGAAGCCTGCTCCTCCCTCTCCCACTCCCCCTGCTTGTGTTCCCTCTCTCACTGTGTCTTTCTCTGTCAAATAAATAAATAAAATCTTTTTTAAAAAAATGTACTGTCTTGTGGGGCACCTGAGTGGTACAGTTGTTTAAAGCATCCGACTCTTGGTTTCAGCTCAGATCATGATCTCAGGATCTTGAGATCAAGTCCCATCGAGCCCCATGTCCTGCTCCATGCTCAAGGGGGAGTCTGCTTAAGACTTTCTCTCCCTCTCCCTATGCCTCTCCACCCTGTGCTCACTCACACCCTCTCTCTCAAAAAATGAATAAATAAAATCTTTAAAAAATAAAATGTACTGTCTTGAAATTATAATTTAGATTTCACCTTTGTTTTCCTCTTAGCAACATTTAAATAAGGGAAATAAGAGAGATATTCCTGTTTATATCATAGTTTATCATTTTAGACATCCTTTACTATTTTTTATTAGAATTTGTAGTTTTCCATAATATAGATCATACTTCAAAAAAATGTCAGTTCATAGTGTTACTTGCAAACTTTATAAAATATTTCCCCAGATGGAACCTCAGGGACAAGTTTAACTCTCTCTATTCACAGATAAAGATATTGAGGTTGATGGAGGTTATGGAGTTTTCCTAGTGGTTAGTTGGCAAAACCCATGTATTCTAAATTAATCTGTTAACTAGTCAATAGGTAAATCTGGATAACTTACCAAGCATTTTTCTAGATTCTCATTTTATTCTCCGTGTAATTTTGATTTTTCCACTTTACTGCATTATCATGGAGCCTCATTTTCCTTATGTTTGATAGCAGAGGTTTGGCCCTGACTTAGAGGAGAACAGCTAGGACAACTAATGAGGATGGACAAAAAGTACAGGCTGTAACCAAAAGGTGGGAAACGCGCAGCTCAGAGAATTCATGAGGAAACCCTCCCCACCCACACACTCTCCTACTTGTGAGTTTGATTCTTTTTGCTTTTGCTGCATCATTGCTCAATCATCAGTTTTGTTACATCATTCTCCTTAAAGTAGCATAGAGTTCATTAACATTTGGGGTCATATTTTTTCCAATCTATATGTTTATCTTTTACATGGATAGAAAAGAGTAACCATAAAACATGCTGTGAGCCATGAAATGATGTTTACATCACATCTTCCTATCATTCCACTCATTGTATATTTTGTTTTCCATCTTGTGATGAACACTTCCCTCATTTTGGAATGTTGCTTGGAAAATGATTCATATCCCAAGGCTATGACCAGAGAGTATAAAGGCAAATTTGTTTCAAAATGCCATTTTTGTGATCTAAACCCCTTATGCTTTCAAATCAGCAAGTTGGGAACATAGAGCCATTCAGGTTCAGTTCACAACAGTCTCCTCAAAGGCTGCATTGTGCACTCTTTTTATGAAACCCTTGCCTAGTAATTTTACCTTTTCCAAACTCATAAGCCACATTAATGTTAAAAACTTCAGTATCATTCCATTGAATTCTTCTAACAAAAAAGAAAGTGTAATTTTTCTTGCCTGTCCAGACAATAATTTAAGTTACATAAGAATCAAAATTTCTTAGAGAATGACATGACACAAAAGCCAGTTTGAGCATATTTCTTAAATCCATAACATGTGAAGTCTGGAGCACTTGTTAAATAGGATCCTGATTTCTCAGGAAGGTTATTATACATTTACCATTCAACAGTGGTAGGAATCAACTTCATCTTGTTGTGAAATATAAAATAAAACAGGATAATTTTGTATCCTTTCTCTAAAATAGATAGTCCTCTAATTATTATATATGAGGACTAATAATCCAATGACTGTTTTCATACTAATCTTTAGCCAGCAAAAAAGCATAATGTCCTTGATTTAAAGGCTCAAATTGAAATCTTTAGAAAGATTGTGTTTTCTGAACTCGAAAGAAGAAACTAAGAGGGTTAATTTTTTAAGTAACTATTAATACTGGTAAATATATTTTTTAGCTACAAAAGGAGTAGTAGAGCAAGGAAGAGATACATGTGTTTAAGAAGGAAAAACATAGGAATGGAAGTTGTATTCCCTATAAACTCTTTAATTATTCTTAACAGATGCTAAACTGAAAGTAGAATTTCACTTTGGCTAAACTATTTAGTCAATATATATGTACACACATACATATATATATTCACTTGTGCATGAAATATATATATATATATATATATATACACATATGTTTATTTGCTATTTTATTGTGTTTTGCACACAGTTTTCTTTCTTCTGGGAGTGTGATTTCTACTATAATTGGGGACAGGCATTGGGCTGTGGGTTAGGAACGTGGTGCTTTCCACAGAGTCAGTCAAATCCTCTGAAATAGACATGATTATGATACCCAGTGGTATGTCATGTGCCATGCCATGTTGCTGTTGAATCTATCCAGCATAAATCATAAAAATATTAAAAATAATATAAGATGCACTGCCTTTTCAGTCTATGTTTGAATCTCAATTCACCTCTCCATAAGCTGTGCAGCTGATATTTAAGAATCACATTTACCATGATGTCTTATCATTAAAATAAGGATATTACATTCTACATTAAAAGGTTGTTGCAGATAGGAAATAACGTGATAATGTATGTAACACTGACTAGCACAGTATGAAAAACATCTTACTTTCCTTCTATTTTGTGGAAATGATTCTAAAGTATGCCTATTAACTGCTACATTGAGATTTTATTTCTTACAGATTTATTTTTAGTCTATCTATTATAGATTTAAGGTTCTGTTGATTTTATACATCTACCCAAGAGTTAATTATTTCCAATGTTTTGGAGATTTACTCTACTTCTAGAGAACTATGTTGCAACTAAGAAAATCAGTTCTCTCTTTTACAAATTGGCTCACCCTTGCACACTTTTATTTAGTTTTTTAAAAAATGATCATTTTTCATATGGACATAATACAAAATTTGAGAAACCAGTGACCTGATATGGCTGTGTCTGGATGACATCTAAATCAGACACTGCGACTGAATGAACATATGCTGAAAATTATCACAAACTAAAGCTTTTATGGGTCTTCCATTTGTACATTTGTTGCTTGTATGTTTTTTAAAAAGGCACAATTTCTTGTTTGTATACAGTCTGGGATGCAGTAAATGTTTTGGTAGTTTAAGTATACTAAATCCATTTAGCTTTTTCAACATCTAAATGTCTGTTTTCCCCAATTTTGTATTGATTTAGAAGCTTCTAATAATGTTTCTGAAACCTGAGAAAACAAAACAATAAACCATTTCATTTTGTTATTCTCTGTAAATGTCATTATTCATAAATGTCAAGATAAACTTGCTTTGAGTGTTAGGCAATTTAACATGTCACATAGCACTGGCATCATGAAATAATAGCATGAATCACATTTGAAGATACCTAAGCACACCTTTTTTATATGTGGAACTCAGAGCAAAGATAAAACTATTTATTTATTTTTTTGGCAAGAGAGTATGTTATGAAAAGTGATATACAGCATCTTTAACAAAAGGATACATTGGATTTAAAATGTCAAATCCTTTCGTTTCTAGCCCCTCTGCCAAATATAGATATTGTGAAATTACATTCAAGGTAGGACATCACATATTCCTTGTGACTTAAGTGTGTTTGTTTAACCATTTTTATTATAAAACAATAAAAGAGCTTATGGCAGATACAGTTTCTTCAGATGGAAAGTTTTGGAGCATATTTTCAAACAGAGAGGTAGAAAATATTTCACTTGTGTATGATATAAATATGAATAAAGTAATAAAAATATACCTGAAACAAACACATTATTCTGTTTATTATGGACAGAACTGTGTTCTCCCCAAATCCATATGCTGAAATTGTAACCCTCAAACCCATTGTGTTTGGAGGTGGGCTCTTTAAAAAGGGAATTAAAGTTAAATGAATTTAAATAAGGTAGAGCCCGAATCTTTGGACTCGTGTCATTATAAGAAAAGGAGAGATACCAGGGAGATGTGTAACAGAGGGAAGACCATGTGAAGACACAGCAAGGTGGCCATCAATAAGCCAAAGATAGTGGTCCTGGGGAAACCAAACCCTCCAGCACCTTGATATGGATTTCCAGCTTCCAGAACTGTGAGAAAATAAATGTGCTGTTTAAGTTAACCAGTCCGTGATATTTTGTTTTGGCAGCCCTAGCAAACTAATACACTATTTAACTTTCCCCAATATTTAAATATTTTAGCTGGGATTAAGCCCTTTATTCAAAAAAAATTGCATTATAACCACTGATTTTAACTAAAATAAGTGAAAATTTTGCTTGAAAATAAGCTCACATCAGCTGAATTAATGTCTTTGGATTAGCAACATTATTGAATGCCAAATACGTTTCAGACATTGTAACGGATTCTAGAAACACCAAGATTAATTAAGCACAATCCCTGTCATCAAGGCACATATGGTCCAATGGAGGATACTGACAAACATTCCATTAATTTTGTCCAATGGTGCAGCCAGGAATCGGGGTTGGAAATCATAGCTTGAATCTAAACTTTATTCATAGGTGATGTTAAGAAACATCTGATGAACTGATAGGCAGTCTATATTAGCCACTTCTTCCCAGCCCACCAAATCCTAACAGAAACTGGTCCTAACAAAAACTGGAGACATGTGTGTTTCCAGAACAAAGTCTTTTTTTTTTTTTTTTTTGTCAGCAACATCAGGATACCTCCCAAGGCCTATTTCATGCTCGTACTATGTATTTGTTGCAGAAGTAAGACATCTGCTAGAATGGCATGTTGCCTTCTGCTCTGTCTTCTGGAGTGAGCCTTTATGACTAAGGAACAGATCAGACTCTCAGACCAGAGAAATATCTGGGAATAAGTCATAAAAATAATCTGCTTTTCCACCCCACCAACTAACAATTTATTCCTTGCTAATATTACTTCCAGATATCTCTCATGCCTAGTGGATACACCAGCCAATATTGAAAACACAGCTTGCAATCCCAGAGAATTTCCACTTCTTGAAGTCAAATCTATTGTTGATTATATTTATTCACTCTTTGCTTCCTAGCAATTGTGTGTGTAGGGCTCAGGGGTTGGGGGTGGAGGATGAGTGTGTGTGTGTGTGTGTGTGTGTGTGTGTGTGTGTGTGTCTATGTGTGTGTGTGTGTGTAAGAGCCAGAGATACTTTCTTTACATTTTTGGAATAAGTGCCTTAGTGACATTTTGAATAGCAATTTTTAGGCTCTATAAAGCCTACAACTGCCCTTAAAAAAGAAATTAATTAGAGTTAAGAAAGTCAAAGACACTAGTTCCATATATCACCCCGCCACTGGAATGCTAGCACCATATTTCCCTTTCTTGGTTGCATGCTGGGTGTTAGACATGAGACCCACATTGAGAGCACAGTAAGAAACAAAGATGTGTATGTATCCAAGCAACAAATGGCAGCCTGAGGAAACCAGAGGTGAAACTGTTCTCTTGAGTTAGTGAGTTTTCCAGCTGTTACAAAGATCCTTCATTTAAGTCATAGTCTGCACTTCATTTTTGTTTGCAAAAACCCCAGAAAGAAAAAAGAAAAGTAGCTTTCCTTTGGCTTTGATGATATAGGTCACATACTACATTTGAGAAATACTCCCTTTGGTCCTCGCAGGAATTAGGAGAGGTTACCTATGCCTTTCAAAAGAGCACTTATTTTAAGGCTACAAAGGAATAAAATCACCAAAGATTGCTAGGATGAAAGATTCAGAAGTGATAATGCCCAACTTCCCACATTTGGTTGTGAGCTAATAGCCTTCATTGATATAGGTAATATAAGTACAACAAAAGGTTTGGAGAGAAGAATAACTCAGCTTACGTTATTTTTTCAGATGCCTGGGAAAGCAAATTTGAGAACTTTCGCATACTGGTGGATAGACAGAACTAAGGACAGGTAAGTGGACTGTAGTTAGAGAATCAGAAGTCTTTGTGTAGAAGTTATAATTGCCCTTCCATATGCACTGTAGAATGGAATACATCCCCAACCAGGTAACAGTGTGAGTAAAAAGAGAAAAAAAATAGCTTACAAGAGAATCTTGGGTTATAGTAAAAATAAACATAAACCAAGGCCATAGGGTTGGGGTGGAAGGCCTACAGGTGGAAAGAAGGAGTAAAAAAAAAAAAAAAAAAAAACAAAGCTCACAAGAGAGAAGCCAATCATTGGAAATGAGGATTTCAAGAAGGAGGAAATTATCCACCAATTCACCTGTTGCAGAATATATAATGTCTGCTAATAAATGAAAAAAGGTCTGTTGGATATAGGAATGACAATGTAACTGTGCTGCAGGGCTGAATAAGGCAAATAATGCACTGTCAGAAAGGTTTAGGTTTAAAGCTTGGTTTGATAGTTCACAGCTCTGTGACCATGAACAAGTTATTTCTTTTAGACCTGAATTTCTCTGCCTATAAAATGGGGATAATACTCTTACCTTCTTTTTAAAGATAAAGAATTAATGTAAAGAACTTGAAGAGTAACAACTTTTATCTATCCCTTAGACTGTTACCAAACACCTCACAAAAGAAACATACAGAATATGGGGTAAGAAAGTGGGGTGAATCTATAAGCTGCTTCCATTTCATTGGCAATAATGAGGTGGAGCTTGGATCCGGAGTTGCTTGAATCCTACTACCCACTTTCATTTTCCTTTCTTCTAAAATGAAATGAAACACAGAAGTTTTCAATTCAGGACAAGATGAGCCAACTACTTTTGAATTTTTAAATCTAATCCTGATGAACATCTAAGAAGAATCTCCTCCCTCTCTCTCTTGCTTCTTCCTGCCTCCCTCCCTTCCTCCTCCCCTCCCTCTCTCTTTCTCTCTTTCATTACGGCCCCTCTCTTTCTCTGACAATTTCGTGATTTTTCCTTTTGGCTAAGGCAAAAATAACTCTAGAGTGACATATGAAACAGCCAAGATGGCTAAAGAAACTAACTTTCCTTTTCAGTTGTCTCCTTCTCCATCTTTTGCTCTTTTTCTCTTTTTTTCTCAATCTTTCTCCAATACAGTTCCTTCTCTTCCCCATTTTCTTTCCCACTGTCTTCTTGCTCTCTCCATCTTTCCTTTAGAAAGTCAAAAAATATACTGAAGTGTTCCATTAGGAACTCAGGAAATCTACCAAAGAGTGTTTTCAAACCTCACCTTTTAATTGAGGGGTGACTGCTAGTGTGTTACTTTTGTCAGTGATGCCAAGATAGGAACGGGGCTGCCTGGAGCCATGGGATGCTCAAAATGAAATTAGAAGAGTCTTGGGATGAATCCTCTGGGCTTACAGAATCTCTCTTGTTCATATAACAAAATTAAGCATGGAATATCTGCAAAAGAATGTCTAAAACATCCTTTGTTCTTCAAACCCACTGCAAATAAAATCCTTTTTTAAATTCTTTCCATTTAGTCCGTTGCTGTATTCTTTAGTAAATCTTTCAGTCTGTCAAACAAGAATAAACCATGTTTGATCAAAGGTGGCTTCTTTTGGCTACCACGTTTGATCAAAGGTAGCTTCTTATCTCTGAGATTTTAGACCTTAAGAGTCTAGTTTTAGAACTTAGAAAAAGTAATGCTATCAATACTGTTTAACCAATTATAAATTCAGTGTCTTGACATTTTGTGAAACTCATAGAATGAGAGTGATAGAATATGACCTGTCCCTGTGCAATTACATAATTTTTCAACTGGTGCTATTTTTGGACACACAGATTAATTAAACAAAAAAATTTGTGCACCATCTATTTCAAGTTTCTGATACTTCAAAAGAAATTTTACAAAAATGGCATGATTCATATTTTGAAATGAAATTTTGTGGGCTAACTAAAATTTTTCAAAGATACAGCTTTTATAAAGATTTAGGAGAGTTTTTTTAAAGATTTTTATTTATTCATTTGAGAGAGAGAGAGAGACAGAAAGAGCACAAGCAGGGGGAGAGGCAGAGGGAGAAGGAGAAGCAGACTCCCTGCTTAGCTGGGAGCCCGATATGAGGCTCCATCCCAGGACCTGGAGATCATGACCTGAGCCGAAGGCAGACCCTTAACCATCTGAGCCACCCAGGTGCCCCAAGATTTAGGAGAGATTTTTAAGAAAAATGAAATCTTGCATGGATTGCCAACCCCAATTTGAGAAATGAAATCACTGATATGAAGCTCTGACTAAAGAGGGGAGAAGATGCACGGTGATCTCCGTTCCACCATCCCTCTATCATGAACTCCATCTTGGAGACCTCCTCCGTCTTCTCCCTGAGACTATGCACAGTTGTGAACATATATTAGAAAAATCAAGGTAATGGAGATATTCCTGAACATATTTTGAATTATTTTCCAAACTTCAACATTCTGATTATAGATCACTGTTTAGGGTTTTGAGTTGTTCATAAAAATATGAAATATCCTAATCATTTATCTTTCATATATATTTTATCACAGACCCCTTTTATGTGTACTGTGTGCCTCTTGCTCTAGCTGGGCCTCTCATTAATGTAACTGCCTGATTAATGACGATTTTCTAACTTTCATTTCTGAATTTTTGTGTTCTATTGTTGTATCACACAATCTAATGTTCTTTGTCTACAGAAATTCATTCCTTATTTTCTTTCCTTCCTTCTCTCTCTCTCTTTTCTTTCCTTCCTTTCTTCTTCTCAGAAGGCACAATTAGCTTTTGTTTACCAAAAGATGTTATGTAACTTGCAAGTAAGGACGGTGTTTGATTTTCCTCTGATTTCTGAGTTAGAGTTTTTAGTATAGCTTATGCAACTTCTTAAGAACAAATAAACACAAAACAGCGACAACAAAAAACAAGGCGGCTTATGACTTTACTTTCAAATGGAGGCACATTCAAAGAAAGGGTAGCCTGACTCCCCAAAATTATTTGCAACAAAATTTTATCTAAGTCTAAGAAAATGGTTAGTAGAGATTTAATTCCTTGTATGCATTTAAAAACAAAAAACAAACCTCTAAACCCCCTCTTCCATCTCCGCTGCCAAGTAAGAGCAGAGACTAGAGTGAGGTAAGAGGCAAGACTTTAGGTACAAAATTTAAGTAGTCATTAAAAATCTCAATAATAAACACAAATCCTGTTTATTTCAATCCAGGCTTGAAAAATCAAAGTTAATGCAAAAAACCTATGATGAACAAAATATTGAAATTTTATGTAAGGACAGGATCCAACCTTACACTTGCACAACTCACTTCCCTTATAGGACCCTCAACCTGGCCCTGTTTGTTTCTCCCAATTCCTCCCTCACACATACTGGTGACAGTCGCTCTCAATTTTTACTCTTGATGCACATGAAGCTACAAATCTCTCTCTCTCTCTCTCTCTCTCTCTCTCACACACACACACACACACACACACACACACACGCCCCTTGTCCCTCCATTCCACATAATTTTTACCCTCCTTTCTTTAACTGATATTAGTTGTTTTGTCCTCTTGGGTTTCTCTATTTTTCAGTGTCCCCTTATTAAATCTATTATGCACAATAAACGTGGGCCCAATGACTGACCCAATGAGAAAGACTCTTTTGTCCTTAGAAAAATTGTGTTTAGACTTAATGAAGGGAGGAATGTTATATACAGTAATATACTGATAATGGCAAATACACTTATATTCGTAAAGATGCATCCAGTTTGTCAGCACTTTCACATATGGGACTTGTGTGCTCCTTCCCTGTGACTAACTTAAGGAGTATATTATTTCTATACCTTTTCTCAGATGAGAAAATAGTTGCAGAGAGGTGAATTACCTATTCAAGTCCACAAAAAGTTTCTGTGGATAAGTTGTGTAACCCAATTCTTTACTCACTGTTTTTTATTTAAAATTCAGTATTTGAAGAAAAAGTTAGAATTTGAACTCCCAATTGTAGAACTATTATTCATGTGAATGCTTACTGTGTATTGTGAGAAATTTGTAATGGAATAAACTAGGTGTATATGCTACCATAAAACAGCAACTATTCTGACTCTGCCAAATAAAACAAAAGTATACAATAGGCTTGTGTCTGTGTTTCCAACCAGTTTTGACAACAATGATGGTATGTGCTGTCAAAAAAAAAAAAAAGTTAGCACCATCCAAAAATAGTTTTCTTGCCTTTTGGGTTGATTTGTCTGTCAAAACGATGAACCCATTGTGCAAGGAGAATCAGCATTTGGGGGGGTATCTTTTTTACCTGTCACAGCAGCCTATCCTGACAAAGTGTAAGCTGATAAAAATGCCTGAAGTCTTCCCTTATCAGCCAACTCTAGTCCTGTTTTAAAGAAGAAAAACTAAGTGCAGACCAAGATGCTCAGGAAGTAATATTGATGATAAACATCCTCAAAATAGGGGAAACAATAACTTTTCAAGCTATATCTACTTTACCACAAACACCTATCTTTAAAATAAAAGAAAATCATACTGCTGATGGTTATTAATTATTCATTTCTTCATATATTCTTCCATATGTCATACCAAACTCCATACCAAATTACTCAGGTAAGAATTCAAGCTGCAGCCATTAAGGAAAAGGGTCATACCCCTCTGGAATCCTCAAAAAAAATGTATCAAATTATTTTCTAAAATAGCCCAAAGCAGCTCAAGTAGTTTCAGATTGCTTCAGGCATTCTTAAATTCCTAACTGACAAGTGTTAGGAAATTTAGCTGTAATCATATCTTTCTCGTTTAAAAAAAAGTTAATAATTGCAAAAAATAGACACTAGCTTCTCCTATTTGCACATTTTAAAATGGAGAACAAAGTGTACAATACCCTCCAGATAATATTTATCTTTGACCAAAAATGTTAAATCGTGCTGACTAGAGAAAACTAACAAAATGGATTTCTTCAGACAGTTCTGAGTCTAGAAGGCATAACCTTCTTTAACAATAGCACCTGGGAAAAGAACTGCACTAATTATACTGGGGTGAAAATTATCATTCTTTTGTGCAGATTTATGAAAAATGGCTCCATGTTAATTCACTGAGAATCAAGAAAAGATGGTTTAATGCTGTTTATTACACCTGAATCATTTGATAAAACTGGAACTCATACTAACATGTAGTAAATCACTCTAGATAAATATTGTTGAATACAATTTGGCATATTTTCCACATTCGCTGACAGCCAAGGACCTGAGTGTGGTGCATTAGTAGACAGTATTAATAGCAAGACTTGGAAACACAATAGTGAATGGCAGTAAAAGGTTTCTTCTACTTCATACTTTAGGTAAATAGGATGTTAAAGATCTCCTATCTCTTCTGATCCAAGAATATTTCTGAGAGACAATCATTCACATTTAGCATGAACAACTAACATCAAACAAAGACCTCACTATCTGGTTGTTCCATTACTTTTAAGCTACCATTCATTTTCTCCCCCCACTATTTTGAGTCAAAATCTGCCATCTTTTAAGTTCTTCCCATTGTTCTTAAGTCTGTCTTATGGGACACACCTGAATAATTTTTGTGCTTTTCCAAAATAGCAGGTTATCAAAATCAGGAAGCAACTATATGTTCTCTTCTATGGTTTCTAATTTCACTATTTAAATATCTCCAATTTCCTCAATTGTTGCCTTTATAACATACAAATTAGACATCTAAACTGCATCTCAACTCCCAAATTTCTTTCTAAGATGTTTTCAAGCTGGTGAAACACCATGATCATAGGAATTCAAATATATTGACACAATAGGTTTTATTTCAAAACTAATACAGAGAACTGAGCTTCTGACAGTCGGAATCTCCTACCAGAGGCTTTGCTATCTTGGTCAATGGCAACTTTACTTTTGCTGATGTGCCCTTTTTTTCCCTATCTCAATCTCTTTCTCTCTCTCCCCAAATTTAATATGGTAAGAAATTTTTCCCATATTCAAAATGTATTCAAATTTTGGTCACCTCTCCCCTCCTCCATTGCTCTAGCATGGTCCATGACATCATTGCTTGCCTGGATTATTGTAAATAGCCTCTTACATAGGCTGCCCACAGCCTCCCTTGTCATGTATCACAGCATGATATTCTTTAGCTCGTGGATCCTGTTAAGACATGTGTAGGCTCATAGCGCTGCAGTTCTTGCCCTTCTCTCATAGAGTATGTGCTCCCTTTTCCTCCAATGTAACCTCTCATGTTCTACAGCTCGCCCTTCCTCTAACTCTGATCTAGCCCCACCAATCTCCTTGCTATGTTTGAAAAGGACAGGCATATTATCATCTGAAAGCGGGATTCCTCAACATCAACATTACTGATCAGATATTTGGTCTGGGTAATTCTTTGTCACAGGGGACTGTTCTGTATACCACTGGTCTCTACTCACTAGATGCCAGAAGAAAGTTCTGCCTGCCCCAAGTTCTGATAACCAAAATTACATCCAAACACCCGATGAATGTCCCAGAGGGTCAGAGTAATTTCTAGTTGAAAGCCACTATCTTAGGGCCTTGGTATTTTGTGTTTCTTCTTCTTAGAAGAATATTTAATATTTTAAGTATTCTCATTTTCTTCCAAACTTTACCCAAATATCCAGGTATTTTTGTTGTTTTGTTTCTTTTTAACTTTCCTGGCCACAATAACTAATATCTAACATAAACTCTTATTTTACATTTTTTATTTTTTTTCAAATTTATCCATAGCTAATGTATTTTTAAAGACTTTTTGGGGGGTAGTATTAGGTTGACAGCAAAACTGAAGGGAAGGTACAGAGATTTCACATATACTCCTTTCCCCTACACATCAACAACCTCCCTCACTATCAACATCCCACAGCAGAGTGGTACTTTTGTTACAATTTATGAACCTACATTGACACATCGCTAACACCCAAAGTCCAAAATTTATATTCAGGTTCATTCCTGGTGTAAAAGCTATAGGTTTGGACAGATGTATATATATCTGCAATTACAGTATCATACACAGTAGTTTCTCTGCCCTAGAAATCATCTGTGTTCTACCTATTCATCCTTCCCTCCCTCTTAGTCCCTGACAACCACTGATCTTCTTAGTGTCTCCATGTCTCCATATTTTTTTAATTTTCAAATGTCATATACTTAGAATTATATAGTACATCACTTTTTCAGATTGGCTTCTTTCATTTAGTAGTGTGCTTTTGAGGTTCTTCCATGTTTTTTCAAGACTTCATAGCTCATTTCCTTTTAACATTGATAATATTCCACAGTCTGGATATACCACAGTTTATTTATCCATTCACCTACTGAAGGACAAGTTTGCTCCCAAGTTTTGGCATTTGAATAAAGCTACTATAAACCCCATGTACAGGTTTTTGCATAAAAATAAGTTTTCAATTCCTTGGATAAATATTAAGGAGCACAACTACAGGATCACAAGGTAAGAGTATGTTTAGATTTGTAAGAAAATACCAAAGTCTTCTCAAAATGGCTGTGATATTTTGCCTTCCCACCGGAAATGTATGAAAATTCCCACTGCTCCACATCCGTGCCAGCATTTGATGTTTTCAGTGTTCTGAACTTGGGCCATTTAAAAGGTGTGTGGTAGTATCTCATTTTTGCTTTAATTTGCATTTCCCTGATGTCGTATGATATGAAGCATCTTCTCATGTTTATTTGCCATCTGTTTGCCATCTCTGGTGAGGTGTCTCTTAAGGTTTTTTGCCCATTTTTAAATTGCTTTTTGTTGAGTTTTAAGTGTTCTTTTCATTTTGGAATATCAGTCCTTTTTCACATGTGTCATTTTCAAATAAGCTCCCCACTATCAGTCTGTGATTTGTCTTCTGATTCTCTTGACATGAATCTTGCAGAGCAAGAAGTTTTCAATTTTAATTTAATTTAATGTTAATGAAGTCCATCTCATCTATTTTTATCATGGACTGTGCCTTTGGTGTTGGACCTAGAGTCATCACCATACCCAAGGTCAGCTAGGTTTCCCCTATGCTGTCTTTTAGGAATTTCATAATTTTGCATTTTACATTTAGGTCTGTGATCCTATATTTTTATTTTTATAACACACATAAGGGCAGTGTTTAGATTCATTTCTTAGATGTGGATTGTTCTAGCACCATTTGTTGAAGAAACCATTTTGCCCCATTGTATTGCCCTTGCTCCTTTGTCAAAGATCAGTTGATAATATTTGCATGGGTCTAGTTCTGGACACTCTACTCTGTTCCATTGGCCTATTTGTCTACTCTTTCACCAATGCCACGCTGTATTGTTTACTATAGCTTCTTAGTAAGTTGGATAACACCAGCCCTTCAACTTGTTCTCCCTCAATATTGTGTTGGCTATTCTGGATCTTTTGTTACTCCATATAAAGTTTAGAATCTGTTGGTCAGTATTCACAAACTAATTTGCTCAGAAGGGGAAAAAAATAATGAAGTCTAATAGACTTCATTTATTTTAGGGAATAATAAAAGACTATAATGCTGAAAATTAATGCATATTCTGAATGACAGCTGATATCAGGAAAGCAGTCCCTGAGTGGGATGCCTGAGGCTTCAGGTCTTTGGTTAAGCCAAAAAGAATACTGAGAGCACTTAAGTGGGCAGCTCATTCTGAGGAGCAAAACAATGACTCTTTTATTGGAACATGATTCCCACAGTTTATTCTATCCTTCACAGTAGCAGAGGAAGAAGAACTAAAGGGATTGAAGTGCAAATACATAGCCCCCCCCCACACACACACACACCAAACATGTAAATCAATAGCAGATGAGAAACATAGACCCAAAAATATTTCACTAAAGCAAAACAAAACTCTAGCCAAATGCATTACTTGGCATTTGAACAAAATAATAAAAATATAGCCTTACAGAAGGCCATTGGTTAGATTGCTATGACTAATGAACCAGGAATAAGGGAAGGCACAGTACACAGAACTATTTAATTATTCAAAAAGTTTATGAATTAACGAGCAGAGAGATACTTAAATGCTTAAATTGACCCCATACCAGCCTGAAATTGTAAAACTATATACATGTAGTTTCTTTTCTCTTCTCTTCCCAAAGACATTGATCACCAAGCTTATGCCCACCATTTTGAGGAACTCAAAAAGAACTGGGAAATGGCACTAATTTATTTATAACATCATTTTACACACATCCTTTTTGTATTGTACTGTTTTCTAGGTCTGTACTAACCTAATAGAACAATCTGAGTTTGGCATAAATATTATATTTCTCTCAATCTGTCTATCTGTATCTGATTGTTATCTTTTTAGTAAGTGGGATTGTCATACATACCATGCTGTACCTACTTTCATGATAGAATATGTCACCAGTTGCTTTTTATGTCAATACATTTAGTTCTAATTTTTACACAGTCTGCATGTAATTCCATTATAAAAATATTTAATGAAATTAATAAAACATCTATTCAATGTTTAGCATAAACACTCTGCAATGAATATTATTTTCATGTATGTTAGTGTATTGTTTCATTATTATTTAGAAGATATTTCAAGATAAGGTGTTTCTGAGTTGAATGGCATATATTGTTTGTTTTTATTGTCAATACTTCTTCAAAATAGGTTGTATAAATTATCTCATTAACATATTAATAGCATGTATTCCCCACCTTTTGGGCTCTTTCAAAATTTGATAACTTTCCCTATACTATAGTGAAACAAAAGTCTTTTTTCTTTTGCATTTATGTTACTATTAAAGAGACAGCATATTTTACCTTTGAAAATTATTTCTCTTTATTTCCTTGTCCCGCAGATACAACTAGATAATACACATGTCAGAGTAAATGACCCAGAAGACAACACAAAGATTTGCAGAACAGACCCTCCACAGCTAAATGTAAAGAAGAGGCCACATCCAAGGGGGTAGGAAAGGCAGAGATGTGGTCAGGAGACAGATGGACTTGTGGGACGGTCTACAGAAGGGAGAGACACCCCGAGCATGGAAAGAGGAAATGGCCAGATCCTCACAACAAGCACCCCAGGCACTAGAACCCACAAGAAAATCAGAGCGGCACAATTTCACTACTTCTTACAATCAGGAGGGCTTAACTAAACCTAATATTTAAAAATCAGAGCTGAGAGGATAATAGGAAACTGAGTCTCCACCCTTAAATATATGGTACAACAAACTGTCCCTTAGAGATACAGCATAAAAACAGCAGTTTGAAAAACACCAGGGGTATATGGGAGAGTGAGCTGTCTACTAATCTCAGAGCTTGTGCTGGAGGGGCCAGGACTGATGGGAAACTTCTTCAGGAGCAAAGGAGCTGCCTGGTGCCATTTCCTTCCCTGTCCTCCAGCCTAGACACAGACACCTGTGGGAAGCAGTGCAGTGCTAACATTCTCTGCATAATTTGCTAACAATGTGCCCGGTCCCTGTTTTCTGCAAACATGTCCCCTCCAGCCAGGCCTTGGTTCCAGGTGCCCTCCTACTGCAGACCTGCACAAACCTAGCTAACACTGGATTTCCTTCCCCTTCATTCTCATGTGGACCTACCCCATCCAATATGCCCTTGGACCCTGGCTGGAACCTATCCAAAGTGGTGCCAAAAGCCTGGCAGGGTACAAGCAGCCCCGAAAGGGACCAGCACCATTCCACACTGCCTCATGTCCCGAGGAGAGGGCAAGATAACCACACACACCAGTCCAACTGAGGCCCGAGTAGTGGGCTGGAGGCAGCCATCTAGTCTCACTACAGATCCCATCCAGCAATAAAAGCTTCTCAGAGGATAACAGAGAGAAAGCACCCAGCAGTTTGCTGCAATTGCATCTATGGCAAATGCCTGGTTTGACTCAATTCAAGTCCAATGAAGCCACAGACTACCCCACTAACAACACAGGGACCAAACCTGCCCACCACAGGCAAAGCGAGACATCATAGACAATTAGACTTAAGTCAAAAGTGGCTCAGCCACAAGGCACAAGCAATACACATAGGAGATATCCCTGCAGCAACAGATTCTGATAAATAGGGGACACTGCACTGCTTTATAAGGCCACTACTTTCAAGAGCAAGAGACATAGCTGTTTTCCTAACACAAAGAAACAGACAGAGAGTTAGACAAAATGAAAGAAAAAGAAAAAATCACAGAAAGAGAGCTAAACACAATGGGGATAAGTAATATGTGTGATAGAGAATTAAAGGTAATGGTCATAAAAATACTCACTGGACTTGAGAAAAGAGTGGAGGACCTCAGTGAGACCCTTACGAAAGAGACAGAAAACATAAAATAGAACCAATCATAGATGAAGAACTCAAAAATTGAAATTAAAAATAAACTAGTGGGATAAATACTGGATTACAGGAAGCAGAAGAACAGATTAGTGATCTGGAGAACAGAGCAAGAGAAAGCAATTACGCTGGGCAGGAGAGAAAAATCTTATAATAAAAATGAAAATACACCATCAAGCACAATAATATTCACATAATAGGGATCTCAGAGGAAGAAGAGAGAGAAAAGGGGGTAGAAAAACTATTTGAAAAAATAATAGCAAAAAACATCCCAAATTTAAGGAAGGAAACAGAAATTCAGATCCAGGAGGTCCAGAGAGCCACCAACAAAATCAACTCACAGAGATCCACACCAAGACACATAGCAATTAAATTAGCAAAAAGTAGTGATAAAACGAGAATTTAAAAGCAGCAAGAGAAAAGAAAACAGTTACATACAAAGGAAACCTCAGAAGGTTATCAGCTGATTTTTAAGCAGAAATCTGACGTGGCAAAAGGGAGTGACATGATATATTCAAAGTGCTGAAAGAAAAACCCCTGCAGTGAAGAATACTCTATCCAGCAAGGTTATCATTCACAATACAAGAGGAGATAAAGAGTTTCCCAGACAAACAAAATTTAAAGGAATTCATGACCACTAAACCAGCCCTACAATAAATGTTAAAGGGGACTCTTTGAGTGGAAAGGAAAGACTATAAGCAGGAATAAAAAAAAGTGGCAAGCAGAGAAGCAGTAAAACTGAGTATATCTATAAAAATCAGTCAAACAATTCACAAAATAAATGGATGTAAAGTATGACATCTTACTCTCAAACATGAGTAGGGGGAGAGTAAAGAATGGGTTCAAACATAAATGATCATCAACTTAATATAGACTTCTATATGCAGAAGACATTATATACTAACCTAATGGTAATGACAATCAAAAACCAGTAATAGACATGCAAAAGAGGGAGACACAGAGAGAAAGAGAGAGAGAGAGAAAGTCAAGTATATTACTAAAGAAAACCAGCAAACCATGAGAAAAGAGAGCAAGAAAAGAAAGGAATGGAGAAAAACTACAAAAACAACAATAAAACCAATAAAAAGGGGGAAATAAGTGCATATCTATTAATAATTACTTCAAACTTAAATGGACTAAATGTTCCAATCAAAAGAGATAGGGTGACAGAATGGATAAGAAAGCAAGACCCATGTATATGCTGCCTACAAGCGACACATTTCAGATCTAAAGACACATGCTGATTGAAAGTAAAGGAATGGAAAAGCATTTATCATGCAAATGGAAGTGAAAAGAAAGCCAGGGTAGCAATACTTGTATTAGACGAAATAGATTTTAAAAGAAAGACTCTAATAAGAGACAGAGAAAGATACTAAATAATCATAAAGGGGACATCCAACAAGAAGATATAACAATTGTAAATATTTATGCACCCAATACAGGAGTACCCAAATACAGAAAGCAGCAAATAAGAAATAAAGGAAGTAATCCATAGTAATATAATAATAGTAGTGGGCTTTAACTCCCCACTTAATCAAATGACAGTGTCCAAATAGAAAATCAACTAGGAAACAGTGGCTTTGAGTAACACATTGGGTCTGATGGATCAAACAGATTCTTTCAGAACATTCTATCCTAAAACTGCAGAAGACACATTCTTTTTAAGGGAACATGGAACTTTCTCCAGAATAGACCACGTATACGACCACAAAACAAGTCTCAAGAAATTCAAAAAGACTGAAGTCATACCATCCATCTTTTCTGACCACAATGCTATGAAACTGAAATCACCCACAAGAAAAAATTTGGAAAAAACACAAATACATGGAGGCAAAGTAACATGCTATGAAACAATGAATGGGTCAACCAAGAAAACAAAGAAGAAATAAAAGAAAAATACATGGACACAAATGAAATTGAAAATGCAATGGTCCAAAATCTTTGGTCACTGCAAAAGCTGTTCTAAGAGGGAAGTTTATAGCAATACAGGCCTACTTTAAGAAGAGAAAAAAACAAAATCTCAAACAAACCACCTAACCTCACATCTAAAGAGCTAGAAAAAGAACAAGCAAAACCCAAAAGTAGTATAAGGAAATAATAAAGATTGGATCAGAAGTAAATAAAATAGAAATTAAAAGAAAAAAATAACAAAAAGCAATAGAGCAGATCAATGACATCAGGGTCTGATTCTTTGAAAAGATCAATAAAATTAATAAACCTTTAGCCAGACTCATGAAGAAGAAGATGAGGAGGAGGTGGGGGAGGGGGAGGAAAAAGGGGAGGGGGAGAAAGGAAGAGGAACTCAAATAAAAAAGCAGAAAGGAAAGAGGAGACATGATAACCCACACCACAAAACCACAGAGAATTCTAAGAGAATATTATGTTAAATCATATGCCAACAAACCAGACAAGCTAGAAGACATGGACAAATGCCTAGAAACCTAGAACCTCCCAAAACGGATTCAGCAAGAAAGGAAATTTGAACAGACTAATTACCAGTAAAAAATGGAATCAGTAATAATAAAAAAAAAAAATCCCAACAAACAAAAGTCCAGGACCAGATAGCTTCACAGGTGAACTCTACCAACACTGAATAAAGAATTAATCCCTATTCTATTCAAACTATGCCAAAAAGTAGAAGAGAAAAAAAGCTTCCAGTTTCATTCTATGAAACCAGCATTACCTTGATACCTAAACCAGATAAAGACACTATAAAAAAAAAGAGAACTACAGGTCAATATCTCTGGTGAATACAGATGCAAAAATCCTGAACAAAATATTAGTAAACTGAATCCAACAATATATCAAAAAAATTCACCATGATCAGGTGTAGTTCAATATTCACAAATCAATCAATGTGATACATCATATTAACAAGAGAAAGGATAAAAACCATATGATCTTTTCAATAGATGCAGAAAAAGCATTTGACAAAGTACAACATCCACTCATGATAAAAATCCTCAACAAAGTAGGTTTCGAGGGAACATCCCTCAACAAATAAAGGCCATAGACGAAAAACCCACAGCTAATATCATCCTTAATGGGGAAAAACTGAGAGCTTTCCTCGTAAGACCAGGTACAAAACGGGAGTGTCCACTTTCACCACTTTGATTCAACATAGTACTAGAAATCTTAGCCACAGAAGCCAAACAAGAAAAGGGAATAAAAGTCATCCTAATTGGTAGGGAAGCAGTAAACTTCCATTATTTGCAGATGGCATGATACTATAAATAGAAAACCCAAAAGACTCCATCAAAACTTACTAGAACTGATAAATGAATTCAGTAAGGTCACAGGATACAAAGTTAATATACATTAATCCATTGAATTTCTATACACTACTAATTATTAAGCAGCAGAAAGAGAAATTAAGAAAACAATCCCATTAACAATTGCACCAAGAAGAATACATAGGAATAAACTTAACCAAGGAGGTTAAAGACCTGTACTCTGAAAACTATAAAACACTGAGGGGTGCCTGGGTGGCTCAGTAGGTTAAGTGAGGGATTCTTGATTTCAGCTCAGGTCATGAGCTCAGGGTCCTGGGATCAAGCCCTGCATCAGGCTCTGAGCTCAGTGCAGAGTCAGCTTGGGATTCTCTCTCTCCCTCTCCCCCTGCCCCTCTTCCCACTTGCACTCTCTCTCTCTAAAATACATAAATAAAATCTTTTGGAAAAAAACATTAACAAAAGAAATAAAAAATGACACAAATGAAAAGATATCACATGCTCATTGATTGGAAGAACATATATTGTTAAAATATCTATACTACCCAAAGCAATCTACAGATTTAATGCAACCCCTATCAAAATACCAACAACATTTTCCATAGAACTAGAACAAATAATCCTAAAATATGTATGGAACCACAAAACATCTGGGATAGCCAAAGCTGTCCTGAAAAAGAGGTATCTGGAGCTGGAGGTATCACAATCCCATATTTCAAGATATACTACAAAGCTGTAGCAATCAAAACAGTATTGCACTGGCACAAAATTGGACACAGATCAGTGGAGCAGAACAGAGAGCCAATAAATAAACCCACAATAATATGGTCAATTAATCTTCAACAAAAGAGGCAATAATATGCAATGGGAAAAGACAGTCTCCTCAACAAATGATGTTGGCAAAACTGGACAGCTCCATGCAAAAGACCAAAACTAGACTACTTTTTCCACCATCCACAAAAATAAATTCAAAATGGATTAAGTACCTAAATGCGAGACCTGAAACCAGAAAAATCCTAGATGAGAACACAGGCAGTAATTTCTCTGACATTGGCCATAGCACAGTTTTATAGATATGTTTCCTAAGGTAAGGAAACAAAAGAAAAATAAATTACTGGAACTACATCAAAATAAAATAAACAATCAACAAAACTAAAAGACAACTGACTGAACGGGAGAAGATATTTGCAAAGACATATCAGATAAAGGGTCAGTATCCAAAATATATAAAAAGAAATGATACAACTCAACACCAAAAAAAAAAAATCCAATTAAAAATGGGCAGAAGACATAAAAAGACAAACTTCTTCAAAGACATACAGATGGCCAAGAAACACATGAAAAGATGCTCAATGTCACTAAACATCAAGAAAATGCAAATGCAAATGCAAATATCACCTCACATCTGTCAGAATGGTCAAAATCAACGTAAAAAACAGTAAGTGTTGAAAAGGATGTACAGGAAAAGGAACACTTTCAAAATTCATTTCAGTTATCTACATTTATTCTTTTTTTTTTTTTTAAAGATTCATCCATTTATTCAACAGAGAGAGACACAGCGAGAGAGGGAACACAAGCAGGGGGAGTGGGAGAGGGAGAAGCAGGCTTCCCGCCGAGCAGGGAGCCCGAAGCGGGGCTCGATCCCAGGACCTGAGCTCAAGGCAGATGCCCAAGGCCTGAGCCACCCAGGCACTCCTATCTATATTTATTCTTAAGATAAATTTGAAAATAAATTTATAATTGTTTTGTATCAGATATTACTAAATTCTTATGTCTAATCATCTCTCAGCTTATTGTCTTAGAAAACATTATTTCTCTAATTATATGAAAAACAACTTTAAAATGTATATAGAGAAGTTTGGGAATATAAGGTAACATTTTAGAAAAAGTGTCAATCATTTCACAAGTTTGTTGACTGCTCACCTGCCCAGTTCTGCTTTGTGATCTATCATCATCATTTTCAAATGCTTAATTGCAAATAAAGGTTGGTATGTACATGATTAAATTACACTCCAGGTAGATTTGCAAGATTTAATAAAAAGTAGAGGAGGATGACCAGATAATTTTAATTTCAGATAAACAACTTTTTTTTTTTTTGGTATAAGTATGTCCCAAATGTTGAACACAAATCCAAATTTAGTTGGAGTTCCATATTTTATCTGGCAATTCTAACCCCAGCATGAGGTCAAGTTCCATTCAATTTAAAGAAAATGTTCCTTAATTTCAAGTTTGTAAGTTTATCTTTTCTAAATTTTAATGTGAATTCAAAAATACATTAACTTTAAAAATTATTTCCATTTTTTTCCTTACATTTATAATTTTGAATTTTCAAAAATACATTTTCTTTAAAAAAAGAAGTTGGTAAAGTTTGGTCTCTTTGATTAACACAATAAAAAGTTGAAAACCTTATGTGTAACAAGGTTCCTATATAAAGTTAATAAAATCCTAAGCTAGAGAACCTATAGCTTATGGCATACCCCTTAACTCCACTACCTTGGAAAGTAAAATAACAATGCTCCAATGCTGCTATAAATTTGTTCTGTAAAGCCCAGAGGGTAGATACCAAAGATGAATTCTGAAAGGGCCTAGAGCAAAATCTTCCTACACTCAATTTGGTCTAGTATGCCAAATATTTTATTGGGATCAGAAGAAAAGTTCATCTACTCCCACAATGCCACCTTCAGTCAGAACACAATTACGAATTCACAAAATGTAAGAGTTCATTTTATTTTCTAAAAATGTCTCTTTTTAAAAATGAAAAAAAGGAAATGAGCAAAAAGGATTGTGCAAAAAATAAGATACCAGATTTCAGATTTTGACCATTCGAAGAAGCAAGTATAATCTTGAAAATGTGAATTGTATTTCATTGTATTATATTACAGATAAAAAGTGTAAAAGAATACTGTGCATGAGAGGAGGAGCAAAATGGTGGAGGAGTAGGGGACCTAAATTTTGAGGGTCCCAGGAATTGAGCTGGATAAGTATCAAACCATTCTCAACACCTACAACCCCAAAAGGAGATCGAAGAAAAGAATAGCAGCAATTCTATGAACAAAAATGCCACCACTTTCTGGAAGGTAGGACGTGCAGAAAAGTGAATCAGAGGCGATACATGGGAAGATGGACCACGGGGGAAAGGGAGGCTTCATCAGTTGGCTCCTGGCAAGTGGTAGAGCCACGGAGCCCAAAACCGGAATGTTTAGAAGTTGGCGCCGGTGAGGGACGTCGTTCCAGTGGCTAAGCGTGGGGGTGGAACCCTCGCTGGGACAGTGTGGTCTCAGGACCCTCGGGGTCACAGAAAGACCGGGGATGCCTGAGTGCAGCAGAGCGCCCAGGTGTCGCAGCAGGGAAGCCGGCTGCAGAGACGGAGCCAAGGAGTGGGCTCTCAGCTCGGGGTGGCCATAAACCATGATCCATGGCACAGTCGGACCACTGCTCTTCCAGCAGGGACCCGACAAGTGGCAGATCCAGGGAGACTCCCCTTCCTCCCATGGGAGGAGCAGCGTGAGAACCACTGCAGGACTCTGCTAGGTTTGGAGACTCCAAACGGGGTTGGGCGCCAGAGATAGAAACACTTGGTCACAGGCTGGGTGAGCATGGAGTGCCCCCGGAGACTGGGGAGACAGGAGTGATTGACTGCTTTTCTCCGGAGGCTTACTGAGGATTGGGGCCCTGAGTTCTCAGCTCCTCCGCGGCAGAGATTGGGAGACTACCATTTTCATTCATCCTCCAAAGCTGTACAGAAGCATTCAGGGAAAAAAAAGTTCCGGAGAGCAAACCCGAGCAGATTACTTGGCCCGGCCCCTGACAAAGGCGGGGCAAGACCACCTCAGGCAAAGACATCTGAGAATCACGGCAACAGACCCCTCCCCCAAAAGATCAGCAAGAACAGCCAGCCATGACCGAGTTTACCAATCAAAGAGAACTGCAGAACTCCAGCACTAGGGGAATACAGCACATAGACTTCATGGCTTTTTCCCCATGATTCTTTAGTCTTTCTAAGTTAATTTTTTAAATTTTCTTTATTTTTTCTTTTCTATTTGTTTTTAATTTTTCTTTTTCCCTTTTTCAATCAACATCTTATCAATTGCTTTTTTTAAAAAATCTTGTTTAATTTTCATTTTTAGAGTCATATTATATCCCTTCATTGTAGTTAATCTTATTTTTTGTATATATATGTTTTTCTCCCTTTAAAATTTTGGGATACAGTTTCTTCTAAGAGACCAAAATATACCCTATATCTCTAGTGTATGGCTTTGCTCTAGTCTCCTGACTGATCACATTCCCTTCTCCCCCGCCTTTTTCAAATTTTTTTTCTTTCTTTTTTCAACCAACTTCTTATCTTATAAATTCCTGTTATAAAATCTTTTATAATTTTCATATTTACAGTCATATTCCATCCCTTCATCATATGTACCCTTATTTTTGTACATATATATTTTTCTTTCTTTAAAATTGTGGGTGGCAGTATCTTCTAACATACCAAAATATGCCCAAAATCTAGTGTGTAGCTCTCATCTATTCACCAGCCTGATCATATTCTTTTTTTTTTTTTTTCCTTTCTTCTCCCCCCAGTTTTGGGTCTCTTCTGAATTGTTTAGTGTATATTTTTCTGGGGTCATTGTTACACTTTTAGCATTTTGTTCTCTCATTCATCTATTCTCCTCTGGACAAAATGACAAGACGTAAAAACTCACCTCAAAAAACAAAGAACAAGGGGCACCTAGGTGGCTCAGTCGTTAAGCATCTGCCTTTGGCTCAGGTCATGATCCCAGGGTCCTGGGATTGAGCCTCGCATCAGGATCCCTGCTGTGGCAAGCCTGCTTCTCCCTCTCCCACTGCCCCTGCTTGTGTTCCCTCTCTCACTGTCTCTGTCTCTCTGTCAAAATAAATAAATAAAAGCTTTAAAACAAAAAAAAACTTATTAAAAAAAAAAAGAAGAAGAACAAGAGGTTGTACCGACTGCCCGGGATCTAATCAATATGGAAATTAGTAAGATCTCAGAACTACAGTTCAGAATAATGATTATAAAGATACTACCTGGGCTTGAAAAAAGCATGGAAGATGCTAGAGAATCCCTTTCTGGAGAAATAGAAGAACTAAAATCTAATCAAGCTGAAATCAAAAAGGCTATTGATGAGGTGCAATAAAAAATGGAGGCTCTAACAGCTAGGATAAATGGGGCAGAAGAGAGAATTAGTGATAAAGAAGACCAAATGATGGATAATAAAGAAGTGAGAAAAAGAGAAATAAAGAACTACTGGATCACGAAGGCAGAATTCGAGAGATAAGTGATACTACAAGACAAAACAGTATTAGAATAATTGGGATTGCAGAAGAAGAAGAAAGAGAGAGAGGGGCAGAATGTATGTTGGAGCAAATTATAGGGTTGAACTTCCCTAATTTTGGGAAAGAAACAGGCATCAAATCCAGGAGGCACAGAGAACCCCCTCAAAATCAATAAAAATAGGTCAACATCCCAACATCTAATAGTAAAACTGACAAGTCTCAGACACAAAGAGAAAAACCTGAAAGCAGCTCAGGATAAGAGGTCTGTAACGTACAATGGTAGAATCATTAGGTTGGCAATAGACCTATCCACAGAGACCTGACAGGCCAAAAAGGACTGCCATGACATATTCAGAGCACTAAACAAGAAAACAATGCAGACAAAAATACTATATCCAGCTAGGCTGTCACTGAAAATAGAAGGAGAGATAAGCTTCCAGGACAAACAAAAACTAAAGGAATTTGAAAACAGGAAACCAGCCCTACAAGAAATATTGAAAGGGGTCCTCTAAGTAACAAGAGAGCCTAAAAGTAACATAGAGCAGAAAGGAATAGAGACACTATACAGTAACAGTCACCTTACAGGCAATACAGTGGCACTAAATTCATTTCGTTCAATAGTTACCCTGAATGTAAATGGCCTAAATGCCACAATCAAAAGACAGGGTATCAGATTGGATAAAAAAACAAGACCCATCGTTATGCTGCCTGCAAGACAAATGTTTTAGACCCACAGACACCTCCAGATTGAAAGTGAGGGGGTGGAAAACCATTTACCATACTAATGGACACCAAAAGAAAGCTTGGGGGGGGCAATCCTTATATCAGACAAAACAGATTTTAAACCAAAGACTATAATAAGAGATGAGGAAGGACACTATATCCTACTTAAAGGGTCTATCCAACAAGAAGATCTAACAATTGTAAATATCTATGCCCCTAACATGGGAGCAGCCAATTATATAAGCCAATTAATAACAAAAGCAAAGAAACATATTGACAACAATACAATAATAGTAGGGGACTTTAACACCTCCCTGACTGAAATGGACAGATCATCTAAGCAAAAGATCAACAAGGAAATAAAGGCTTTAAATGACACACTGGACCAGATGGACTTCACAGACATATTCAGAACATTCCATCCCAAAGCAACAGAATACACATTCTTCTCTAGTGCCCATGGAACAGTCTCCAGAATAGATCACATCCTAGGTCACAAATCAGGTCTCAACCAGTACCAAAAGACTGGGATCATTCCCAGCATATTTTCAAACCAAAATGGTTTGAAACTAGAACTCAGTCACAAGAGGAAAGTTGGAAAGAACTCAAATACATGGCGGTAAAGAGCATCCTACTAAAGAATGAATGGGTCAAATAGGAAATTAAGGAGAATTTAAAAAATTCATGGAAACCAATGAAAATGAAAACACAACTGTTCAAAACCTTTGGGATGCAGCAGTCCTAAGAGGAAAATATATAGCAATACAAGCCTTTCTCAAGAAACAAGAAAGTTCTCAAATACATAACCTAACCCTACACCCAAAGGAGCTGGAGAAAGAACAGCAACTAAAGCCTAAACCCAGCAGGAGAAGAGAAATAATAAAGATCAGAGCAGAAATCAATGAAATAGAAACCAAAAGAACAGTAGAACAGATCAACAAACATAGGAGCTGGTTCTTTGAAAGAATGAACAAGATTGATAAACCTCTGGCCAGATTATAAAAAGAAAAGAGAAATGACCCAAATAAATAAAATCATGAATGAAAGAGGAGAGATCACAACTAACACCAAAGAAATACAAACAATTATAAGGACATATTATGAGCAACTCTATACCAGCAAATTAGACAATTTGTAAGAAATGGATGTATTCCTGGAGAAGTATAAACTACCTAAACTGAACCAGGAAGAAACAGAAAACCTGAGCAGATCCATAACCAGTAAGGAAATTGAAGAAGTAATAAAAAATCTCCCAACAAACAAGAACCCAGGGCCAGATGGCTTCCCAGGGGAATTCTACCAAACATTTAAAGAAGAATTAATACCTATTCTTCTCAAACTGTTCCAAAAAATAGGAATGGAAAGAAAACTTCCAAACTCATTTTATGAGACCAGCATTACCTCAATTCCAAAACCAGACAAAGATCCCATCAAAACGGGGAATTACAGACCAACATCCCTGATGAACATGGATGCAAAAATTCTCACCAAAACACTAGCCAATAGGATCGAACAGTATATTAAAAGGATTATTCACCATGACCAAGTGGAATTTATTCCTGGGCTGCAAGGTTGGTACAACATCTGGAAATCAATGTGATACAATACATAAATAAAAGAAAGAACAAGAATCATATGGTCCTCTCAATAGATGCAGAAAAAACATTTGACAAAGCACAGCATCCTTTCTTGATCAAAACTCTTCAGAGTGTAGGGCTACAGGGCACATATCTCAATATCATAAAAGCCATCTATGAAAAACCTACAGCAAATATCACTCTCAATGGGGAAATCTGAGAGCTTTCCCCCTAAGGTCAGGAACACGGCAGGGATGTCCACGATCACCACCAATATTCAACATAGTACTAGAAGTCCTAGTCTCAGCAATTGGACAAAAGAAAGAAATGGCATCCAAATCGTCAAAGAAGAAGTCAAACTCTTACTCTTTGCAGATGATATGATACTTTATGTGGAAAACCCAAAAGACTCCACCCCAAAACTGCTAGAACTCATACAGGAATTCAGTAAAGTGGCAGGATATAAAATCAATCCACAGAAATCAGTGACATTTCTATACGCCAACAACAAAACAGAAGATAGAGAAATGAAGGAGTTGATCCCATTTACAATTGCACCCAACACCATAAGATACCTAGGACTAAATCTAACCAAGGAGGCAAAGAGTCTGTACTCAGAAAACTATAGAATACTCATGAAAGAAATTGAGGAAGACACAAAGAAATGGAAAAACGTTGCATGCTCATGGATTGGAAGAACAAATATTGTGAAATTGTCTATGCTACCTAGAGCAATCTGTACATTTAATGCAATCCCTATCAAAATACCATCAACTTTTTTCACAGAAATGGAACAAATAATCCTAAAATTTGTATGGAACCAGAAAAGATCCCAAATAGCCAGAGGAATGTTGAAAAAGAAAAGCAAAGCTGGTGGCATTATAATTCCGGACTTCAAGCTCTATTACAAAGCTGTCATCATCAAGACAGTATGGTACTGGCACAAAAACAGACACATAGATCAATGGAACAGAATAAAGAGCCCAGAAATGGACCCTCAACTCTATGGTCAACTCATCTTCGACAAAGCAGGAAAGAATGTCCAATGGAAAAAAGACTGTCTCTTCAACAAATGGTGCTGGGAAAATTGGACAGCCACATGCAGAAGAATGAAACTGGACCATTTCCTTACACCACACACAAAAATAGCCTCAAAATGAATGAATGACCTAAATATGAGACAAGAATCCATCAAAGTCCTTGAGGAGAACACAGGCAGCAACCTCTTCAACCTCAGTTGCAGCAACTTCTTCCTACACACATCACCATAGGCAAGGGATGCAAGGGCAAAAATGAACTATTGGGACTTCATCAAGATTAAAAGTTTTTGCACAGCAAAGGAAAAAGTCCACAAAACCAAAAGACAACTGACAGAATGGGAGAAGATATTTGCAAATGACATATCAGATAAAGGGCTAGTATCCAAAATGTATAAAGAACTTATCAAACTCAACACCCAAAGAACAAATAATCCAATCAAGAAATGGGCAGTAAACATGAACAGATATTTCTGCAAGGAAGACATCCAAATAGCCAACATACACATGAAAAAATGTTCAACATTACTCGGCATCAGGGAAATCTAAATCAAAACCTCAATGAGATACCACCTCACACCAGTCAGAATGGCTAAAATTTACAAGTCAGGAAATGACAGATGTTGGCGGGGATGTGGAGAAAGGGGAACCCTCCTACACTGTTGGTGGGAATGCAAGCTGGTGCAACCACTCTGGAAAACAGTATGGAGATTCCTCAAATGTTGAAAATAGAGCTACCATACGACCCAGCAATTGCACTATTGGGTATTTACCCCAAAGATAGAAATGTAGTGATCTGAAGGGGTACATGCACCCCAATGTTTATAGCAGCAATGTCTACTACAGCCAAACTATGTAAAGAGCCAAGATGTCCATCGACAGATGAATGGATAAATAAGATGTCACACACACACACACACACACACACACACACACACACACAATGGAATATTATGCATCCATCAAAAAAAAAAAACGAAATCTTGCCATTTGCAATGACATGGATGGAACTAGAGGGTATTATGCTATGCAAAATAAGTCATTTTGAGAAAGACAAGTATCATACAATGAATATGAGAAAAAAGACAGACAATCATAGGGGAAGGGAGGAAAAAATGAAACAAGATGGAACCAGGCAGGGAGACAAACCATAAGTGACTCTTAATCTCAGGAAAGAAACTGAGGGTTGCTGGAGTGGTAGGGGGTGGGAGGGATGGGGTGGCTGGGTGATGGACACTGGGGAGTGTATGTGCTATGGTGAGTGCTGTGAATTGTGTAAGACTGATGAATCACAGAACTGTACCTCTGAAACAAATAATACATTATATGTTGAAAAAAAAAAAAGAAGATAGTAGGAAGGGAAAATGAGGGGGGGGATCGGAGGGGGAGACGAGCCATTAGAGACTATGGACTCTGAGAAATAAACTGAGGGTTCTAGAGGGGAGGGGGTTGGGGGGATGGGTTAGCCTGGTGATGGGTATTAAGGAGGGCACGTACTGCATGGAGCACTGGGTGTTATACACAAACAATGAATCATGGAACACTACATCAAAAACTAATGATGTAATGTATGGTGATTAACATAACAATAAAAATTTAAAAAAACTAATGATGTACTATATGGTGACTAACATAATAAAATTAAATTAAAAAAAGAATACTGTGCATTTTTCTTCTTGTTTCATCTCACTTCGCATGCAATCTTTCATATACTGCCTTTTCAACAATTTTTTTGTATCCTGTTCCATTTCCCCCCTAAAATTCAACACATCTTTGTTCTTTTCCATTTCTATGCTTTTCTGTGCTCCTTGTTAAGCTAAATCCAAAAAGTGTCTAAAATGGTACCCATTTTTCTTCAGTATTAATGATTTTTAAAAATTAACAACAAAAGGAGAATGTAGTTGTTCCATGAAGTCACTGAGGGAACTAAAAATCTTAACATGAATATCCCTTATTTGAGCAACAGGGAGTTTAGCACCTGCCAATGGTAACAGACTAATTTAAGTCATTTCTATAAACTCTTTACTCAATAGGGATAGGAATAAATTTGTTTGAGTCTATTTGACTCAACATTATCTTTAGACTTTCTGTTCTCTTGTAATTTCACTTCCTCAACTATCTGCTTACCAATGCTCAGTTCTAATTGGTCTTTGGGAAGTAAGAAACCTGGGGATAATTGTTAGGTTGTGCCCATTTTAGTCTAATCCAGTCCAGTGTGTAGTGGACATGGAGGGGCCATATAGCAGATATTTATGGGAAATGCCTGTGTTAATTCAAGAGTTCATTATTCAATAGATATATCTATATTTTATTTCTATATTAATAATATAGTTATTCTCAATTATTACCACTTAACTACCCCCATGCTTTTAAAGCATATTAATATTTTGTCTGTAGAACTTAATAAAGAAATCATTTTTCTTTGTAACCAGGATAATTGAGTTGTCCTCAGCTTCTTAATATATCCATTTGGGAATATGCTCTTCCTTATTTTAAAAGGTTTACTAAAAAAATTAAAAATAATAAAAAAATAAAAGGTTTACTAAAAAACTATTACTTCTTATTCTGCGAGCAAAATAAGATAGTGTGATATTTTGATTTATAATTAGAAATAAACTATATATATATATATATATATATATATATATTTGGTCTTTGTCCACTATGCCTGCAGAGTTCTTATAAACCTTTGTTATCGGGCGCCTGGGTGGCTCAGTTGGTTAAGTGACTGCCTTCGGCTCAGGTCATGATCCTGGAGTTCTGGGATCGAGTCCCGCATTGGGCTCCCTGCTCAGCGGGGAGTCTGCTTCTCCCTCCGACCCTCTCCCCTCTCATGCTCTCTCTTTCTCATTCTCTCTCTCAAATAAAATAAATAAAATCTTTAAAAAAATTTAAAAAAACCCTTTGTTATCTTCTGAGAAGAACCAGAAAGGTATCTCTTGTTATGTTAATGAGGTGACTTGTGGACTCCAACTAAGGATGGGGGCTGGTTGCCAGGAGAACCAACCCTGTGAGAGGTTTGGAACTTTCAGGCCCATCCTCCAGGCACCCAGGTAAGAGAGTGGGGCTGGAATTTGATTCAGTTGCCAATGGCTAGTGATTTAGTTGATCCTACCTTTATAACGAAGCCTTCATAAAAATGCAAAATAGCTGGCTTCTGAAGTGCTGAAGGGAGCATTGAGGAACTGACTTTTTAAACTATGGAATCTGATGCTCTGGTAGATAGTGGAAGAATTGAGCTAAATTGAGGGACATCCAGGTGGTGTCCGGAGCCCTGCTTGTTGGGTGTATGGGGAAACCATCACACACATGCACATTGGAATTGGCTCCAGAACACGAAATAGATACCAAGAATCTCATTAAGCCAACGGACTTTTTAAAATCTCTTTATAGGGCGCCTGGGTGGCTCAGATGGTTGGGCATCTGCCTTTGGCTCAGGTCATGATCCCAGAGTCCTGGGATCGAGTCCCACATCGGGCTCCCTGCTCCTTGGGAGCCTGCTTCTCCCTCTGCCTCTCTCTCTCTCTCTGTCTCTCATGAATAAATAAATAAAAATATTTAAAAAAAATCTCTTTATATTTCATTGTTTTGAACATATTTACATTACAAAAGCATAAATGCTGAAATGGTTAGAGACATTATTATTGAGGAAATATACAAACACTGATGGATAGATAGATAATAAACAGATAATCTATAACTTAAATGCTCCTGAAGTCATTTTATATCTTCACTATTATTTAAATAATCTTAATCCAAAGCCCTCATATCAATCTTTCCACACTTTCCTAGAAGCACAAACACAGGAAATATTCTGAATTTGTTTTCTGAAATGTTAATTTAAATATATGCATGTTTTTGTGAACTCTGTCAGAGCTCACAGGTTTCTATTTGCAGTATTCTCTTTTTCACTTTTTTAATTAGTACTAATTTCCTGTTAATCAAAGAGTTGCTATTTATGGGGGCTCTTTATATTTAAATATTCACCAGGAGAGTGATTTGCCTGTTTTAGTTTTCAGTGTTTTGTAAATTGATGTTTATATTTTATAAAATAAAAATTTTATAAAATAAAAAAAATATATTTTATTTAACTTTACATTGCAGTCCGATAACATGCTTAGAAATTTTTAAAAACAATTATATGCATTTTCCTTAACTATTTTTTTAGTTTTCAATGAATGTTTCAATGTAATATACAATCCCTGTTGGTTGGATAAAAATTTTAATACCAAAATATTTTAATAATATCTATTAGCTTCTTTGTGGTGAGCAATGAAATCAGCACTCCTTTATTACACAATATTGTACCAGCCATACTTTTATGTCCTTATGTTCGACTGTATAAAGTCTAGGAATAAAAACAGAACCTTCTTGCTTCAAGAAATACGTTGCTTAGAAGACTGATTCAACTAAATCATCTTGTTCTTTAAGACTTAAAGACTTGTCTCAATCCAAAAATGATATGTTATAAACACTGTCCAATCCTAACCAACTGCCTGGCTTGCAAGACCTGCCTTAAAATAACCCAACATAGGCCCTACACCTTTCCATAATTTTCCCATTTGGAGATGCTACAGAGACCATGTCACCTAGTTTTCTTCCATATTTCAGTAAGTTTAATGGACTTCACTTTACCCCATCAATGTGCTTTTACTGATGATCATTTGGGAGTCAACAGAAGTATGCCTTGGTTAAAATCATGTATTTCTCTGTTTTATTTAATTATTTTAATCAGACATTCTAATCATGCTAACCATGATAATCAATACTAAGCATGCTATTTTAGCACTTATCTGGTGTATATATGTATGTACATATGTATGATTGCTTGTATGTAGAGATATACATATGATACCCCATCCTTGTATTTATAATTTTTGTCTCCTAAAACCATATGTATTTTTTCATTTTTAAACTATAAATATGGAAAATTTTATATTTGAATATTGGAATTCAATCAATTCTTTTAATTATTTATATAAGCCCATTCTTTACATTATTTTACCATAGACTTTTTTTCATCTTTCTTTTGGTGGGGTGATTGAATGTCCTGTGTTTTATAACTTTTACTTTATAGGTTTCTTAATAGAAAAATTCCTGGTGAAGGATTTCAATTACCCTCTCCTTACTCCATAGCATTTTTGATAACTTTAAAAAAATTTTTCAAGAATTCACTTTGTAATTTTGGCAGAAAAATGGGCATTTTAAATACTATATGAGCACAATTTTGCATTCCTTTTTCTTTCTTAAGTGTTGTCATTGCTGTTTATTTTATAGGATAGCTGCCTGTTTAGTAACTTGCCAGTGAAATGTGTGTGTGTCCTCTCTTCAGTGTATAACCACTTATGCTACTCATCAGTTATTGAAAGTTCTTGGTATTATTTTAAGTGTGTCTTCCTGGAGTCTCCCCTGTGTCTGCTTAGCTTTGTCAACAATCTGCTCAAACATCTGAGCCAGCAATTCTTGTATCTCTCCCCCTTTCCCCCTGATGCAAATGTGGTGCAGGGAGCATATTCAATGACCAGGTGGCTTTCAGTTCTGTACAGTTTTACTTTCTGCTGGTTCCTCTCACGTTCCTTGACATGTATGCTCATTATCACAATCAATCTGGGATGTATACAGTGGGTCAAGGTGTTCTCCGAAGGCACAAGTCTATGCAGTGAGCTTATCACAGCCTCTTACATGTAACTCATCTCCTGGGTCTTCCTGTTAAACTTCTGTCCAGACTACTGGATTATTGCTTGCCCAACCAAGGCTACCACCTCAAGTTCACTGAGATACTGGCTTTCTCCCTCCCACCTCCCCATGCTGAGATTGCTTCTCTTATTGCCAATGCCTATAGACAAGGGGTTTTCCATGCTCTAGTCCAAATCAAGGAACTGCTATCCGATGGCAAAGTCACTCATTTTGGGGGGCATGTCCTAAACCTGGGAGAACTACCATGCTGACCAAGTCTGGGGAATAATTGCCCCAGGCAGAAACTCCACTGATTATCCTGTGTTCTTATCCACTGTGAGAGTCAAGATTCTAACATGGCCCATGGTCCCTGATTCTTGGTGTTCATATCTCATATCATCCCTCATTTAAGTATGGGCAGAACTTGTAACTTGCTTCTAGCCCTTAGAATATGGCAGTTGAAGAGACTGTGCAGCTGTAATTAAGGTCCCAAATCAACTGTATTTGAGTTCATTAAATATCCACCTATACATTTTGTTAGAGATTGGTAATATTTAAGTGGTTAATCCTTTTCAAAAGATTCTGATTAATTTGGAATAAGAGTATATGATCGGATAGTTTAATGAGTGTGCCTCCCATTCTTACCCCACATTTCAAAGCATTCCGTAGGACTTATTCTACATAAACATTAGAAAAGGAGATAGGGATTTTAAAAGAAATAAGCACGAGCCAGGATATAGCACGGTGGTAGGTACACATGTAAACACACACAATGGTCTTGAGTAAAATATAAAACAACTATAGCTAAAACAAAATTTGAGAGAACATTAGGAAATAAAGTCTTGGTTGTTAGAGAGAAGAGGACTGAGATGTAGGTGAAGGTCCCAGAATGGCTAGGTCAGGGTGTATGACTTGGTGCTGCTCTGATCTAACATGTGTGTTTTGTTTTGTTAGGGGTTTTGTTTGCTTGTTTGTTTGGTTTTGGTTTATTTCTTCTTCTTTTTTTATTTTTTTTTTAGTTTTTTTAAAGATTTTATTTATTTATTTGACAGAGAGAGACACAGCGAGAGAGGGAACACAAGCAGGGGGAGTGGGAGAGGGAGAAGCAGGCTTCCCGTAGAGTAGGGAGCCTGATGCGGGGCTCGATCCCAGGACCCTGAGATCAGGACCTGAGCCGAAGGCAGATGCTTAACGACTGAGCCACCCAAGCACCCCATCTTCTTTTTTTTTAATAGAGACAAAGACTTTACTTGTTGTTTTACTTTTTCAGTGTTGAAGGTAGGATTTAAGTACACAATCTATGGACAGAAAAAAATTGTATGATTATTTCAAATAATACAAAAAAGTTATCTTGGTAAAACTCAATACTTCTGAATTAACTAGGTATATAAGGAAACTTTGTTATCATGGAAAATGTAACCTAAATAAAGATCATCTAAGAGTATTTCTTCCCAGGGCATTCAAATGAGCTATCATAAAAAATATGGTTAGCAGCAGTTGTGAGGAGAATTGGTATCTTAATAAATCTATGAATTCTTGGTTAATGTCGGTGCATAAGAATAATTATAAATCCAACTATCTAAAAATAGTTTTCCTTTTGCGTTGGCGTAAATATGTTATTTCCTCAGGTTAATGGTGAATGAGGTAGACATTCTTCCAGCCTTGTGTGTCTATTATTCTAAATAATCTATTTTCATTAAGCCTCACTCTTTTCTTTATATCTTAAAAAAGATATATATCCTACAATGCAAAGTTTTAAATTCCAGATAAGACATATAAGCGCTCCACATTCCTACTTAATTAGATACAAGCATTTTTTTATTACTCACTTTTCCCCTATTTTTATCTTCCTTTATTTGAATGCCTTTTTTTCTCTATTGCTGCTCCATAGCATAAGTCTTAACCAAATGTTACTTATTAAGTGCCCTCATGTGGACTGCTACTAAAAAGATGTACCAATAGGCATGTTATAAGAATTTTGAAGAAGGATAAATTACCTTCTGAGAACTTAAGTTTCAAATGAAGTGGGGAGAATACAAATGTGGGAGGAGGAAAAATTGAAGTACAATAGAGAAAAAGATGACTAAAAACGGTACATCAACACAAAATGCTTACTGAAAAGGGTAAGTTAGGGAGATGGCTAAAATGGTGTCACACATATCTACCCAAAGCTTCATTATGAAAAAATAATTGTCAGATAGAATGAAGAGAACCACTGAATTTTGATATTTTGGAAAAGGAATAAACTTCACAGTACTAAAGAGTAATGTGATAATTGAAGTGAAAGGCAAAATTAACAGGATAGTCTGATAATAAAAGGTAGGTCCATTGTAAAAGATATGGCTAATGGGATTTACATTGGTTTGAAGAGTGTTCTATGAAAAGGAAAAGGTCACTGTGAGCTGAAGTTCCCAGGAATCAGTACTGAACTATAACAAAATCTGATAGACTGGGTGGCTTAAGCAACAGATATTTATTTCTCATAGTTCTGGAGGCTGGGAAGTCCAGGATCAAGGTGCTTGGCCTATTGGGTTCCTAGTGGGGGCTTTCTTCCTGACTTGCAGATGGCTGCCTCTAGCTATGTCTTCACATGAAGGAGAAAAAGAAAGCTAGCTCTCCTGTCTCTTCTTGTAAGGGTACTAATTCCATCATGAGGATCCCACCTTTATGACTCCAGCTAAATCTAATTACCTCCCAAAGCCCCATCTCCAAATACCATTCCAAAGGGGGTTAAAGCTTCAACATATAAATTTGAAGGGGAAACAAATATTTTATCAAAAACAGCCCATTACTCTTCTCTCCCTCCAGGTGATTTTCAGTCACTATGTGCCAATAATATTCTAAATCTCAGATCTTTACCTAGATAGCCTTTCTATGCTCCAGACTTGCATATTCAGCTTTTCTTTAATATTTTTGCTTCAATATGTCAGCACAGACTTCTCAAATCATGGTTAAGTTTGAACTCTTCATCCCTGTTTGCCTCTTCTCACTAACTGAGGTCTCTATTTTCCAAGTTGCTTAAAGCAGTAAGTATATTGGTTGGTGGTGTGAACTCTTCTGAATTTTTTATCCTATCTGTCTGTTACATCACTGTGCTCTGCTCACATTCAATTCAGTATGTTTCTGAAATCAATTTACTGCATTTCATGGCTATATCTACCATAGTGGCTTAAGTTATCACCACTATAGCAATATCTACCAAACTGGTTTTTCCTACTTCTACTCCTATAGATCACAGATTGATTTTCAACACATCAGCCTCGTATATTTTTTGAAAATGAAAATATAATTGTGCAAGAATTCTATTTAACAGCTTTCTTAGTGGGTTTCCACTGTCTTCAGGTAAAATTCAGATGCTGGAACAGGATCATGAAGACATGCATTATCAGGCTCCTATTAACCTATTGTTCACTATTCTGGCCATTCTAGTGAACTTAGAATTCACATTTGCTTACTGAGTTCCTCAATTCCCCAAGCATTTGTCACCTCACAACTTTTACATATGTTGTTCTATCTGCCTGGAAGATAGGACCTATTTTCCATATGTCTAAATCTAAATTTATCCTTCAGATGTCAGCCTAAAGTTCACTAAATCAAGATTATATTGATGCACCAATCCAAATTAAGTTTTCCCAGTGATTCTTTTCAAGTTCATCTGTACTCTTCTTTCATAAAATTTATCATCATAACTGTCTGGTCTTAATTTGCTTAATGTCTTTGTACTCTTCTTAAAAAGATTATAGGCTTCATGAAGGCAGACTTTTTTTTTCTTTCCTCTATTTCATTCACCAATGCATTCCTGAAACCTGGGAAAAAAATGTCTAGCACATAGACATTTTTCATTGAATAAATTAATTTGTCAATTTTTAAAAAAAATCTGCAATACTAAAAATCATTACTGAAGAGAACAGATTATCCAGACTTTAAACAAGTGAATGTGGAGATATAAAATATTTTAACCTATCAGACTAAGAGTCTGTTGAAATTCGAGGAAAAATTTACTAAAATGTGCCTTCTTTTGTTGTTAATACTCTGTATATAATATGAAGATAACCATCTAAGTATTTTTGACCTCTAAATCGGTGATTTTTCCTACTAGTCATTAATAGAGGCATATAGGACGTATGTGTGTGAGTTTGAGTAGGGAAAGGACACTGAGAAGGAAATTTAGCATAAGAAATAGAGTTATAGAAAAAAATTAGCATGTCATTAATTACCTGAGACAACTTAAATGTATATTAATTAATAACTAAATTTCTCTGAGTAATTCAGAACACTTTGTATAAATCTCCTCTCCAGACCTATGAGTCCCTGCCAATCTTTGCCTACAAACACTACTGTGTAACAGAACATGGGGAGGTAATAGGTACATTTGCTCCACTGATTGCAAGACCCTCTCCAGAGGCCGGATTCTGCCAAAACTGACATGTGCATAATTCCACCAGAAGCCAGTGGCAGTTTTACATGATTAAAGATGGCAGAATCAGGGCCACACATACATTTCCATGCAAATGTGCTTGAGAAAATAGCTTACAATACATTATATAAACATATTTAGAATGAATAAACACACTCAGCTAAATTTTCAAACATCTGTTCAAGCTTGTGGCAGCACCCCAGATTTGCATACATAACTCCTTTTTAAATAGGGTTTAATTTTGCCCTCCATATTATTAGATCATAGTAGCCTTTTAACTCCAAAATACATAACTGTCATTGTACCAATGATGCTAATCATCATTTTTTCAATCCTACTGCACTCACTTTTAGCTTTAGACTTCCTTCTGTGCTTCTTGTGAGAGAGAAGGGTCTATGACTGGGGGGAGAACTTTTATTCATATTCCAGATCAATCCATGTATTATCAAGAAAAGAACTGAGACTTGAATTATTTGCATAACTGTGCTTCTAGCCATATACAAATGCAGAAATTCTAAACACAAGATGCATATTATGCCCACTTAGTGGCATAAACCTGCCCCTGCTTGTAGTTTATGTACCCTAGAGTTCAAACAGTGGTGTAGTACCAATATATTGTTTTCTATTTTTATTTAGCATGTCTTTCCATAGTCTCTATTGGTTTCTGCAGAAAGTCATACAAATATATAACATACGATCTAAGGAAAAGTACCAGGGCTTACTTAGAAAACAAAATTTCCGAGCAAGTACTCCAGCTTCCTGCCATAAAGAGTAATGAAACTGAGTTCCTCCTTATAAAGAAATTCTGGAACAGATGAAGCAAATATTCATTTGTTTCTTTGAATAAGACCTGTTTTAAAAAGATACTGCTTGCATAAGAGTTATTAGGTTAGGAAAAAAAAACAAATTAAGAGTAGGAAAATATGCCACTCTCAAAATATGTTATTTTGGCATTGAAATTATTTTCAGCTAAAGGTAAGTAAAAAGCAACAAATGTAGAAAAGTTCTCTCAACCTTCTCCCCTTTCTTCCTAAAGACAGGATATAAATTCTCCTTCTACTAGAGACAGACTATTATCAGCTCATTTGCAACAAACAAAAAACAAAACTTACTCCATTAGTTCCATCCCATATATTTACCTTCCCACAATTTGCCATTCATGGAAGCCTACAATTGCTATCCTTTGTCCATTCTTCTACAAATGTATTTTCCTTTGTTGAAGATGTTCTATAAACCAGAGTTCTAAGCCATCACTTTGAGTTATTCTTATTTTTAGGTTTCTTTCATATGATGTGCACTGAATGCATTAATAAACTATTTGTTTTTCTCTTATTAATCTGTATTTTTGTTAAAGAGTCCCTGGTGAAAGCATAATGTAGATAGAGGTGAAGCTTTGCCTCCTCTCTACAAACAGTGCTTCTTACAAACTCTGTGTTGTTGTACTTGTTCCTAGAAAAAAAAATTGCATTCTCATTTTTGAATCTTTAAAATATGGATATTCCCTCCAAAATCTAGTTATGTCTTAAAAAAAAAGAAGCAAATAATGTAAATATTGAAACCAGGTATGGGGAAATAATTATTAGAATTCATTTCAAGTCAAGTCAGAGTCATTCATTCACCACATCATTACTTGGACCTAACATTCCACCAGTCTCTGGGGATATGTGATTTAACTAAATAAAGGCCCAATTTCACAAACATTACATTCTAAAAGGGATGTAAACAACAGACAGTTAAAATGTATTGTGGCAATTCTGTGATCGTGTACTAATCCAAAATTCAAATATGTTACCAGAAAGATTTCAAAGGATTCATTAATCTGAAGACTCAGAAACCCCTGTAAATGTGCAAGATGTGGCAGCAAACCCCTTTAGGTGCCTCCAAATCACCCCATCTGCTGGATTAATACCACAAAGTGACTTGAGTCAATTCCCCTAGAGTGAACAACTTGCTTGATTTGAAATTTTAACCAATAGATATTTCAGACATAATGAAATTACTATTTTTAAGTCTCTATGTTTTGTAATAATTTACAACTCATCAATAGATAATACAAAATATTTTATCTGGAAGTGTGGTGCTGTTTTAACTAAAACAAATGTGCAAGGCGTTGGCTTTGGGAGTACAGGGCAAGCAGAGGATAGAAGAACTGTACAACCTCAGGAAATTCTTAATGAGAATTGAAAAGACAGTAAGGGAGTTGTTACTGGAGGTTACATAAATGGGCAGGAAGCTTGGTAACATGGTCATTTGTAGTCATATGTAAAGTAGAAAATATATTTCATGACATGTTGGATTTGGTTAAGGAAATGTTCATGTTGAAAACACTAAATATAGTTATTTTAGGCATATATGAGAGGTGTGCCAAAAAAGGTAAATAATCAGTCTCAAGCAGAGTTTAGTAGACATTTAAGGGATTAGTGGTATCAAATTGAAGCCATTTTTCATGTCCAGTCTCTCCCTTAAAAAGCTCAAGTAAAAAAATGGCATCAAGGCAAAGTCAAATTCATAGCACTTCCAACAAAACATGGACTGAAAGTTAAAATCTCAATGCTGAGGCTTGAAGAACCTTTACTGAGATTTTGAAAAGACTGAAGGGCAGGCATGGTTGGGCTTCTAAGAATCTTAAGGGCATACTTATTAAAACAATCTTAAATAGACAAAAAGGCTTCTAAGTATCTAAACGTGCTGTGTGCATAGACTGACTATCAGCACAAAGTAAAAAGAGCCTAGAGTGAAATAAAATTATGTGTGACTTGTCTAATGAATTAAATGATATTTTAGTTCACAGAAATCCCACAAAGTTTTTAAGTCAACTATACCACTTTGCACTGGATGGGAGTGTAGGGGACAGATAACATGTCTCTCTGGCTTGCTAGTCTCAGTTCAGGAGAAATTGTATTCAAGGAACTGAACCTCAGAAAACACAGACATGATTTAGCACAAACTCAGAAATGTTACAGATAACATTCAAGAATTTCTGCTGAGCTGTATTAAATTTGCGACTTAGGAGAAAGTATACATGTTATATAATCCTAGCATAACAAGGTAAAAGCTTCTAAATTAAAATTTATTTTGTGAACTATTATAAGAAATTAAATTTAAGAATATTTAAGAATAATAGATTAAGTTTAAGAATATTTAACTGCACACCTGGGTGGCACAGTCAGTTAAGCGTCTGATTCTTGGTTTCAACTCAGATCATGATCTTGGGTCTTGAGATTGAGCCGCACATTGGTGGGCTCTGTGCTCAGTGCAGAGTCAGCTTGAGACTCTCTCCCCCTCTGCCCCTCCCCACTGCTCTCTCTCCCTCTCTCTCAAATAAATACATCTTTTTTTTTTTTAAAGAACATTTAACTTAACCTGAAGAGGCTCATCTGCATCTAGAACTGATTTGGAGGCTGAGATCCTAATCTTTGAACAAATGATGGAATGGAATGAAGCTTTTGGGGGGCTTGGAGGCAACTGACTTTATTTTGCATGTGAGAGAGATGTAAATAATTTACAACCAGTAGGCAGATACTACTATATTAAAATGGCCACAATATTTTTACTACTTCTCCCATTGAGAGAGAGAGACTTTTATTTTTCTCTCCATGATGGCTGATTCTGTCACTGATTTATAAATAAAACACTACAGAAGTGACACTGTCAATTTCCTGCACTAGGCCTTAGATATCTAGCAGCTTTGGTTATTGTCTCTTGGAACACTAGCTCAAAGTCCTAAAGCTGCCAAGGAATCCAACTACCCTAAGACTTCCATGATGGAGAGGCCACGTGTAGTCACTCCAATCAATAGTCCAAGTGAGTTAAGCCATCCTGCTAGCTGTGCCAAGGCATCCAAGATTTGAGCAGAGCCAACTTGGACCCTCCATGCCAGTCCATCAGCCAACTGAATTCCAATAAGTGACCTCAGTCAGTGCCAGGTGGAATAAAAAAAATGGCCACATGAGAACTGCTCAAATTTCTGATCAAACAAAATGAAAACAAAAATCATGAGATATAATAAAATGTGGGGATTTTTTTGTTGTTTGTTTTAAGACACTAAATATTGAGGTAACTTGTTAGGAAAAATTAGATAATCAGAACATAGGATTATAAAGGTCTTAGTTTTGGGTTACATGAAGATAGACATTTAAAACAATATAAGCTAGTGTTTGAAATTTGTTTCTCAGTCTGGATTATCTTGGTACTACTTTCTTTGATTTTACATAGACTTGAAATCCTAAGTCATTTAAAGATACTGAATATTACAGGCTACTTTTGAAGAATGGAAACAAATGCAAAAACAATATTATCAGTTAATGTCTATGGACATTTACAATAAAAAATCTGCAATATACTGCATTGGTTTACCTATTACCGTAGACATTAATAACCATTTACAGAGATCTTTTGATATAAAATCATGATGGGTATCTTAAATGACACTTTTATATTTATTATTAGGTAAATCATATATCTAATTTTGAATTGCAATTTTCTTTTCCTTTTCAGTGATTACTTAATCTGTAATACCTATTTAACAGTAGTAGATCAAAGATTCTCCCTATCTGAACTTATAAAAAAGTAGATAAAGCATACTCTATCCCTTCATAAGCTTATTTTTATAGCCTTAGTAATACTCAATACCTAATAATCTAAAACTACATTAACAACTTTATAAACTACATTTTGAATATATAAAATGAATAAATCACACCAATAAGAAATACATCCCTCATTATAAGAATGTTATTACAATGTCACTTTTAAAAGAATAATATACATTTAATAGATTTTGCAGAAAGAGAGAAACAATCAGTAAAATCTGAAAGTAAAGATGGTAGTGAGATACCAAGTATCAAGCGGGATACTTGAAGGATAAATTTAGGAAGCATTATTTTCCCAGGTTTGTAAATGTCTATTCTATTACTGTGCCATTTAAAGATGTCACTGAATCCAACAAAATGTGATAATTTTCAATATATAGCTTATATGATTCATACATGGTCTTAGTAAAATATTAATACAATTTTTGATCAGTAACTAGGCAGATTTTTATCTTAAATAGATTTAAAAAGGAAAAATAAGAAAGCTTTCTACAAAGAACATATTAAAAACTCATGGAAATATTTCCATACAGATACTATGTCACCAAATTCACTTGTATTTTATTAGTTCAAAAATATTCATAACATTATATACATTCATCAATTAAGTGTGCAGGTGATAATTATGAACATTAACATAATGAAATTTAACATGAATTCTATATATGTTAATTTATTGATATTATTATTTATCTTTACTGAAATTAATTTTCAATTTTAAGAATGTATTAATAATTATACATAAAAGAATTTTGGCATCAGAAATTAAAATTTATTAGTCATATTGGAATATTTCAAGAATAAGTAGAATTGTGTAAGTCAATGGAAGCAATATATTTAATAAGCAAGAAAAATATGCAGTTCCTTTTAAATATGATGCTTAACAATGTTGTTAATGCTCTTTGAATTATGGTAGATAGAGCATATATTTTTCCTCCAATCCTTTAATAATTTCTTGCTAAACAACTCATAATCTTCTTACACATTTTGAGCTATAGTAGAGAAAGGTAACTAGGATGGTAAGGTAACTAAGCAATGAAAGCTAGCAATGCAAGAATGTGATTCATGACTTTCTTCTCATAAACTATGCTTTCCCCTACACTGATTGTCTTTCAAGGAAATCACTACTAGGGACCACAGAAAACATTTCATCTACTGGATCAAGAAAATGAACACTGTGTTTTTCTCTTTCTCTCTCTCCCTCTCTCTATATAGATGATATAGATATAGATAAAGATATAAATCAATTATCAAATATAAATATAAATATAAATACACACACACACACACCCCAAATCCATTAATGTTAAATCCACTTTTGTTTTTTTTTTTTGGATCCAATACTAGGATTCCCATCCTTCATTCTCAAGAACAACTCTGTATTTCCAGTATTGTATTGATTGGAAGCAAAGTCCCTTCCTACTGAGAAGGGCTCACAGATCTCCATGCCATTAGTATGGTTATGATAATATGCTATGTTCTTAGTGTAGGCAAGATGTTCTAGGGGGTGTTGAAGATGAAACTCTTTACCTTTACCTTCCTTCACCTTTTATCAGTCTATATTATATAATCACCAAGATTATTAACAAATTTAGTACAATCTCTTGTGTTATATCAATATTTATTTTGATTTCAAATTTCAATAAGTATAACTGATTGATTGGGAAGGAATGGAAAGCAAATGTAGCTGAGTAGTACCAAAAAAAAGGGGGGGCACCTGGGTGTCTCAGTTGTTATGTGTCTGCCTTCGGCTCAGGTCATGGTCCCAGAGTCCTGGCATCGAGCCCCGCATCGGGCTCCCTGCTCAGCGGGAAGCCTGCTTCTCCCTCTCCCACTTACCCTTCTTGTGTTCCCTCTCTTGCTGTGTCTCTCTGGCAAAAAATTAAATAATCTTAAAAAAAAAAAAGAAATGGCTGTAATTTTTCCTTCACATGACAGAGTCCATGGTCTTTTTTTTTTTTTTTTAAAGATTTTATTTATTATTTATTTGACAGAGAGAGACACAGCGAGAGAGGGATCACAAGCAGGGGGAATGGGAGAGGGGGAAGCAGGCTTCCCGCTGAGCAGGGAGCCCGATGCGGGGCAAAATCCCAGGACCCTGGGATCATGACCTGAGCCAAAGGCAGACGCTTAACGACTGAGCCACCAGGCGCCCAGAGTCCATGGTCTTCAGTTAAGGTTGTAGCTATCACTTTTGGGACAAGCTATCTGAAATGCCACTTCTACCCTCACTGGAGGAAAATTATAACCCCACAGAGGTCGAGCTGTAGACATTTGAGAAGAGTTCCTATCCCTTTTCCATTTTACCATTATAAAATGCTTCTGATAAGAAGCTTCATTTACATTCCTTCTATATTGAGGGGCCATAAGCATTGGCAATGAAATAAATAACATGAAAGATATCTGCTTTTCTTATTTTTAGGTAAAACAGAATTCTGAGAGCACAGTACCCAGACCATAGTCAAGTGACAGTCCTCAGCATCATTAATACATTGGCAAAACTTTTCCCCATACCCTTAAGTTACATATATGCACAGGCAAATAAAAGTTGCCTTTATTTGTAGAAGTCTGAGATAACTTGATGGAAAAACTAAAGGTATTTGAAAGATTATGTCATCAATATTTTCTTTCCATATTTTTAACTAAGTGATGATGCTAATGCAGTCAAAGCTCAAGAGTGTGCTCACTTTAGGATCAAGATTTGGACGAGAAATTTGTCTTTCAGTTTGATGCAAATTTGCATAATTTGTTTGGGTTCAATGAATATGGACCAGAATAGTTTATAAGCATTAGTTTAAAAGAGATGTCCTAGTTGGTTTAAATGAAAGAAGTTCTTAAACTGTGTTATTAAAGATTTATTTGTCAAGATTAAGTTAAATGTGCAGATTTTGATATTTAAACACATTAACTGTAAATAAACCTAGACAGGTATTCATTCATCTTTTTTTTCTCTATTTCTTTTCCAAACTTTTTTGGTACAATTTCTGTCTCTCTTCTCCTTTTTCTCATAAGTAAAAGTGACCCTCTTGGCAGTTACCAAAGCTACTACTGGTAAAATGAGGTGGGGTGAAGACATACAGAAGGTTTGAGTAGCGCGGGACTTAAGGTAAAATCTACTTCTGTTTTCTCATTCAGCTGGTGCATAAACTGAGGTCCAAAAGAACTAAATTCCTTTTGAATTCGAACAGCTGGATTCCTGACTATCTCCCATGAATTTATTATTAAAAGAAACAGAGAGAAAGAGAGGGAGAGAGAAAAAAAATAAATAAGAAATAGAATGGAAAAAGTATAAATGAAACAAAATCCAAAAATGTGTCTCTATTCTGATTTTCTTCATGAAAATTATTTCACTAATCCTGAGTATCGCCTCTTTCTTAATTTTGAATTCCTCAAACGGTTCACTTAGCTTTCAATTATATAATTACACATTATTTCAATGATTGTGGCACTGTTAATCTTTCCTCGTTAGTTTGTGTAACATATATGTACTGAGTACATGCTATGGGCAGGTGTTATGCTGGGAAAATGGTCCCTGACTTAAAAAAAGGACGAGACTCCACTATGAAACATATACATTTAAATATACTAATAATAGTGGAAATGATAAGTACACATAAAGATGCATGTAAAATATCCTAAGAGAAAGGTTGATTTCAGTAAAGTTAGTAAATATCTGAGTGCCTTTTCTCTTTCTGGCACTATGCATCTCCCTAGAGATTCCATAAATTAATAAATAAATCAGACAAGCTACATGACATGTAGCATAGGAATAGGCATGCCGACAAAATATGCCTGGGTAATATCATGAATGTATTCAGCAGTAGGGAAAGAACCAGATACATCCAGATACATCCATGGGCTGTGCATTTGAAAGGGTAATATCAGACTTGAGTCTTCAAGGGCATGTAAAATTAGGCTTATAAAAAATGGAAGAAGGAGCTCTTCAGAGAAAGGAATAATAATGAGAAAGAAACAGAGGTGTGAGATGGTGTGGTCAGGAAAGGAGTGCAGTTTTATATCTTTAGAATGCAGTGTTTAAAGGAAAGTTAGGAAAAGAAAGGATAAAACAAATTATTTGAAGGGAAAAACTGAATAAACCTTTGCTTTTTATATTGTGTATAATAATATTATATGATTTAATCTTTATTGTGCTACTCTCTGGCATGTAAGTATTAATAAGAAACGGACCAAGAATTATTCCAGATTTTTTTTTTTTGCTGACTATATGAAATCACAGAATATAGATCCAATTCTGAGATATTTTAAAGGGTATTTTATTACCTTTCATTCTTTGAGAAGAGCTGTCTAAAGTGAACTAGAAAAGACAGAGCATTTTTCAGTACCAAGATATGGCTCTTCCACTATACATCTACTCAATTTATCCCAGTTTTGATTGATCTTATCCACAAAGGAGACAGAAAATCCTTCAGAGTAAAAAGAGTTTGAGTGTGTTTCTGATCAGAGACTGCTCAGATTAATCAAGTTGTCAACCACCCAGAACCATTATACTGATCAAGATGTTGGGAGATACTTAGTAGAAAAATGGAACACGTATCTCTTTTTTTTTCTTGTCTATAGTAGGTATCAGAAAGCCATAATGACTATATTATATGTCAGCTATAGTACATGATTCCTATGACATACCTGAATATACCTATGTAGAATACCTGATTAATTATGACAAAAATAAAATCTTTGCCCAAGCAGTTAGGATAATTGTCATATATTAAAAATTTTTTAATTACAGAATTTTCTTTTTAAGTATCTGGTCAATTTCACCATGTCGAAACAGGGAACTGGTCAGCTTAAGCAGGTAAATGTAAAGCAAACTTACAAAGAGATACATGGGTGTAGAATTCCATACTAAAGGACATAACGTTTAGTAACCAGAACTCTAGAGTTTACATGAACATTGCTAATTATAACTGTGAGAGCTTAATTTAAATATTTGAAATACCTTATTTCAAAAATGAGGTTTATAATTAAGAAGGTGAAATGGGTCCTGTTGACAACCAAAGAAAGTGAAAACGAAGCTTGTCAACACCAGGCCCTGCTATTCCCAACAGAAGACAAGTGAGGCTCAGAACAGCATAAAGCCAGGCTGCTCTGATTCCACAAAAATGACCAAATATGCCCCTGTCTGGCCAATAAATTTAGCACCCTTTAATTATCTTGCGTTCTGAATGAACATTAAAATACACATTCATAGAGTGCTACCACTTCATGAACTGTCTAATCCAAAACTGGCTCATGCTTCCCAATTCCCTTCTTAAAATCACTTAGCACAATTTCTCCTTAACAACTTAGTGTAACTCTCCAAATTAAGGCATGCTGCCTCCGGTAAGTTTTCCTTTGCAGTGTGACCTTTTCAAAAATCCTATGTGATGACTTTTATTATTCTTATTTCTATTATTTCAATCTGTAAACTGAGACTCAGAGAGGCATAAGGAGTTGACCAGAATAAAGTAATCAGTGATGGAGCTGCTTCCGGCTCAATGAATGAATGAATGAATCAATCAATCAATCAATCAAATCACCTAGCACAAACTCAAACCTCTAGTACAGGTCCCTCCTTACTCCCCTTTCTGTGACATTATCAAGGCTCCTCTAAGGACACTTTTTCCCATGCTGCATAAATGTAAAGAAGCCTGACTTTATTTGACTAGGAAATATAGTACGTAGACAATTTTTATACTATATGATTACATAAAAAGATCATATCCCAGTGGGCAACCTGAGGAAGCTTCACATAGAGTTGCAAAATTATTTAAGACCGACATCAATAAAAGAATGTCAATGTTATAAAAAGCTGGAGATCTAAGTGCCTTCCAGATAGAGAACAAATATAATCCAAGGCCCAAAGATGGAAAAAAAAAAAAAAAAAACAGTATTTTTTAGGTTGAGATAGTGTGGGTCCTTTTACAAACTCTGTGTACAAAATAAATCCATATCTCCTTCATTTTCTCAATTATCAGTTACTCACTCGAGCAGCCACCTATTGTTAGGAGGCAGTCAAGTGTCTCTGTCTTGAAACTTTCCAATCCAGGACTGTCAAAGAATTGTCTTATCCAGCCTGAGGGAACCGTATTCTGTTTCTTTTCCGTTTTAATGGTTAAAAGTCAGAGATAATTACTTTCAGGGCATTCAGGGTCTATTTCTTTACCACTCCCAGGTTGTCACCGTTAAACTATACCAGTACCTGTGATAAAGCGATGGAACGAGGCTCTCACATTGAAATTCCAGTACAGACAGAAGTGAATGACACCCTCTCACTGCTACGTTTCACTGAAGCTACTGTTAGGAGATTTTGTTTTTAATTGTATATATAAATAACACCTTTCCACAAAGTTAGAAGAGAAACACAACAATTTTATTATTGGATACTTAGAATGTGATGCACATCACAAGCAAGCTGCTAAAAGATTGCAAAGACTGAAAGAAATTTTGCCCTTTATTACATCCAAGCAGATACAACCCACTACCTATACGTTAACAAGATAAACAATACCCAGTGCCCCAAGTAAGAGGATTAAGCAGCACCAAAGCCATGCACAGTTTATCCTACATTTACTTGGTAATTGGGGTGACCATATGTATTAGCTAAATGCTTTATCCAAAAGAAAAATAAACTTCTCATGTCTTTATGACAGGAGGTAGTTTTGGAGCAAGGTGGTTCACTGAAGTCAGGCTCCTACCCTCCCTCAGAAACTGGGAGAAAGCAGCTGCATTACCTTTTTTGATGGATATATTTCAAAAACATGATTCTCAGGTCCTTGAGAAAGGTATTTCTGGGTCTTTAACCCGGCAAGAGGCTTATTTAACTTTTAAAATATTTACATATATTTCAAAGAGACAGAGTACTTAAAAGTTTTCTAAAGTAAATGCTGTGAGAAAAAAAAGAAAAGTTAATTAACCTCTGTGCTTCAGTAAATAAGATGTATGTAATCTATTCCATACTATGCCAACAAAATTATTCAGAATATCACTGGTTATAATATGGAATGCAGAGCACTTGAAAGGAAAGGCAACATGACATCAAGTGGCAGTGATACTAAGTTTTTAAGGCAACAGTCCTGTTTCTTTTTATAGTCATAGGGAGCAGACATAGGGAAAATGAGTTGTTAAGAAAAGGTGTTTAAGAAAAAGACAGTTTGTAAAGAGACCTTTAACTCTGGAAGCCATTAAGTGTGGCTGAGAGCAAAGATAGATTCTGAGTATATGTATTACAAAGTTTTAATGATAATTAATCCTCAGTTGTGTTCAATATGAAGCATTCTTTCATGGCTGAATTCTATAGGCCAAAGATAGGAAGGAGGGATACTACATGAAATTAGGTTTCCTGATCTCGCTGAAAATGAAGGCATTCCATAGCGGTGGAAATAGGTTCTGGCACTTAAGCATCAGAGACAAGTCTGCCACAATAAGCCACAGGACTGAAATAGGATTCAGGGTTTTGGGTGCACAGGGAACTCTTGTGGCTAATCCTTATACAGATCGCTTACAAATTAAATTATTGGCTAGCCTCCTATGATTTTCATGACATACTTGCAAGGAAAAACTCAGATTGGTGAGCAAGTGCATAACTACAGTCACTGTAGTGCGGATATTCTGCCTCTTACTCAGTTCTTGAATCTAAGCACTTTGGAGATCAACTAGACTCTACATTGACTGGAAGGCCGAGTTCCTCAGGGGAAAGATACAGAGCATGAATCTCCTCCAAAGTTTTCAAAAGAGTGACTGTTTCCTACAAAAACAGAAATAATCAAACCTCTGGGGTAACTGTATATTGGTATTAACATTAGGCTGGTCCTTAAGTTCACCTAAGAGTAAGGGACAATTAATGGAGACAAATGGCTGATGAAGAGGTCAGGTATCAGAGTGTGTCTTGGCCCAAATTAATCTAACAGTAGACATAGTGAGACTACAGACTTATTCTATAGTCGTTTGCCCTGGTAGAGAGTATACAGTGGGAATTGATATATTTTATAGCTGTCAGAATCATTTTATTGGTTTCAAAATGAGCTCAATCAACATGGGAAGGACTAAGCTGTAGTTCTGAGAATTGGCAACTCCTGACAAATAGTAAACAAAAAACAATTCTGAATCCCAAGATTAATTATAGAGACTAATAAAACTAGTAGAGACCTAAAAAATTTAAGACTACTGTGGCTCCGGTCTCATCTCCACTTCTCTATTTGGCAGTGGAAATTCAGATGGGTTGTGAGAAATGACAAGTCATTGTATATTTAATTAAGTTGTACTGCCAATCACAACTTTGGTTCCAGATGTGGTATCTTCACTGGAGCAAATCAGCACACTTCATAACAGCTGGTATAAAGCCTTTCCTCTGAGACCACAAACTTCTTACATTTTCACGGCAGGGATAGGAGTATACTTTTAATATATTACTCAGTGCTATAGGTCAACCCTCCTGCTCTTCATCATAATATATTTCATAGAAGCTTGTATCATTCAGATAGACCACAAAAAATTCACTGAGCCATAACATTAATAACATTATGCTATTTAGACCTGGTCAGCAAAGAGTAGCAAGTGCTTTAGAGGGCTTAGCAACACGTTTGAACAAAGGCAGAAGATAAACCCAGTGAAACTTCTAGGGAGTCTACTGGTATGAATATTGTGATACCCTTCTAAAATGAGAACCAAGCTGCTGTGTCTACCTACCATGATGAAAGACACAATTCTTAGTGGATCTCTTTGGGTTTGAAAGGCAACATTTGAACTTGTTTCTAGAAGCTACTTGCACAATAACCTGCAAGGTGGCCAGGTTAAAATGAGAACCAAAGCATGAATAGACTAAACAGAAAGTCTAGACTGGTGTGAGCTTCCATATCTCTTGGAACTTATGATCCAGCAGTTCCAACAGTGTGGGAGGCAGATAGAAATGCAGAAGGTCCTGGCAAGCAGTCCTAATAGAAGAAACACAAAGTACATTCAAGGTTTCTAAGTCTAACCCCTCCTTTAATGGTTATTTAATTTTAAAGTGATTTTAGGCCAGCTGCTAGGCCTTAGTAGAGAATGAATATTTGATCACGAACGAAATATAACTATGCAATCTAAATTGTCAATCATACATTGGATATGATCTGACCCATAGAACCCTATATTTGGACATGCATAGCACCAGCATTTTATTATAAAATAGACATGGAAAAGGTTGAGTACATCCATAAAGTATCCACAAATTGCATAATGGATAACACTTTCTCTTACTACTTCAAGATACATTTTTCATCCACACCTATAACTTTACTTTGAGTACTTACAAGTTAAAAGAGGAAAAAATACCAAACTGCTTCACAAAGGGATCTATATGATATGTTGGTAAGGGCCTGCAGTAGAAAGTACTGATTTTACTTTAATAAAGAATAGCCTTGAAAAATAGTGACATAGGGATATTCTCCCAATGAATAGAATTTTGATTGTGCCTTTTATGTATAAGGACAGTCTAAGTCACAGATAACAGTAGACTAACTAATGGATAATGACTAATGACTGGTAGGGAAGTCAGGATTTAGGAGAAAGTGGTTATTGGGAGGTGTGGGTTAGGTACATTGGATGGACTTCTTGGAACAACATAAATTGAGAAAATATTCATGTTTTACATAGATACCATGTAGAGGGCATGTACAAGAGTAGATGCTTATAATAATCAGGGGAATAGTTACCTTCTTTGTGAATTTAAGTCAGCAGCTTTGCCAAATGACCGTAACACTTACCTGATGGGTCTGTTTGCAAAAAGGCTGTAGTAGCAGAGATGAAGACAATGCATGGTGACAAAAGGACTCAAAAACGGTCTTGTTGATGCTGATTTGTGTACTACTGCAAACAACAGAACTATCAATATTTCACCATCCCCTTAGTGTATAAGCTGGTCATCTGCAAGTAATAGGAAAATATTTTGCACATAGACACCCTAAAATGCTAAACCAACACTACCATTTATGGTTCGAGAGACTGATCTTTGTGATTTGCATCCACAGGCTCCCATTTCCTCTGGCTTCTCATTGGATTGGGCTTACAGGCATCTACAACTAGAAATAAGAGGTAAGAGTAAATAATAAGGATTTTATATTTATTTTCCTTTTTCTCATCATCGAGATTTCCTCAAGCTGGCTATTGTCACTTGACTAGAGATCACTGCTGTTCTTCAAGAAGTCTTCTGGGTCTATTTGATTCTCCTTCCAGAACAAAATCTCAAATCACTTTTTGATGGGGATAATGGCAGGGCTGCTGCTGGTACCACCAGGTTTCTGTGTTTTGCCTTGTTTTACCCTTATTCCTGCCAGACCCTTGTAATTAAAGGATAACTGGTGTCTGCATTCATATGCAATTTTAAATATGAGTGGTATATTTGTTGTCAATAGGCTGTTTGTGTTTTTGTGTTTTAAGTTTTTCAGGAAAAGAGAAAATCAAGTGCCTCAGGTAAGAACAAACAAACCCTGGCTGCTACATTTACATTTATCAGACCAACAATTCACTACTTCACTGGTCATCACATTTAATCTCTGTCTTAACAAGTCTCCCTGATAATATAAAATCAGAGTTCACAGAGAGGGAGATAATGGAGTAGAATATATGTATTGGGAGACAATTTGAAGCAGGTCCTTGCTCTTCATGTCTTTTAACTTCTGTTCTGGCCTATCTCTTTGAAGATATTTATATAACAACCAGCCTTAGAAGATAAGGGTATTGTCTCCCTCTGGGGGCAGAGAACAGATTTGTTTTCTGGCTGTGACAGGAAAGACACCATGTCACTCTAAGACAAAGTATGCACAGGTTTCTTATCATCTCCTCCTTAAAAAGTTCAAGGTTCCCTAAACTCAGGAGTTTCTCTGCTATGAGGCAAGACCCCTGTGTGTACAATATCCAGCTGACCTGCCCAACCCATCCCTGAGACACAGAGGGCAAGAGGAACAAGACTCATGCTCCCTGCTGTGCCCTGAGTAATGAAGTTCTGTCTCTGACCTGGGAGTTACACATTTTCTTCCAGCATCCATGTGGAAGTGTGGAAGGCTAGCTTGCTACTTGAAATCAGGGTAAACTTTCAGACTCTTCATAGTTCTTGATAATGTAAGTTGGAAAACATTGGATAATAATAAAACAGAGGATCTTAAATGCTATAATGAAAACAACATTTATTTCGGGAGAAAGTGAGGCACCATTAAGTTCATTTTTTTTTTTTTTTTAATGTATTTTAGAAGTCCAGGGAAGTAACATGACTAGCTTGGGGTTTTATAAGTGAGGAGGAGATGACCGGATCAAAGGGGTAAGAGAAAATGCCTGTAATGAAGTGCTAATATTTTAGTATCTTATATATTGAAGCAAGAATATTTAAGACCTGCTTAGCATAGAGTCCTTGAGAATGGAAATTAGATGGCATTTACCACACATGGCAAATAATTATAAGTAAATAATAAATGGAGGAGGGTAGAGACACAAAGCTGATACCAAAGATTTTGAAACCAAATGAAAAGAAAGTTATTGGGGCCAGTTATATAACTAAAAAGGGCAGGTTTATTTTATTATATATATTTTGTGGGAATGACAGGTTTTGTGGGAAATACATATATATATTGGAATGTCGTTAAGTCATTCATCTGTCTGGGTAAAGTTATCAAGAGTAAATCAGAGCCAGAGACATAGATCAGGACTCAAAGCTATATATATGACTATTGGGTGCTATTCTGAGGCAAAACCTTTGGAAAGTCTAAAAATTAGGAGAAAAGAAAGAAAATATTTATTGAGCCAGTAACATAAATGTCAGAGAAGTTAGAAGGAGAAACAAGGTATTGCCATGCCCTTGAAGCCAAAGGAGAAAAAAGGCATAGACAAACCATGCCAAAACTGTCAATTTTTGCTGCAAAATTAAATCATATTGAACAATGACATAAAATGTTCCTGAAAAAAAAGTCTTGCTCACTAGTGCATCCTCGCGGCCTGACACAGTGCCTGGCATATATTAGTGTTCAAAAATTTACTACCAAATGTATTAATGTAAACTAGAGCAGCCCTGTATTCATGCAGATTTGTTGATGAGATCACCAAAATACCAATTTTGATTGTTGTTTTGATTTCTGTATCATTCCTGGTAAAGTTTCTCATATTTCACGGTAAAAATGACATCTTTTGTTTTCCTTGAGGTAAATGGTAGCATTGTTTTCTTTGATGAAATACCCCGTCTGCCCCCCCCGAACAAATCACTGTAGTTGATATATACAAGTTTTACTATTTTATTCAGGGTTCACTGTCCTATGGTAGTTACAATGTAGAGTTTAGAATGGGTTCTCAGGGAACTGGAAATAACTTTAACTGCTGCTTGGTTAACGGACAGTGTCTTACTCGCCATTTCATAAATTCAGAGTCAGCACACTTTCCTTTGCTTGTCTCCTTTGACTCATCAATGTAGAATGAAACCTAATCAATCCACAATCATGCTAATGTACTGTGCCACTTCCATTGCAGCAAAGAATAATGTTATACTCAGTTACATTTTAGAATAATGCGAAAATTGAAAGTGCTATTCTATGTGATATGTAAATGAAGCATTTTATGACCTGAGGCTTTACCATCAAAATTCCATTTTGATCCATCAATTTTCATCAACAAATTAAAAGAACTTGTAACTCAAATATGGGAAACAATGAATTTAAAGTTACAGCTTATTATTTATGTAGAATGTTACAAAATAGATTACTTGTAATAGCAATATATAAAAATACATGGGCATTGTGAAATCTAAAATGAAAATTGTTTCTGTACCACACTGAGATAAATATTATAAAATGCTGTTATGCCCTGATTGAGCTTTTTTTTTTTTAACTAAACCAATGAATTTTCTCCCTTTGATATAGGAAACAAATTTCTTATGCTTCAGAAATTTCACTTACTTCTTGGAGTATTCCTATTCTCTCATGTAGTCTAAACTTTCCCCACCATTTAGGGTTAATCATTTATATCTTATCATTAGAAATTGGAATACACTCTTTATCCTTTTCTGTGGGTATACCTTGATGACAACTGGAATATAAGATTAAGGGCAACTGATTTTTATCACCCGAGTATCTTCCACTGTGTAAACATATAATTGGCATCAGAATGAGCTCTATGCTACAGGTATGTATATATGTGTATCTCTCTATATATATTATTTTACCCTAATCTGCCTCTTCTAGAGTCATTTTTTGCTTTCATATGGAATCCCTGACCCATTAAAACAACTATTCCTATACATTATTGTTGTCTTTATATATCCTTTAAATAAACAGATCTGCTTGTTTCTAATTCACAATTTCTACTGGTCAGCACCAAATGTGTGCATAGTTTTGTGTAGAGAATTACGTCCTGAGTTTGCAGTGAGTCTGGATGACTCTTTAGTAGTGAAAGTTCTATGTCTCAATGAACATTCACCTCTTACTCATTTCTACCCATTTGTGAAAAAGCAGCTCCAGAGAGGCATTTTCTTTTTTTAATTTTATTATGTTATGTTATTCACCATACACCATTAGTTTTTGATGTAGTGATCCACGAACCATTGTTTTCGTATAACACCCATTGCTCCATGCAATACGTGCCCTCCTTAATACCCATCACCGGGCTAACTCATCCTCCCACACCCCTCTCCTCTAAAACCCTGTTTGTTTCTCAGAGTCCATAGTCCAGAGAGGCATTTTCAATGTACAGCTCCAATAGACACACAGAGAATAATTATGGATTCAGAATAGATATTTACTCTCATTTTCAGTTATTTTTCCCCATTTGGATTTTATTTCATCAGAGAATCTACTAGAATGATATATATCAAAGTTAGTTCATAACTTCTCAATTATGAAATAAAATGATGTCAGTAAATATGCTGTAATAAATAGTAAAATATTTATGAAATTTCAAATCTTACACACTAAAGAAAATGTGAAATCAACATTTTATTCACGACCATGCTGTCATATCAAAATATTCATAGAAATAGTGAAATATTATACTTGCTACTAGAGTTAGTGCCAACTTAGTATAGAGCAAAGAGAGATATTATAGCACAGGTGTCCCTTTACTTGTTTCCAATTATCTAACTACTCTAAAGCAAGAATTAATTTGCAGAATTTCTCAAACAAGTACAGGCTAATATTGTAATAGAGAGGGTTGTTAAGTGTAATATAGGGTCTGAGAGGAAGGTAAGGATCAACCAGTTCATTCAGGGCCCTGTAGGTCACTATAAGACTATGGGATTTTGTTCTATGTACAATGGAGAACCTGCACTAATTACTTTAATTGGCCAATCCAATATATGTGTCACAAAAAATCAATCTGACTGAGAGTTGGAAAATGGATTGTAGCAGCAAGAATCACACAGGAACCCAGGTCAAAGGCACAGGCACTGGGTCTAATTAATGGATGATGACCAATTGAATTAGTGTTGGTAGTAAACATAAATTCAAAAGGAATACAGCAATATTTAAGTAGTATGGGCAGGCCTGGTGGTGACATTGGTAGGGTTCTGAAGGAGAGATTAAAATTCAATGTTTTGGAATTCACAACTGAAGAGGATAAAGCATATATTGTTGGTTGGATTCTGTTTTGATCATTCTAAGTATTTTCTTTAGTCCTGAACTGACTGTTTTGTCTTTCTCAAGGTTGTGTCTCAAAGTCTTCTGACTTTTGTCCTTACTGCGATGGTTCATTTTTTGTGTCAACTTGACTGGACCTTAGCCCAGATAGTGGATGCCTAGATATTTGGTTAAACATTATTTGGAGGGATGTTTTGAGGGTGCTCCTGGATGAGATCAACATTTGAACTGGTGGACTGAGTAAAGCAGATGGTCCTGCCCAATGTGGATGGGTCTCATCCAATTCATGGATGGCCTGAATAGAACAAAAAGGCTGAGTAAGAGAATTCATTCTCTCGGCTGGACTGGGTAAAAATCACCCAGTAGTTTATGATTTTATGGTTTTTTTCATGACTTGGGGATTACATAAAACTTGACTGATAGTTTTTATTTTTTTTTAAATGTTACTTTTTAATTTTTTTTTTTTTTAAGATTTTATTTATTTGACAGAGAGAGACACAGCGAGAGAGGGAACACAAGCAGGGGGAGTGGGAGAGGGAGAAGCAGGCTTCCCGCTGAGCAGGGAGCCCGATGTGAAGCTCAATCCTAGGACCCTGGGATCATGACCTGAGCCGAAGGCTGACACTTAACAACTGAGCCACCCAGGTGCCCCTTGAGTGATTATTTTTAAATGAAACCTGGGACATGTGTTTATCCTGCCTTTGGACTCAGACTTGGCCTGGAATTTACAATATCACTTATCCTGGTTCTCAGACTTTGAACTCAGAGGGACCTATAACATTGACACTCCCAAGTCTCCAGCTTGTGAACTGAAGATCTTGGGACTTTTCAGCCTCCATAACTGTGATCTAATTCCTTATAATTAAGCCTATGTACATGTATTGGTTCTTTTTCTGTGGAGAAGCCAGAGTGATACACTTACCAGGTTAACATCTTGTTTTGTTCTAAAATTTGTTCTTGGGGGTGGACCAAAAGTCTTATTAGTGGCTTAAAAGAACTATGAAACTGAACCTCTTAGGTATATTCTTATGGAGATACAGAATTTTACTTCTCTAGGTAAATAATTCAGTTCAACTGGTTGCTAAAGTATGCAACTGGTGGTCAAGGAGTTCCAACTTAAGATGACCCTTGCTCACATATCATCCCTTCCTTAAATGAATTTTAATTAAAATTGGCACACATAAATATACACAAATTATCACATATATCTCAATAAGTAATCACAAACATGATTTGTCATGTAACTACAACCCAGGTAAGGACACAGAATATTTTCAAAATCTCATTATTTTTCTTTTGTTCTTGCTCAATTACTACTCTTTCCCTCTTTCTTAATAGTATCCACTATCCTGACTTCTAATACTATATAATATTTGTCTGGTTTGTTTTTATTTTTTTTTTTTGACTTTATATGAATCAAGGAGCATTATGTATTCTTTGTGCCCAGCTTCTTTTATCCAATATGGTATTTATAAAACCAATCCCTGTTTTATTTCTTATAATGGTAGTAATCCTAGTATTTTTAAAAACAGGTGTATTGTAATATAATTGACATATAATAAACATTTAAAATGTACTATGAGCTGTGGCATACACACACACACACACACACAACACCATTAATGCAATCAAGTTAATGAACATATACATAATCCACAACAATTTCTTCATATGCCTTTGTAACTCTTCCTGTTTATCTCTTCCCCAAAACCCTCACCCCCATCCCTAGGCAATTAATGGCCAGCTGTTACTATTTAAATTGCAACTATTAACAATTTGTTTCTTTAACTTTCTATAGTTTACAAAATTTCTCACTTATATGTAATTCTAGACACAAATTTGTAACTTCAGTTGGATTGAAATTTTTTGAAAAAACAGGTTCAGAGAGGTTAAATCATTTACTTAGGGTAGGGCACATATTAAATAGCTGGAGAACACAGTCTAATTTGGGCCTTCTGATTCCAAGTTCTTTGCTTTTATTACAAACAAAAGTCTCAACACCGCACAATACTGTTTTTCTAGTCAAATTTTAGATTTTCTGTATTGTAACAAACCACTTACTTCTTAGGTTACCAATATTTGCAATACTTTAAAAGTTTTACATTCTTAAAAGAAAATCGTCCTACCCCCGATGGTCTTCACACTTCCTAGTGAGTATAACTGACATTTAGGAAGGCACAATTAGAATCCTAGCTTATCACTTACCACGTTATTGAAAAATCACCCAGTCATTCATAACTCTGCTTTTCTAACAGGGAGTGACTTACAGATTATGTAAAACTGGTCTGATTATTTTTAAGTAAAAGAAAATGAAGAGAGAATAGAAAGAGTATGACATTATACACTTACTCATATGCTAACTATTAGCTCTGTCTGACACATTCTCTCTGTCATCAAAATCATGATTGTCTATAAATATTTGTTATGCACTTGAACCTATAGCAGAGTGTGATAGATTCCAATAAAATATTCAGTGTGATGTTTTGAGGTCTTCAGAGGAACATGAAATAGTTCCCAAACTGCACATTACATGTAGTTTTCCATTATACACTGCACAAAATGTCCTTGACATTCAAGAGTGCACCATCATATTTTAGTCTACCTCACTCCAGGGTGTATTTGAAAATACTCTCCATTTGCCTTTAATAATAATGACTTGTCATATGGAATCCAGATCTCAGCTAATCTAACATGATATGTACTTGATGGTTTTTATTAACTGTCAAATGAAACCCAACAGTCATCAGAAACGTTTGCCCCTTCTGTTGTGCAATTGTTCTCAGCATGTTTCATTTCTGACCATTAACATAAAAGGTTAATAAACAGAACTACTTGATGTTATTAATATTCAATATGCATGGCAAGTGAATCATTTTGCAGACTTATGATTTTTAAAGATGCTGGGCCATTAATGTTACTATTTTGCAGGCTTGTAAAACTGCAGCATGCAGCGTGCATGCCATAATTTGAATGCTAAAAGGTCTGTGAAAAGTTCTTGCTACATTACATTTTACTCACCTTTATTGAAATTCAGACTCCTCCTTTGGAATGTAAAAGAACTCTATCTCACTGTCTCTGTCTGTCTCTCTCTCTCTCCTTAATAATTTATTTTTACTTGTTCTTACTCTTTATTCATACTATGTTTAACCCAATTTTAATTAATTCCTGGCTTTACAGAATTACTGATTAAAGTAAAATCAACCCCAGATTTTATTTAAGATGTATTTAGTGACCAAAGTACATTGTCATATAGATTAGTGGTTAAATATGTTTAACTGAACTCTACAGTTGTAAAATATGTTTCAAATGTGAAAAGCCTTTGAACCAGATTTCAGGCAAAATGCACAACCTTATTCAGAATCATTAGAGGTGTAGAGTTATAAAAATAATGGATTATAAATGGGAATTAAAGACAAGATTTGTCTCAAAATGGATCTTTTAATTTAGTTTTCTTTTTCATTGTCTACATATCTATTAGATACTTTTCTATTGAAACTGAAATCAATTGCCCATAGTACACTTTATTTTCAAATAAATACCTAACAATAAAAAGCAGTTATAAAAGATACAGTAGCTGAGTCAATCTTATTAAAATAATTAGAACTAAGCACAACATTCAAAACTTGCTAAAAATAATATGGAAATCTGTGTTGGGATATTGTAGGCAGTCATTATAATGTACAAAAAATATCTTTTGGTAGTAACTGACAGAACTAAAGGAAGAAAAACTTTACAAGTGCAGCATTCTTCTTTTTTCTAGGTATTTGTAATCAGCTGTCAAAGGAAACCAATTGTAAATGATAAGGATGAAGAGCGTAATCAATTAGATACATATTGTTCCTACAGTAATCTTGAAATAAACAAGAGAATTCTAGAAGTATCCTGGCCAGATTATTTGTCAAGTACATAAAAAAACAAATACCCACGTATCTACACACATACATACTCAGTATAAACATGCCCACAGAGGTACTTCTTTTCTGGTTTGATTTACAAGTATAGAACATTTTAAGAGTATTGTCAATCTATTACCTAAAGTATGTGACTAATATTATCAATAAGACCTCTTTCTACCAAGGTTTAGAGCAACTGTGTTGTTCACTTGAAAGATTTTAACTCTAATTTTCACTTTGTATTAGAAAGGAAAAATCAAAGACACTATAGATTATCTTCTTCCAGGAGGATGGGGATAAAATTTATGGTAGAGCCCACTTTTGGTATCAAAAACAACTGTACTACTGGAGTTAATTTAAAGATGGTTTGATCTGAGGCTTTTATTTATTCTTTTTAAGATTTTACTTATTTATTTGAGAGAGAGAGAGATAGAGAGAGCACACACGCACTCATGGGGGGAAGGGGCAGAGGCAGAAGGAGAAGCAGACTCCTCCCTGGGTAGGGATGCCAGGACCCTGAGATCATAACCTGAGCCAAAGGCAGAAGTTTAACTGACGGAGCCAACCAGGTGCCTCTGATCTGAGGCTTTTAATAGACATTTAAGTTTGCAATAAAACTATTAAAAACTTTTAAACTCATTTGCAGCTTCATAGGTATTTGACAATGAAAAAAGAAACAAATGTAGAGGGAAAGATTTTTGAGAAACTAAAGAGAATATCTCAGATAGCACTTGCTATAAACAAGGTTCTTATTTCTGCTCTCCTCCGCAACCAAGATTTTTTATCTCCAGTATTTCACCAAGCAGAATTAAAGGAGAATTTTACATTTTGAAATACCAGCATTTTCATGGATTAATGTTATAACACATATAAACAGAGAAATGAAGCATTAGACAACTCACTTTTTTATAAAGATTTTGTGCTCTGAGAACTGGCAGGCAGAAAATGAAAATAATTTTCAATTTTTGATTAAGCCCTGATAAAATAAAGGCAACAAACTTACCTGAATTGCTTGGGCCCATGTAGGGCAAAGATTAAGAGATACCCCTGGCTCTGATATGCAGACAAAGGAAACTCTGGATCAGATTTTCTGGATCAGTATAGAATCACTGCATGCCATTATTGGCTATAAGGTTTCTCGACACCATAGACAGCAGAAATTGACCAGAAACAAATGCAAATAGTGAAAATTCCATGATGAGATAATCAGGTAAGCATGTATTCCTCTAAGTCTCAACTCATTAATGTCATTAATGCAATAAAAATTTTCCCTGGTTTCCAAGTGCAGATAAAAAATTCTCTTCTTGGGCGCCTGGGTGGCTCAGTTGGTTAAGCGACTGCCTTCGGCTCAGGTCATGATCCCGGAGTCCCAGGATCGAGTCCCACATCAGGCTTCCTGCTCAGCAGGGAGTCTGCTTCTCCCTCTGATCCTACCCCCTCTTGGGCTCTCTCTCTCTCTCTCTCTCTCTCTCTCTCTCAAATAAATAAAATCTTTAAAAAAAAATTCTCTTCTCAATCTCTATAAATTAAAACAGTTATAAAATGTATGTTAAATATGGCTTTGGAATTTTTAAGTCCCTGTTACAAGGGGGGAAAAATGCTTATAAAATAACTGTAACAGGTTTTTCTTAAAATCTATGAATTGCGTGTATAAGAGAAATTAACAAAAAGTTTGAATCAGCTTTAGTTTTTACTTTCACAGAGTTGATACAGTCAACATTAAATTCAAGCACAGATAGTTCTAATCTTGATTGCAAAGATTCTCTAAAAATTAAATATCCACATCAAATATTTTAGCATTTTTCTATTCTGCCTAGAAATTTTAACCCCAAGTGTGTTTTGATGTTTTTCTTCCAGGTAGGCAAAGTATTAGAAGACCAAGTACAAAAATTTCAATGGGGTAATGATAATGTCATAACAAATATCCTTTTCACTAATTTTCAAATAATAGGGAAATGTTTATATCGTTAGCTATGTGTAACTCTCCTTAGAAAGGGCATGATATATTTGATGAAATAAAATAAAATATTTAAATAATTAAAAACTGAAATTAAAATTAGTAATTCATAAAGTTAAATTTGTTCAGATACTTTGAAAGAAATAAAGTGATTGGATTGGGTTTTGTTCTGATTAAGACTGGAGAACATATCATTCCTATACATCTTTCTATCTGCTTCAACTATTAAATACTTGACCCAAAATACATGTTTAATATTTATACATATATGGCTGAAAGAAGAAAACTGAAGTTAAGAGATATTTGACTTTCATTTGTCATTTACATACTAATATATGGAAGAGCTGCCTAGTGTGTGTGTGTGTGTGTGTGTGTGTGTGTGTGTGTGCTTTATTTTCATTTTATTCATTCATCTATTGATAGACCCTTAGTTTGTTTCCATATCTTGGCTATTCTGCATAATGTTGCACTTAACATAAGCGTGGAAATATTCTTCAGTATACTGATTTTATTTCCTTTGTATATATACCCAGAAGTGGCATTGCTGGATCATATGGTAGTCCTTTTTTTAAAAAATTTTTTGAGGAGCCTCCATAATATTTTCGATAGGGTCTGCACCAATAACATGAGCCTGTTTGACTTTTAGCAAACCTAGGTAAAATGAAAATATTATATTTAATGATGATAACTCTAAAGGCATGCCTGTCTTTAATCAATAAACTCAAAGAAGCTTTTGTTTTTTATTATTTTAGTCCTTTTATTTTATTTAAAAATAGAAAAATATAATCCAGCAATGCCACTTCTGGGTATTTATCTAAAAAAATGATAACACTAATTAGAAAAGATACATATACCCCTATGTTCATTGCAGCATTTGTTTACAATAGCCAAGATATGGAAACAACTTAAGTGTCCATTGATGGATGAAGAAGATATGATATATATATATATATCATAAAATACTACTCAGCCATAATAAACAATGAAATATTGCCATTGGGGACAACATGGATGGATCTTGAAGGTATTATGCTAAGTGAAATCAGAGAAAGAAAAATACCATATGAGTTCACTTTGATGTGTAATCTAAAAATTAAAACAAATGAACAAAACAAAACAAAATCAAACATAGATACAGGGAACAGATTGGTGGTTGTCAGATGCGAGGGGGGTTAGGGGGTGGGCAAAATGGGGGCAGGGGGTCAAAAGGTACAAACTTCCAGTAATAAAACAAATAAATCACAGGGATGTCATGGATAGCATGATGAATTGTATATCTGAAGTTGCTAAGGGAGTACATCTTAAAACCTCCCATTGCAAGAAAAGAAAAGTGTGACTACATGGTGGATGTTAACCAGACTTGTGATCATTTCTTAGGGTGTATAAATAGTGAATCATTACATGGTACACCTGAAACTAATACAATGTTATATGTCAATTAAACCTCAATAAAAAATAAATAATAAGCTCCTATCAGACTGAATACCACCTTCCAATTTGGTCAGTTTCTCACCATAGAGCGACTTTTAAACAATGACAACAACAAAGTTCAAGTATCCTGTTAGGTGTCAGCCTAGACAAATAGTAAATATTCTTGGCAGTATATATAAAAACCAAAAAACAAACATGGGCACAAAGAGGGTCCCCCCAAAAGGTTAAAAGGTTACTACTACCCCAAATTCCAGGCAACTCTTAAGATAACCAAGGAAAGGAAGACAGACAATTCTTCTGAGATCTGGCATAGTCCACAGAACTCAAACCCCAAATGGAGTGGAAGCCACATTTCTGTTCAGCCATATCTAGCCACAAATAGGGTGCAACCACATTTCTGTTTGGCTATATTTTCGGCCCCCTAACCTGACAGTTGCCAAGCCAGGTTCTCAGGAAACAATATGAGACAAAAAAGAAGCAACAGCTATCCCTGGGAAAGAAAGGATCGATAGCCAATATTTTCTCCTGCCGATCTGAGTTGGGAAAGGAAGGGGCAGTGTGAAATTTTACCTTTCTTTGTCCACCAGGCACCACAGATGGAGATCTGGGAGAGCTGACTTTCCTAAGAATTCTTACCTTTTACAGGATTGCGCCAGTTTTCCCCGGATTCGTCTGCAGGCTCCCGAGCAAGTGGAGTGTCCCAGCAGGTCCCATCTGGGTCTCCAGAAACTGTAGAGGAGGACAAATAATTTTCCCTCTATCTTTATGGTGAGTGCTTAGGTGAGGCTTGTTTGTCTCTAGGCACCTCCTAATGGATGCACTTACCTAAGATGGTTAAAAGTTCTCAGCTGTGGCTCGCCAGTGTAATTCAAGGTTATCTTTGGCAGGTTAATCTGCTCTTGAGCCTTAGAAGAAAATCTTACTCACATGAGACCTCACACCGGATTCTGCCCTGTTTTTAAATCAGACTCATTCCGGGGCGCCTGGGTGGCTCGGTCAGTTAAGTGTCTGCCCCCCGCTGGGGTCGCGATCCCGGAGTCCTGGGATCGAGCTCCTCATCGGGCTCCCTGCTCCGTGGAGAGCCTGCTTCTCCCTCTCCCTCTGCCTGCCACTCCCCCTGTTCGTGCGTGTGCCCTCTCTCTGTGTCAAATAAATAAATAAAATTCTTAAACCAAACTAGAAGGGTAACAGGATAACCATGAAAGAAATTGAATCAAAAGCTCAGCAGTGAGTCTGTTTCTTCCTTTCCCTCCGCCCCTCTGCCTGCTTGTGCTCTCTCTCTCTCAAATAAATAAAAAATCTTATAAATATCAATCCATCGGACCCATTCCGACTGTGGACTGGTCTGCTCTCTAAGTCGGCTCAGTGTGACCCTGCCCCCTCTGGTTTCTAAGTCGGACCCCCCAGTCCGGTTTCTAAGTCGGACCCCGCACCCGGACCAGTTTTTAACTCGGACCGCGTCAGTCAGATCGTTTGGTTTCCCGACCCAGTCCAGGGGGAAAGAAAAAAAAAAAAAAAAGGCCCAAGTCAAGTCTGAAAGCTACTAATGGAAGAGCTGCTGAGCAGGGATCTGGGACACAAGATGGACTTACCCGGGACCTCTGTTGGCAGCAAGAAAGCGGTGAGCTACTTACAGGCTCAACAGGTACCTATACCTGCTTGCTCTTTTGCTCCTGGGTGTTGTTGGGCGTCTCCTTCGGTTTGTTCTCCTGACGCCAGAACTGTTAGGAGATAAACTGAAGCATATTAAAACATTCTAAGAGTTTCCATGAGCAAAAATTGATTAAAATTGGGCCGGCCCAAATTGGACATGGTTAAGAACATTCCACCCACAGGAGCTTGGCGAGAGGCTTTATAGAGAAACAGCAGAAGCAAAGTAAGGAGATTTTTGAATGGCTATAGCTTAAGGCCTAATATGCTGTTTGTGACTGATTGTCCTTAGTGTTTTGATTTTCTAACCTTGAGGCATTTACAGGCTGAGGTTTTGGTTTGCTTACTGAGGAGTTAGAGCTAACTCAGTCTCAGGGCCTCCTTGCTTAATTAAACAATTTTATGAGTTCCTTACATATTTTGGATATTAACCCCCTTATCAGATATATATATTTATATATATATGGTTTGCAAATATTTTCGCCTATTTCATAGGAAGCCTTTTCATTTTATTGATTGTTTCTTTTGCTGTTTGGAAGCTTCTTGAGTTTGATGTAGTCCCGTTTGTTTATTTTGCTTTTGCTGCCTATGCTTTTGATGTCCTATCCAAAAAAAAAAAAAAAAAAAAAAATTAAGACCAATGTTAAGAAGCTTTTTCCTTAGGATTTCTAGGAGTTTTATGGTTTCAGCTCTTATATTTAAGTCTTTAACCCATTTTGAGTTATTTTTTTGTATGGTGTGAGATAAGGGTACAATTTGGTCTTTTGCATGTGGATATTGTTTTCCCAACAACATTTATTGAAGAAACTGTCCTTTCCCCGTTGTGTATTTTTGGTGTTTTTGTCAAAGATTAGCTTACTGTGTATGTGTGGGTTTATTTCTGGGGTCTTTATTCTATTCCCTTGGTCTGTGTGTTTGTTTTTATGCCAGTGACATGCTGTTTTGATTACTATAGCTAACAGTGCTTATATATTAATCTATGGAAGAGAAGGGGCTCAAACTGAATTACTTTAGACTTCCATTTCTTAAATTGTAAAATTTATACTATAATTTACTTTTAAAACATCTTAGAAATTTGAAAAATGAAGGTTTTATAGCATTCAACCAGAATTCCGTATCAATACTGAGCACAAGAAGATGGGTATTCTTCTTATTTACTATATTTATGTATAAAACTTTCCCAAACATAAAACATGTACAGTGGATATTGACTGTTACTTGAGTAACAGGGTCTCTTCCTATTATTGATCAACACATTTATAGTAGCAACAATTTCAAAGGCTGAAGGATTATTTACAGATCTTGAAGAAAGGTCTACTCTTCTTTACAAAGTATAAGACACAAAGATTTAGATTAATGTTGGGTTTTGCTCATTATGCTTATTTTCTCTTTTTGATTGAATTAGTCAATAGGGGAAGTCAAATGGAGAAGAGGTTTTGAGAAATATGTGACTTTTGTTGTTTCATTGGCGTCCAAAGTTGATAAAACCACCCAAAGCATATTAATTTCAATGGTTAGTCTGTTTAGATTTTATAATTTAGGCTTCCTCTTAAAGAAATATTCCTGCTGTAGATATTGACATGAGTCATAAATGGTGATCTAAACAGAGACAGTTTTTTAGTGGAGCTGTCATTTTCTATTCCTCAAATTTTTCAACAATTCGTTTCTGATAGTTCAGTGGGGATGACTAGTGATTTGGTCTCCATGAGGGACAGCTGATGCAAGCAGGTCAGGTCTGAGGACCCTGAGGGCGTTCCCACAGGACCAACCAAGAGGGTCCTCGGTTTCACACAGGATGGAAATCAAATGTGAGCCAGCAGGAGGTGAAAGCAGAATTTACTGAAGATATCTCTATAGAGAGACAGACAGACACACTGAGCATCCAGAAGACTTGGAAAGGAAGAGAGGGAGTCTCGACTTTGTTCAGGGTGTGAGGGTTTTTATTGAGGACAGTGGTTTGGTGTATGTATACCCTCAGGGATCTATGAACTATTTAGAACAAAGACATGTATCATATGCTTTCACTGATATGAGGAATTCTTAATCTCAGGAAACAAACTGAAGGTTGCTGGAGTGGTGGGGGGTGGGAGGGAAGGGGTGGCTGGGTGATAGACATTGGGGAGGGTATGTGCTATGGTGAGCGCTGTGAATTATGTAAGACTGTTGAATCACAGACCTGCAACTCTGAAACAAATAATACATTATATGTTTAAAAAAAAAAGTAGGAATGGAAAAATAAAGGGGGGAAATCGGAGGGGGAGATGAACCATGAGAGACGATGGACTCTGAGAAACAAACTGAGGTTCTAGAGGGGAGGAGGGTGGGGGGATGGGTTAGCCTGGTGATGGGTATTAAAGAGGGCACGTATTGAATGGAGCACTGGGTGTTATACACAAACAATGAATCATGGAACACTACATCAAAAACCAATGATGTAATGATGGTGATTAACATAACATAATAAAATAAAATTAAAAAATAAAAAGAACAAAGAAGAGGGCCTGGTATTATTCTTTGGAGTCAGGGGGCCTTGGCATCTAGATGTCTGGTGACGAAATGTCTAACATTGAGATGTCTAGCATCTGTAGTCTGGAAGATGCATATGATAGCTTCCTCCAGTCATTTTCACCTGGACCTTCCTTAGGTGTTATCTGTTCTAGAAAAATCATTAACTCCTGTCCCTTATAAGAAAGACATATGCTGTGTGCATTACAAGGCATGTGTAAAGTAGAGTGGAGATGCAGTTCCTAGCAAGAATAGAAGCAGGAAAAGGAGCATAAAGCAGATTGTTATGAAGTCCTTCAGTTTTCCTATCTCACATTAAATGTGCCTGCTTAGATTCCTGCTGTGGTTGTTTCAGATTTGGGCAGTAGTAAAAAAGTTGAGTGGTTGAAGGCAGAGAAGCTATGGCTCTAATTAGATATAAAAGCTGCATGGATCTGCAAGACAAGGCCACAATACAAAAGATTCTTTTGTAGGACTCTAGAAGAAATCGGGTAATTATAATAATATTTAATCATCTCATACTTTGATATTTAGAACTAAGTATCAGTTTTTTCTCTTATGGTTCTTTGAGAACATTTAGAATTTCAGAGCAAATTATTTCTTTATTCATGTGAGACTTATTTTGCTAAAACCAGTAAATAAAGACATAAGCAAAGACAAAATAGAATGTATGTGCTATGTCTGTCCTTAAAAGCATACAGATCAGTGAAAAAAATACCCCAAGAGTAAATAAACAGTTACAATATTTTGGCACTAGTGCTTAAGTACAAACTTAAGTGGGGCAATATGTGACCTCAGTAAATGAAAGTCTACTTAAAAAATGTGTGTATCGGGCGCCTGTGTGGCTCAGTTGGTTAAGCGACTGCCTTCGGCTCAGGTCATGATCCTGGAGTCCCGGGATCGAGTCCCACATCGGGCTCCCTGCTCGGCAGGGAGTCTGCTTCTCCCTCTGACCCTCTTCCCTCTCGTGCTCTCTATCTCTCATTCTCTCTCTCTCTCAAATAAATAAATAAAATCTTTTAAAAAAATGTGTATCAGTCTTAAGATGTGATGAAACCCATTCTGTGGATTCTGTTACCAAAAAGCAGGCCTGATTTCTTATAATCAAGTGATTCTGTAAAAAGTGTTGAAAATAATGAAGGTGGCTCTACATCTAAGTTTTCTGATTTATAAGGAAAATAATGGATTGCATTTCTCTATACCTAATCCACAGTATTTGTATTTTGTATATTGTTTTGTCAAGGAAGCTTTGGGTGATACTTAGTCACAGAATTGCCATTGACTTATTACTTAAAGTTTATTAATGTTAAGTATTTGGGTTCCATGTTATTGTAGCATCATTATTTCAAACAAAACAGAAATTAATAAAATATTCATAGATATAGTTAGTCATGAATATTAAAAATCCTCTAATTCACACAATCAAATAATTATCCATAAAAAATATATTTACTACGTGAATTGCTGTCTACCAAGTGCAATTTTGGCAGATATAGTGAATATTTCCTGCCAAAGGCAGTATTTCATCTTCCTTTAGCAGAAGGAGAAATAAAGCACACAAGAGAGATAGCATACGTTCTTAATCAGGGGCTTGGAAGCTGCTTCATAGCCCATTCCATTACGTGGATCATTACAGTTACTATATTTTCATATGTGTTTTATTTTTATGAAAATGCCCTGAGTGCCATGCAGATACACATACCACAAAATATACTTGACATTAAATAACAAGATTTTGAAAATCCCAATTTAAATTCCCATAACCTGATCTTTTATTAATAGTGTGCTTGTTCCTACCATACCTACCCTGCTTTTCCCATTATTCCTTTCTTTCTTACCCACACTAATACTTGTATATCGAAAATTAATTATATTTTTTGTGCATATATCTCAGTTTTTTGATCCATTCTTTCTTTGAGTGAACTGATACTGTAATTAGCTTTGGCTGTGGTTTTCATATTGTCTCTTACACTTATTTTCTCATCAAACATCTTGCTAGTTTTACCTTAATGTCACTATACCCCCTCCCCTGCTGTTTTATTTTATTTTTTTCTCCCTGCTGTTTTAGAATCATGAAAGAAAGATGAATTAGAGAATTGTTTGGATATTGTGCTTTATATTTTATTTTTAGACACAGCTTATATATATATATAGTCATAAATGAGCAATAATAGCAATTTAAATGGATTTTTAAATTTATATTCTTGTGGGTTTTTTTCTTATAAAACAACCCGTATTTTATTTCTTTTTAATTACATTTAATTCAATGACTGTTTCCTGGTTTTTAGTAACTACTTAACGAAGATTTAGTATTTCACTAGCACTGTGATAACCACCCAAAATGCATTATGTCATATGTTCTCACAATAAATCTTTGAAGTAGATTTTTTAGTCCAATTAAAGATGATAAACATATTAGTTGATTTTATACATATATAAATTATATGTATATATTATATATGATAGATTATAATTTAAAGGATAAGATATAATTTATCATTGAAATGGTAACACAATAACCATTTCAGGGTCAGATTGCATATAAAAGTAGCAGAAATTGTATTCTTTCTGAGTTGTCTGCCTGAGTCCTCAATGGCAAAATAAGATGTAAGTGAATCTGCATTATCTTTTTTCGTTAATTTTGCCATTCATTCTGTATTTTTTCTAGGTTTTATTCTTGATAATATAACTGTGTTATAGTAATCAATTTAAAATACAAATCAGATTTTTCCATATAACTTATGTTACAGGACTTCCAAAAGCTTTCCAATGAAAGTAGATAAATCTCTACAAAAAATATTTCACCAATTTATTCATGTAAATCTAAATTTTTCTTTACTCTGGCACTGAATTAACTGAGGGATCATTTGTGTACCCAAGCTAGAGGAGGCATGCAGAGTAAATAAAGGCAGGAAGAGAAAGTTTCTTTTGTAAAGAAAAAGTGCTTTTTCAGCAAATCAAATATGTTGGTTTACACAAGAAAGGTTACAAATAAAAACTCAGTCTAAACGTTTGGAAAGCACAAATACTGATAATCTTGATTTTCTTTTTAATATACAGTAAAATTTCCAATTTCGTATGGCAACTTTAATTACTTCAGCAACTTATAAAATGCACATAGCCCCTCCCCTGTCTCATTAGAGATCTTCTGAATCAAAATCTCTGAAAGAATAAACTTGGTTACACACATACATACACAAAATCTGTAGCAGACCACCACCAACAAAGATAGGCAGTGAAATTCAACTTGATATTGACAATCTTTTGGAAACTTATAATTATATTCACTGTTTAAAAATTTTTGATAATTGATTCTTGATGACTAAAAAGCAGAGGCTTCTGTGATCCTTGCACATTGTATATTTGGGTGCTCTACAATAAATGATGTTACATTAAATGATGTCAAGGACAATGTGTTCTGACTTCAAGTGATGCTCTGGAAGTTACAATAAATAACTTATTTACAGTTTAGGCTTGTGCTTTGATATAATAATTATAAAAACTAACTTCCTAAGTCATTAAAATATGACTTAAGTTACAATTGTTCCAGTAACTATAATTAATTCTAAGTAATACAATTTAATTTTGTTTTAAAAAATAATATAATTCCGATTTTGCAATATATCTTTATGCTTGCTTTGAAATAAACCTTAATTACTGATGACTTGTATAAATCTGGCTATACATGTGGAAAAATTGATATATGTGTTAGCTCCATTTTACTGAAGGGATCACCTCCCATTTGTGAGTTTATAATATAATGATTTCATATAATATAAATGTAGTTAAGAAAGGGTTTTCTAATTGATGTAAAAGACTTTCGTTTTAAGTTTTAGAGAGGTATCTTATTTTTATAGAAAGCGAATGGGGACATGTTAATTTGGTACACTTACATTATGCAAAATGATTACCTCCATAGAGGTTAGCTAACACCTCCATCAGGTCGTATAACTACTACCTTTTATTTGTTTGTTTTATGTCAATTATAGCTCAATAAATCTGTGGATGGGGAAAAAGTAGAATGGAGAGGAATCATGAATGTGCTCTTACCCCTATTTCTTATTATTAAAAGTAGAAAGAAAATTGGAAGTTCAAATTGAAAGTAATTTGAAGATAAAGCTTTTACAATTCATATCATCATGTGTCACTTGGAACTCTGTGCACATATTTGGATTCCCTTAAAAGTGACCTAATTGCTATACATTATAATTAATGATAAAAGTTTTTTAGCATCTCAGCTAATTGGTGAGATCTGCATTAATGTACTCAAGCATCAAATAAATACAAAGGTATAATTATTAGGTATTTGTAAAACTTTTAAACTTTTCAAAGAACTTTGAAAGATTTTCAATGAACTTTGAAAATACTCTTCAAAGCATTTTAGAACTTAAAAAATACCCATTAAAATGAAACTTTAGCAACCAAACTCAGGTACAGTCAGTTTTTGTGTTATTGTTATTTTTCCCTAATAGTCATAAATCATAAATGAAGTAATGTATGGTACATCAAGTTAAATCTCAAATATGAAACCATTTATTCCACTGATTAGAAATATAGTATTTTATAAAGGCTGTTCTAAATATATTCATATGTTATATTTTCTGTATTAGTGAAAAAATATATCTCAGTTTTTGACTTCTGAAAGTCTTATGGAAGGAACCTATACATACCAGAAAATTGATGACTCTTCGTTATTCAGTGCCTGGGGAAGGGATGTAGTTGTCTGACCATGTGTTCTTTGATGAGGCAACCTGTATTGCTAGAGAATAAATCTCTTTCTAAACACAAGCAAATTTGACTTCCATTTAATTTAAAATAATTGATTTTTTTTCCAAAATATATTTTGTTTATACTTTGTATGTGGATCTCTATGGTGACTAAAGCTATATGGTGACTATATTTTTTGACTATGTGTTTTACAAAATTTTCAGCCACTTTCTTGAAATTGGGAATATTTTAGAGCAAAGAGCAGTAGATTAATATCAGAAATGGTATGTTCTTGTGGCAGTTCTGGAGCTAGAACTTTCAGCACATAATTGACTCTTTGTTTTAGTATCTTTACGCATGAGGTGAAGTTGCAGGGCCAAATGGACTCACAGGTACTCAGCAGTTTGAACATTCTATATACACAAAGATTTGTTTTCCTCCTTTCAAAAAATTGATTTTTTTGTTGTATCCATGGAGGCCAGTGATTCCTACCTGGTATTAGGACTTTTCGATGCCCATAAGAATACTGCTTCTTTGCTCTTTTTAAAACTTCAAAAAGTTTAGGGGCGCCTGGGTGGCTCAGGTGGTTAAGTGTCTGCTTTCGGCTCAGATCATGATCTCGGGGTTCTACATGTTTTGGGCTCCCTGCTCAGTGGATAGTCTACTTCTCCCTCTCCCTATGGCCCTACCCCCCGCTTGTGCGCCTTCCCTTGTTCTCTCTCATAAATAAATAAAAAAGATTAAAAAAAAAACTTCAAAAAGTTTAATAAAAGTCATCAAGGTATCTGCTATAACACATAAGATTAATTACAATGCCATCATTTTATACTTGGGAAAGGAATTATGTCATCCTTCCAGGTAATTATGGATATACTGAGGCTGATTACAGGTTTTTCAGTTTTAGGCAGGCTTGATTTCCCAGCCACCTCCTGTCCCTCTCTTCTGCTGGATCTCCAACTACCTGCCATGAAGGACTTTTATCAGTGCTAAGCTCCTCAACCCACATTCTCTTGGAAATGCTGTAGCCTCATTCTGGAAGAATTCTCCCTGTATCTTTCCAATGGCAATTCGCTACAACTGCTCTAGATCCTAGCTTGAATATCACTTGCTCAGTTAACTTTATTATGAATAACCCAACATTATCTTGTCCTCTCTCCACTGAAGAAATCAGTGTTACTTCTTTCTGGTCATTTGTTCCAGTGTTTCTTTTATTTTTTTAAATTAATTTTTTTAAAGATTTTTGTCTACTTGAGAGAGTGCACACATGAGCAGGGGGGAGGAGCAAGGAAGAAGGAGAGGAACAAGCAGACTCCCTGCTGAGCAAGGAGCCAATTGGGGAGGGGGCAAGGCTTGATCCCAGGATCCCGAGATCATGACCGGAGCCAAAGTCAGATGCTTAACCAACTGAGCCACCCAGGCACTCCTCCAGTATTTCTTTTAAAAAACAAAAGCAAAATTTGGTACATATTTATATTGTTTTCCATTCTTTTGTGCAAATATTTTCATCATTCCATACCTTGCTTATGCATTAACAAGCCTGGGGCTTTTTAAATGTCACACAATTGTGCATAGCAAATATAATGTACAGAAAGATTCTCATTTTACTTGTATGATTGCAAGTATTCCATTATGGTATAGCATCTTCCATATATCATGTCCTGATATAGAGACACCTGAAGTTTTCACAGTCTCTTTCATAAAAAACAAACACCTTGTACACATTTCATTTTGTATCAGGATATTGCTGGCCTCATACAGTTGTTGGGACATCTTTCCCTCTCTTCTGTTACCTAATTGTTTTCTTTCTACTTACTCAAAGAATTTGAATTGAAATGGTATTATTACTCCATAATTCTTAGATAGTCACCTGGAAGCTATTTGAGAATGGAGATTTTTTTTGTTGGTGTGGTTTTTATTTGTTTGTTTTTGTTTTTGTGAGGAGGCTTTTACCTATTAAATTTCTTTAATGAATATAGGAGTCTTCAGGTTATCTCACTGAGTTGTGTCATCTGTGTCTTTTGAGAAATTTGCCAATCTCATCTATCTTTTTGAAACTGTTAGCTTAGAGTTGCATAGTGGTCTTTTAATATCTCTTCAATATTTTTCAGATTTTGATTATCACCTGTTTTATTCCTGACAGTAGTCCCCTCTCTCTCATCTTTATTTCTCTGTTTTCCTAAGTTTTTCTCTGTCTATTGTGATTTTTCTGTTTTATCTGTTGTAATTTCTGGTCACTTGAATTTTTAAAAAGCTCTAGCAGTAATTCTTGTCTCTACTTTGTCTACATCAGAAGGAGAAAAAAAAAAGTTGTAAATGTGTCAGATACTTCCACAAGCATAGTTGCCTGTGATGATAAATGCATACTGACTAATTTGGCAGTTTGATAAAGCCCTAAAAATTGGATTTTGTTGGTATTATATGGTATCTGAAAGCTCTAGAAATACTGCTCTATAGCACTATTCTATTCAGTATACTGAGTAAATATTTAAATAAGAATCTCATTTGTTATTTTAGAGACTCTAATTTCTTATTTTCTTCATTATGGTGCATCTTCCTATACTTTGATCCATGTGACTCCTGCTGTTTTAAGGATTAAAAGAAGGAGCTATGGCTACTATTTCTTTTGGATAGTAGATGTAATGATGATAGCCAGGTTATCTAGAACAGTGGTAAAGGATAAAATAAAGCCAAAAGCATACCCAAAATGATGAGCAGACAATGGTGGTTCTTATTTCAAATCCTGAAGTTACAAAGTGTTATAAGCTTTCCTAATTCCTTGTAACATTTCCACACAGTTCTCTTTATTATTAAAAATATATAAATAAATATTTCCAATTTCATAAAATATTTTGTATCTGTTTTCTTCTGAAAAGAAATTATTATTGCATTGGTCCAATTAGGAGCTCTGTTTGTTCCTTTATTTGTATTGCTCTAATTACCCATTGATAAAAGTCTGTCAGTGGGTAATGCCTGAGTACATTATCAAATGGTTTGGTAATGATTCATGCAGAGCAGAGATAGCTTTCTTTATTTGCCTAATCAGTATCACACTTTTCACTTTGCCCAGATCATTACCCCTGGCCTGTCTCTCAATACCACTGGAGCCCAAGAATTTAGCTAAAAATTCTAAAATATAAAGCATCAGTTGCTGTCAAATTGTTCTTTTCTGTCTAAACTACTGAAAAGATTAAAGTATAAACAGTACATACTGGATGAATTTCTATCAAGAAGTTTAATATCTTCTGCAAATATAAATGCTTCAGAAAATGTTTCATAAAATTTAAGAAAATATTGTTACATCACAGATAAATTTACATACAGTAGAATAACTCCAAAGTCAGTTCCTGCATAGTTTTTTATAATATCTTCATTTACTTTACTTGAATTTTTCTTCAATGCTAAGTCCTGAGCAATAATAGTTTTGTTTGTTTGTTTATTTATTTTGGTGTGTAACATGTTGATCCTACAATAACATAGTAATGTGACTGTGAAAGACTAGTGATATGTCATATAGGACATGCATTTATTATGTATTTTGGTCAATATCATTTTATTATCCTTTTTATTTCTATAATTCTCTATATTTTATTTTATTTTATTTTTTTTAAAGATTTTATTTATTTATTTGAGAGAGAGAGAATGAGAGATAGAGAGCAAGAGAGGGAAGTGGGTCAGAGGGAGAAGCAGGCTCCCTGCTGAGCAGGGAGCCCGATGCGGGACTCGATCCCGGGACTCCAGGATCATGACCTGAGCCGAAGGCAGTCGCTTAACCAACTGAGCCACCCAGGCGCCCTATAATTCTCTATATTTTAAAAATCATTTTAAAGAGGCTAAACTATTGGGTCCCTACTATATGATATATACCGTTTTCCATGGTAGTGATGACACCTAAGTTTTTTTTTAAAGATTTTATTTATTTGACAGAGAGACAGCGAGAGAGGGAACACAAGCAGGAGGAGTGGGAGAGGGAGAAGCAGGCTCCCCGCGGAGCAGGGAGCCCGATGCGGGGCTCGATCCCAGGACCCTGGGATCATGACCTGAGCCGAAGGCAGATGCTTAACGACTGAGCCACCCAGGCGCCCCGATGACACCTAATTTTTATTAAGCACTACTGTGTCTCAGATAATATGCTAACCATTTTAAGTGAATTTTCTAAATATATTATGATCCTGTGATGTAGTTTCATTTTTAGCTTCACTTTATAGATGAAGAAGCAGAGATTTATCCAGGATAAACGAGTTACCCTGAGGTTACACTTCTAGGATGTGGCAGAGTTAGGATTTGAATCTAGTCATTTGGATTACAGCATTTAAGAGCTTAGCCACTACTTTTGCTGTTGAATTCACACAGCACACTCTTGGGAAATATTTTTCTAAAAGCCACTATATAGACACAGAAAAGTTTAACGTGTTGATTCCATATTCCTCTTCCAATATACGTCCATGGCCACAGCTTACAATGGAGATAGGACATTTATCTTTTGGACAGACAGAGCCGTATTAGCAATACCTTTCTTGATTACAAGCCAAAAGAATCTCATTGGTGTCCTGTTACTCCTCTCAGGCAGAGTTGCTAGTGAGTCAAGCAGGTTGTTTATTTAATAATTGATAAAAGTCAACAGAGGAGGCCACAAATTTGCAGTTCCTAAGAGCTTGCTTGAGCAGGCAAACTCAAGGCAACTTTTTAAATGTAAGTTATATTTTCTCTTATGAGTTGATCCTGTTGATGGCAACAACCTTTCTAAAATTCTTCCCCAAGCTTCTCTCAAGGTCACCATTGATATTTTCTATTCTAATTAATGCTTATTTCACTTAACATTCTTCCCAAATGTAGGCATGCCTACAAAAACCGACAAAAGTCTCAGAAACATGGAATCAGGCTCAGTCTGTGTTCTAAAATTTGGACATCTAAATAAAATCCAGATAAGAGTAAGGGTTTGAATGAATGAGACAATTTATCATTAGGTCCACCCATTCAACATCCAGTGTTGGATCAGGTCGAGAATAATCAGTATGGATATTTCTGTTCACAAAGCAGTAAACTGAGAGTCACTGATTCAGAGAAATTCTAAAAATCTATGTACACACTGCTAATTCCTTAATAGGGTTAAGTTCTATTCCCTGTTTTCATCATTCTCTCATGCCTTTGCCCTCTGTGCCCTTGGGGATGATTCTGAGTTATCCTTTCTTCTCTGTAAGAAATATCCAGTCCTGTAGATAAAAGCCAAATCCACATACATCATTGAGATAAGAATGTCTGTACCTTAAGATTCCTGAAGACTGTTGAGGGGCACCAACCCTAAAAATCTAAAAAGTTTATGGTTTTATAAACAGACCTAAGAGGCATGCTTTGAGATATTTAGAGACTTTTTTTTTCTACCTAAATAATTCTCAAAGGCATTGAGACCATGTGTTTTTAAGAGCAACCTGGAATTAATTTCTGCTGGGAAGTCAAATGTTAATGTTTTATCATTGTCATTTAGAGAGGCTGGGATAAGTTAATGATTTTATCTTTGAACTTACTGTGTGTGTGTGTGCATGTGTGTGCATTTCATCAATTCTAAATGTACGGTACAATAAAGTTTGAAGTATATATACAGGAAGGTAACCATCAGCACAATCATAATATAGAGCAATTCTGTTATGCTGAATGTTTCCTCATATATTTTTAGAATTTAGATCCTCCCCCAAACCCTAACCCTGGCAACCATGGATCATTTCTTCCTATAGCTGTAGACTGTGTATAAGAAATTTTGTATAAATGAAACTATAGAGGATGTTCTCTTCTGTGTCTAGTTTATTTTATTTACCACAATCCTTGTGACATTTATCCAAGTAATTTTTTATCATTAGTTTTTTGTTTTTATTGCTAAGTAGTTTATCATTATATACATATACTATAATTTGTTTACTCCTTGAATAGATTTCACCTGAAACTAATATTAATTATACTTCAATAAAAAAATAGATCATGGGCAAAAGGGTTGTGTACAGTTTGGGTTATTATGAATTCACATTTGTGTTATAAACATTTGTGTAGGAGCAAACATACTTTTTATTTCTCGTGGTACTATGGAAAGTGTTTAACTTTTTAAGAAATTGCTAAATTGTTTTTCAAGGTGGCTGTAAAAATTTGTATCATCCAGATGTATGAGATTTTAGTTCTCCACATCCTTGTTAAACTTGGTATTGCCTGACTTTTAAAATTTTAGCCATATCAATATCACTTTGCTTTTTTCCTAGTTTTATTGAGAAATAATTGGCATATATCTCTGTAAAAATTTAAGCATACAGCATGATGGTTTGATTTAATATGGTGTGAAATGACTACCAGATAGGTTCAGCTAACATCCATCTTCTCATATAGATAAAATGTAAAGAAAAGAGAAAGTCTCCTAGTGATGAGAACTCAGGATTTACTCTCTTAACAACATCCCTGTGTATCCAGCATCAGTGTTAAGCTGTAGTCATCATGTGCGTGACATCCCTAGTACTTACTTATTTTGTAACTGGAAGTTTGTACCTTTGAACCCCCTTATTCTACCTCCCCCCACAACCCTCCACCTCTGGTAACCGCAAGTCTGATCACTTTTTCTGTGAGTTTTTCTTTTGAATATTTTATTGAGAGTTTAATTTGCATTTATTTGATGAAAAATGCTGATGATCAATTTTTCCTGTTTATTGGTGACTTATATTTATGACCTGTCTTTTCAATCTTTTGCTCATTTTTATTGTTATCTTATAATTTTGATGAGTCCTATATACATTATAGATATAAGACCTTTGACAGATACATATTTTACAAATATTTTCTCCTAGCCTACAGCATGCCATTTAATTTTTTTTTAATTTAAAGTTAGTTAACCTATAGTGTAGTATTGGTTTCAGGAGTAGAATTTACATATAACACCTAGTGCTCATCCGAACCCATGCCCTCCTTAATGCCCATCACCCATTTAGCCCATCCCACACCCACCTACCCTCCAGCAACCCTCAGGTTATTGTCTATAGTTAAGAGTCTCTTACAGTTTGCCTCCCTCCCTGTTTTTATCCAGTTTTGTTTTTCTTTCCCTTCCCCTATGTTCATCTGTTTTGTTTCTTAAATTCACATCTGAGTGAAATCATATGATATTTGTCTTTCTCTAACTTATTTTGCTCAACATAATAGACTCTGGTTCCATCCATGTCGTTGTAAATGTCAAGACTTCATTCTTTTTGCTGGCTAAGTAATATTCCGTTGTGTATATATATCACATCTTCTTTATCCATTCATCAGTTGAGGGACATTTGAGCTCTTTCCATATTTTGTCTATTGTGGACATTGCTACTGTAAACACTGGGGTGCATGTGCCCCTTCAAATCAGCATTTTTTGTATCCTTTGAATAAAAGTAGTACAGTTGTTGGGTTGTGAGATAGTTCTATTTTCAACTTTTTGAGTTAACTTCATACTGTTTTCCAAAGTGGCTGCACCAGCTTGCATTCCCACCAACTGTGCAAAAGGGTTCCCCTTTCTCTGCATCCTTGACAACATCTGCTGTTTCCTGAGTTGTTATTTTGGGCCATTCTGACAGGTGTGAGATGTTATCTCATTGTGGTTTTCATTTGTATTTCCCTGATGATGAGCCATGCTAAGCATTTTCTTTTTTTTTAAATATTTTATTTATTTATTTATTTGAGAGAGAGAATGAGAGGGAGAGAGAGCATGAGAGGGGGGAGGGTCAGAGGGAGAAGCAGACTCCCCGCTGAGCAGGGTGCCAGATGTGGGACTCGATCCCGGGACTCCAGGACCATGACCTGAGCCAAAGGCAGTCGCTTAACCAACTGAGCCACCCAGGCGCCCATGCTAAGCATTTTCTTAAGTGTCTGGTAGCCATCTATATGTCTTCTTCGGAGAAATGTCTCTTCATGTCTTTTGCTCATTTCTTAACTGGATTGTTTATTTTGTGGGTATTGATTTTGATGAATTCCTTATAGAAATATGCTGGTGTTATTTTGATTGGGATTGTATTGAATACATCGTTGGCCTTGTGTAGTATAGACATTTTAACAATATTTGTTCTTCTAAACCATGAGCATGGGATGTTTTTCCATTTCTTTATGCTTCTTCAATTTCTTTCATAACTGTTCTATAGTTTTCAGCATGCAGATCTTTTACCTCTTTGGTTAGGTTTATTCCTAGGTATCTTATGGTTTTTGGTACAATTTTAAATGGGATTGATTCCTTGATTTCATTATTGGTGTACAGAAATGCATCAGATTTCTGTTCATTGATTTTTATATCCTGCAACTCTGCTGAATTCAGGTATCAGTTCTAGCAATTTTTTGGTGGAGTCTTTTGGATTTTCTAGAGTATCATGACATCTGTGAAGAGTGAAATTTTGACTTCTTGCCGATTTGGATGCCTCTTATTTCTTTTTGTTGTCTGATTGCTGAGGCTAGGAGTTCCAGTACTAGGTTGAACAACAGTGATGAAACTGGACATCCCCATTGTTTTCCTGACCTTAGGGCAAAAGCTCTCTTTTTCCCCACTGAAGATGATATGAGTCTTTCATATATGACCTTTATGATGTTGAGGTGTATTCCTTCTATCCCTACTTTCTTGAGGGTTTTTATCAAGAAAGGATTCTATATTTTGTCAAGTGCTCTTTCTGCATCTATTGAGAGGATCATATGCTTCTTGTCCTTTCTTTTATTAATGTGATATTATGCATTGTTTGATTTGCAGTTACTGAACCACACCTGCAGCCCAGGAACAAATCCCACTTGATATGGCAAATAATCCTTTTTTTTAAAGATTTATTTATTTATTTACGAGAGACAGAGAGAGCGAGCGAGCACACAAGCACAGAGGCAGAGGGATAATCAGGCTCTCTGCTGAGCAGGGAGCCCCATGTATGGTTCGATCCCAGTACCCTGAGATCATGACCTGAGCCGAAGGCAGACACTTAACTGACTGAGCCACCCAGGCGCCCCATGAATAATCCTTTTAATGTACTGTGGGATTCAATTAGCTAATACCTAGTTGGGAATTTTTGCATCCATGTTCATCAGGGATATTGGTCTGTAGTTCTCCTTTTTAGTGGGGTCTTTTTCTGTTTCTGGAATCAAGGTAATGCTGTCCTCCTAGAATGAGTTTGGAAGTTTTTCTCCATTTCTGTTTTTTTGGAACAGCTTCAGAAGAATAGGTATTAATTCTTCTTAAATGTTTTGTAGAATTACCCTGGGAACCCATCCAGCCCTTGGACTTTTGTTTGTAAGGAGATTTTGGATTACTTATTCAGTTTCTCCGTTGGTTGTGGGTCTGTTCAAATTTCTGTTTCTTCCTGTTTCAATTTTGGTAGGTTCTATGTTTCTAGAATATATCCATTTCATCCAGATTGTTGGTATATAATTGTTCATAATATTCTCTTATAATTGTTTGTATTTTTGTGGTACTGGTTGTGATCTCTCCTCTTTCATTCATGATTTTATTTATTTGGGTCCATTTTTCTTTTTGATAAGTCTGGCTAGGGGTTTTCAATCTTAATTCTTTCAAATAACCAATCTTATTAATTCTTTCAAATATAAATTCTTTCAAATAACTCCTAGTTTTGTTGATCTGTTCTACTCTTTTTTTTAAATTTCTGTATCATTGATTTCTGCTCTAATCTTAATCATTTCCCTTCTTTTGCTGGTTTTAGGCTTTATTTGCTGTTCTTTTTCCAGATCCTTTAGATATAAGGGTAGGTTGTGTACTTGAGACTTTTCTGTTTCTTGAGGAAGGCCTGTATTGCTTTATACTTCCCAAAGCTTTTGGACTGTTGTGTTTCATTTTCATTTGCTTCCATGATTTTTTTTTTTATTTCTTCTTTAATTTCCTAGTTGACCCATTCGTTTTTTAATAGGCTGTTCTTTAACCTCCATGTATTTTTGGTCTTTTCAATTTTTTTCTTGTAGTTGACTTCAAGTTTCTTAGCATTGTGAACTGAAAATATGCATGGTATGATCTCAGTCCTTTTGCACTGGTTGAGGCCTGATTTGTAACCCAGTATGTGATCTATTCCCAAGAATGTTCCATGTGCACTTGAAAAGAATGTGTATTCTGCTGCTTTAGGATGGAATGCTCTGATTATATCTGTTAAGTACATTTGGTCCAGTGTGTCATTCAAAGCCATTGTTTCCTTGTTTTTCTGCTTAGATGATCTATCCATTGCTGTGAGTGGGGTGTTAGAGTCTCCCACTATTATTTTATTTTATCAATGAGTCTCTTTAAGTTGTTATTAACTGATTTATATATTTGGCTGCTCCCAAGTTGGGGGGATAAATATTTACAATTGTGAGATCTTTTTGTTGGATAGACCGCATTATTATGATGTAGTGTCCTTTTTTTCATCTCTTATTACAGTCTTTGGTTTAAAATCTAGTTTGTCTGATATAAGTATGGCTACTCCAGCTTTCTTTTGGTGGCTATTAGCATGATAGGGGGTTCTCCAACCCCTCACTTTCAATCTGGAGGTGTCTTTGTGTCTAAAAGGAGTCTCTTATTAGCAGCATATCAATGGGTCTTTTTTTTTTTTTTATCCATTCTGATACCCTCTGTCATTTGATTGGAGCATTTAGTCCATTTACATTTAGAGTGATTATTGAAAGGTATGAATTTAGTGCCATTATATTACCTGTGAAGTAGATTGTCTCTCTTCCTTTCTAGTCTTTGTGTTGCTTTTGGTCTCTTTTCCCACTCAGAGGGTCCTCTTTAATATTTCCTGCAGAGCTGGTTTAGTGTTCATGAACTCCTCTAGTTTTTGCTTGTCTTTGAAACTCTTTATCTTCCCTTCTATTCTGAATGACAGCCTTTCTGGATATGGTATTCTTGGCTGCATATTTTCCCCATTCAGTACATTGACTATATCATGCCACTCTCTTCTGGCCTGTCAAATTTCTGTGGACAGATCTGCTGCTAACCTTGTCTACCCTTGTAGGTTAAGGACCTTATGTCCCTAACTGCTTTCAAAATTCTCTTTATCTTTGTATTTTGTAAGTTTCACTATGATATTTCTTGGTGTTTACCTGTTTTGTTGAGTTTGAGGGAAGTTCTCTGTGACTCTTGGGCTTGAATACCTGTTTCCTTCCTCATATTAAGGAGACCCTCAGCTACAATTTGTTCAAATGAACCTTCTGCCCCTTTTTTCCTGCTCTTCCTCTTCTAGGACCTATATGATATGGCTATTATTGCACTTTGTGGCATCACTCAGTTCCCTAAGTGTATTTGTAAATAATAGTTTTCTTTTCCTCTTCTTTTAGCTTCATTACTTTCCATAATTTTATCTGTTATATTATCTATTTGACCATCTGCCTCTTCCATCCTCCTTGAGATTATATTCAGTCATTTTTGCATCTCAGTCAGAGTATTTTTTTTATTTCAGTTTGACTAGTTTTTAGGCCTTTTATCTCTGCAGCCAGGATTTCTCTGGTGTCTTCTATGCTTCTTTAAAGCCCAGCTAGTACTTTTAGTCTTCTAAATACTTATTCACATATATTGCTTATATCTGTTTTGAACATATCCCTGGCTGCGATTTTCTTCTTGATCTTTCTTTTGGGGATAATTTCTCCATCTTGTCATTATGTCTAGGTTGATGTCTTTTGATGTTATGAAAGCTTGTTATGTTGTCTGCTCCTGAGAGTAATACTATATTATGAAGGGGTCATACACTGTCTAGGGCCTCGTGCTTCAGGAAGTGTTTCTGATGTATGCTGTGTGCACTCTGCTCTTGTGTTTTGGCTGCCCTTTTCCACAGGTCAGTCCTTTACAGAGTTCCAAAGGAAAAAGTAAAGAAAGAAAAAAAGAAGGAAGCCTGATCCAAAAAATGAGAAAAGGAAACAGACTAAGAAATGAACAGAAAACTATAAGCCTGATTCAAAAAAACAAAACAAACAAAAAAACCTGGTCCTATTTACACTGGAATCGAAGAACTGAAGCTGACGCTTTGGAGCACTCTGTGATCAGTAGACTTGGTATATCAGGGAGGCTGGGGGGCTTGTGTTTGTCTTCTGAGGGAGAGGCCCACTATGCTGCCTCACAGTCAGACCTGTTCTAGTAAATATACCCCTGTTGGGCAGGGGTTTGGTGGGCTGGGGCGTAGAAGATGGCATCACTTCACCCCCTGTCCCTGGAGAGGCAAACTCACTGCTGCCCCTCAGGAGGCCCTCATAGAAAAGTGAATAATCTTCCCCTCTGTGTCTCAGGCTTTAGTCAGATCTTTGCCCTCAGTTTGTCTGTGCCTGGCCCCTGGGCACACCTGGTGCCACAGTTCTGTGTTTTATCTTTGGTCCATGGCTGGGATTCAAAACTACAAATCTTAAAGGACCCAGCAAGCTGTGGGTCCACTCCCCTCCCCCAAAGGTGAGCCCCATAGCTCTCCAGCACCATTCTGTCTCAGAAAAGCAGTCACACAGCTGTGAGTCTATGGTGAAGCACAGCGAAAAGTTGTGACCAGGTTGTCTGTCCTCTGCACATGCCTCTGTTCCCTGCTGTTGAATGGCTGTTCATTGGCACCCAACAGGCCTCTCGTCCTTGGAGAGGCAAAATACCCCCTTCCAAATGTACTCCAGAAAGGGGAACATTCTCTTCCAGTGTGACCCAGGGGATCCCCATACCATGGTGTCTCATCTGCTCTGTCTCCTTCTCCCCCCTCTTCCTGACTGCCCCACGAAAAGGGTTCCCTTCCCTCTGCAGCACCGTGTCTTTTCTCTTCCCCAGTTCACGTCTTTGAACCTTGCATCTGCCATATTCTCTCCCTCCAATTGTGCAGATTGTTTTCTTCATCCTCAGATCGATTTCCTAGTTGTTCAAAATGATTTGATGTTGATCTTGCTGTGTTTGAGAGACGAGGCAATTCTAGGGTCCCTCTACTACTCTGCCATCTTAACTGCCATGTAATTTTTTAAGTTTCTTATCGTTTGCAAATATTTTTTTCTTAATCTAAAATGGCTGAACTTTTTTTTTCTCCCACTGTCTTAAAACTTTCAAGTTTATAATCCATTATGGTTAATTATAGGCACAATGCTTACATTATATCCCAAGAAATCATTCATCATATAGCTGGAAGTTAGCAAAAGTTTTAAATTATCATAAAGTCTAATTTAGCAATTTTTATGCTTTGATAAATGAAGAAATATTTGTGTAACCCAAGATCAAAAGTTTTTGTACTATATTTTAGTAAGATATATTCTGTTAGCTTTTAAATTTACATCTGTGATCAATTTCAAGATAATTTTATGACCTATAATGGAGTGTATTTTTTTTAATAAAGATATTCTGTTTTTATTTCAGTGGCATTGTTTTAAACAACTGTTCATTTTCACTGAATGGCTTTGGCATTTTTGTTAAATATCAGTATATGTGTGAGTCTATTTCTGGACTTCCTATTCTATTTCGTTATATATGTGTATATACCTTTTAAATCAAAACCACACTGTCTTCATTATTGATTGAGAATACATTCAATCTAAGGATACATTTGTGGAGCATTATTATAATAATAATATTGACTCTTCTGATTAATGCACATGGTATATGTCTCCATTTATCTTAGCAATTTTTTGTACAGCCCCAGCAGATACTTTGTTGAACATATTCCTAATTAACTTGTATTTTGATGCTATTGTAATTGGTATTTTTTAAATTTCAATGTCCAGTTGTTCATTGCTTTCTTTTAGAAGTATAATTATTTTATTATATACTTCTTTCATATACATTCATATTTACAACTTTCTTTTCTTTTTTTTTTCATTTTCAATAGATATAATTGAAAGGGACATCAGGCATTCTTGGGAAAAGTGAGATCATGAATAATGATCTTTGACAGTTTTTAATTTTGAGAATGATATCTCTCTTGCTGCCATTATTACTGCTGCTGTTAAGTTACAGCACTTGATTTTATAGGTTGTGATACATTTCTGATAAATTATCTCTAAATATAAATATTAGAATGGCATATGCTGATGATTCTTGCAGAAAATTATTTTAATTATTTAACTCTTCATACAAATTGATTTCTTGTAAATATGAATTAAAAATATTTTAAAGTAATTGTAGATTTACATGCACTTGTAAGAAATAATACAGAGAGATCCTACATGCTATATACTCTTTACTGAGTTTCCTGCAATTGTAGCATCTATCATAAGTATAATATAATATCACAACTAGGAAATTGATTTTGATGTGATTCGCCAATTTCATTCAGATGTCACTTGTTTTGCATACACTCATATATGTGTGTGTTTGTGTGTCTTTAATTCCATGCATATTTGTCACAAGGCATAGAACCGTTTTATCACAAGGATTCTTTGCACTACCACTCTATAGCCATATAGTCACATCCTTGCTTCATCTTAGCAACCATTAATCTGTTCTCCAATTGTATAATATTATCATTTCAAACAGATTCATGCACTATGTAACTGAGATTTTCTTTCTTACTCAGCATCATAATTCCTCTGAAATTCAAAGTTGTACGTATTATAATAAGTTACTCCCTTTTGTAGCATTACAATGTGTATATATATATAAACTATAAAATAAATATATATTACTATATATATAAAACTCCCTAAAATTTACAAAGTGACATCATTATTCATTTCTCATTGTTTTAGCAAATTAGTACCACGCATTCATGAGAGTGATTGGCAGGTGTTATTTTGCTTATTTTACAGAGAAAACAGTAATTGTTTTTCAAGTATTAAAGGTATATATGCAGCCATATGGAGAGATGGAGGAGGACCCTAAACCAAATGTAAGTATTTTTATTTTTCCCTAGTTAAGTGTACTGAAATACAAACTGGGCATGATTTTTTTCCCCTACAGCTTTACTGGCATCTAGCAAAGAAAAATTTCACATAAGTAAGGATGGGAGAAAAGTCTTATTCTAAAAGAATATGGATAAATAGTTACCTAGGATATATTTTGGTATTTAATTATTTGAGGCTAGGAGATGTCTTACATTAGCAAATAAATTTTCTTTCCAAGTTTGTTAGTGAATTTTTATGAAAAGTATGATCAGTAATGAGCTCAAGAAGTTGAATTACATTATAAGATGAATTTGAAATAATCTTACAAGCACTCTGATAAATCCTTTATATTTATTCACACATTCCACAGTGTCTCACCCTATGAAAATGTGACAGAACTCCTGCTATTCTTTGAAGGAAATAAGAGCACTTATGGCAGGCAAGAGAAGAAAGACAGACAAAAGAATGTGCAGAAAATCATAATATAATGAACATTTATATAGGATTATATTTTATTCATTATGCTGTAGGGTCCAGAGGGTGGCTGAACGTTGAGCACAGCCAAAGCATATTACTAACTTCAGGGATTTTCCAAGTTTCCCTAACAACTACTTGTTTGATTTTTTTGTCCTATTTATATCTTTTATATTAGTTTAATGTAAGTTAAACTAATGTTACTAGTGGAATTTATCATTCATTATGAGAAAAATCCTTAAACCTTTAGCCATCTAATAATCTGGCAAGCACTTTTCTTTTGCTAGGAATATGGAAGGGTCAGTATTTGTGTCAAAGAAGTCATGCTAAAGATATTATCAGTCTTCTCATTATCCTCCCTAATTTTAACTCAGGTGAAGAATTCACTGCCTACCCTGAAGTGCGACTGATGAAGGCTATCATCTAGCTAACTGATTGTGGTTCAGAACTTTCCCTTTTTGTGCGGAAAGAAAAAAATATAGATAAATAACATAGATATAGAGATATCTGTTAATATGCATTCTTAATTCATGTTGTTCATAATTTTAGGGTATTTTTTTCCTAATTTTCTTTTGGATTTGCAGATTGAAACACAATGGAAAAATATACCTTATAGTTATAATGAAGGCCCAACCTCCACATTTTTTGAGATAATACTCTTTTAATCAGATGTGATCTCCAGTGAAAATGGGTGCAAAGGTTAGGCTTTAACACGGGGTCAATCAGGGTTTATTCTTTGCTGTTGGATCTTTTTGTGGTTTGGGGACCACATTCACAGTTCCGGCAGTTAGCAGGTCTGCAGCAACTTCGACTCCTTGCCTAATCAAGGCTTCATGTTCCTTTGGGGTGAGTAGATAGCTAAGATCCTCTTGCTTTCTTCTCAGCCTATTCATGAGTACTCAAAAGCAAGCTGCCTTCTATACCAGGGGTACATGAAATCTCATTAATGTCCATTATGACCATTTTACTCTCAGGTGTTTGCTACATTTCTGGGTTTTCTTCTAGTTTTTTGCTTGCCTCAGCCAGTATCACCATCTCCGGCTAGCTCTGTGTTGACTTTCCCAAATGGTTTGTGATCTTTTTCGACTCTTTTGTTTTGGTTTTGATCACAGTTCTCTGAGATTTTCTGTGCGTTGTACTTTAGCTCTAAATCAAATCAGCCTGCTCTGCCCTTTAAGAATTACTGCAGTGGAGTTGGAGATGGGGCTGAAGTGGAGGCATTACCCCACCAACATACCTGACTTCCATGGTTCTTATTGGGGGCCATTAGTCTTTTGAATAAAGACTTCTCATTGTGGAGATGATTCTAATCAGTTTCCAGAAGTAATTGTTTTTGATAACTTTATTTAGTTTTATTCTTGTTTTAGGAGAATTTGTGCTATTCAAGTTCTGGAAGTCCCACCCAACATCAATAAGTTTTGCAGTATAGGAGACTGTGAATCTCTGAACATTTTTTTTTTAAATATTGTTCTCTACAATTTAAAAAGAATGTGCTTCTAGAGAACAAGACAACATATAAGCATGTGAAGAATGAAATAAAACCACTAATATAAATGTAGAGAAGTTATCTAAAAGTTGTCAGGGCTGATATAAATAGATAAATCTTTAATATTGATCATTGAGATGGGTCAGCCAGTATATATTTTCTACTATTATTATATGCAATTGAACAAAATGAACAAATTTTAAAAAGTGTGCAATTCGATAATTAGCTAGGACAGGGCACCTGGGTGGCTCAGTCGGTAAGTGTCTGCCTTCAGCCTAGGTCATCGAGTCCCACATTAACATCTCCCTCTGCCTCTGCCTCTCTCTCTCTCTCTGTCTCTCATGAATAAATAAATGAAATCTTTAAGAAAAATAATTAGCTAGGACATAACTTCAGACAAATACATTAGAAAACATGTATGAACTATATTATCATGGATCATTTTTTAACAAATTGAGGATACTTTCCATGAATATTTTTATTTAATCCAAGAAAAAAGTTTATATTATTGCCCTAATGCCCATTAGTTAACTTGATAACAAAGTTTCTTTTCATATTCTACATGCTATAATTTCAGTGGTACAAAATGCTTTAAAAAGTACAAGATTCTGGATAAGAAGTGTGTTCAAGAAGACACAAAATTCATGCCTATCATTCTACTGAAAATACTTACTGTTAATGAAAATGACTGAGATTTTTCTTATCCATATGAATATTAATCATTGTTTGAATCATCAAATACTAATGTATAATTGACAAATTTTGTTTAATTGTGTATATAAATGAAGTTTCAGATCTTATTTTTTATACATAGAAATATTTGGTTGGTTTGAAGTCTTTTCATTTTCGGTTTTTAAAACAAGTAAAAAATTGAAAGTTAAATAACTAAAAACAAAGAGATACTTTTATAAGAAAATACTCAAAATTTCAATTTTCTACTTTAATACAATTGTAAAAATTTGAATTATTTCCAACTAAATTATGTATTTTATGATACAAAAATTTTGAGTTTGGGGAATATTAGTCACTGAGAAATTTGAGGGCTTAGGATGAATAAAGATTGGCTACTCACTATTTCTACTGTATAGGGATTATAGGTATGTTAAATGAAAATGTACAGATAAATTTTTCAGCACAGTTGCAACTACTCAGCATGGTATACTTGCAGTTCCCAAGGAATCATGGACTGTGTATACACACCATCATGTACATTCAGCTCTAAAATTGAGAAATTACAAAATTATAAAGACATGGCTAGCTGCCAGTTTCTACCACTTTCTGGGGTAATATATTTTCCTGGCATAATGTGGGGAAATGAGAGCAATCTTATCACCCTAAGACTGAGTCAGAACTTCGTCTCATATAGAGTCCAATTCTCTTAGCTCAATCCTGTTGTTACTGATTGAGTCACTCTTAACATGTTGTATATCATTCATTAGCATATCAGAAACTAATGTATTTAATCATTTTATATGAGCACGACAAGACAGTTAACATATAAAATGGCATAAGAATTAAGTTCAGTAATGTTATTCTAATGTATTATTATTTGAAGCTTATTGAAGGTGTGCTTTAATGAATAAGTTCACATAGTAAAAATCTTTTATTTTTGGATTACAAACTGTATAGAATACGGGCAAATACATTCACATTGATTTTTTAATGAATCTGAGATTGATGCAATTGTTAGTTAAAAGAACATTAAGACATGCACTTTTGTTTTTATTTGGAGGGAAGCATTTTCTCCTTTTAATCTGTTATAATACTATTAACCATTCTCAATGTCTAGTTCATAAAAGCCTTTGATAAACTAGAAATTATAGATTTCTAGATATGATATTATGCAATAAAAGAGTAGGAATTATTTCTAAGAAAAAAACCTGCCAACTCCTTTTTTCCTAGCTGTTCTTTAACTTGGAGTTCGAGAAGAAACTCCTCCTTCACTTTAGTTAGGTGCTTTTGTGGCCTGTTTCCATTCCACCTCATGTTTATTTCTACTTCAACACTTAAACACATTATTCACGTGTATTTTTCTGTCTCTTAGCTGCTTGTGAAGAAGTCGTTTTTAATTTCTGTATCCACATTGGTTAACACAATATTTAGCATAAAAATATTAACTGTATTTGTGTTCGATGAATTAATGTATCAATAAATGAATTAATTAAAAATATTGACAGAGAAAAGAAATATAAAAATCACCAGTAGTTGTCTATGGACGTATTTTATTGCAAATAATCAGATTAACATAATCTTAGAAATCTCCACAAATAACATTAGAAATCAGATTATTGATTACTTTAATGTCCATTTTGCTGTTGGGAAAAGAAACATAAAGTCTTAAAGGTATTTTTCCTAGTGTTTTTGTAGAGCTAAACTTAAAAAGACATGTGACTTCTCTTTATTACATTTGGTCAATGGCCTTCTATAAAATTACACAAGCACACACACACATCAATTAGATCAAGTGAATGTCATGAAAAATATTCTTTCCTTTAGAGAAAGTCATGTTATTGTTAAGCTTGTTTAGAGAAATCAGTGTTGTCTTTGTTTTTCTTTAAGGAAAAATTAATATTTTCAATTAATAGGTTAATAGGATCATTTTTAGGTTCATTTTTATTTTTTCTTGTTATTTTTTAAGGAACTATAATACCAGACTGTTATTCACTAGAATAATCACCTAACTCAGACTTGCTTTTACTACCCACCATAGATAGCAATCTATATAATCTTATACCAGAATTCAAATGTGACAGCATCTCTTTGCCACATTGAACCTTTTAAAATAGTTACATTTGTATGGAGAGAAGTAAAAACAAATACTGTTTCTTTTATTGTTTCACAATAAAATCCCTAAAATTTCAAAATATCTTGAATTTTATGTCATCAAAATAATCATGTGTACCTTTCTAGTCTTCTTGTGGCACATGATAGCTAATTTATTAAGATATTATATATAATATAATATATTAATTATATAATATATTTAATAATATAATTAATTCCTTTAAAATCTCACCACATATTTATGACTCACTTCAACATGAATTGCTATATTCATTAGACATAAATTTTTAGACATGATAAAGAAAACTTTTTAATGCATTTTCCCAGCCTGAAAAATTATACCAAAGGTTCCTAATGTAGTTGTTCCTGTGGTGTGATACAATATAATATGAATATATTATATAAATGGCCTTAGACAGTGCTTTCTTCTTGCTTTGCATACAAATATATGTTTATGTGCTATCAATATGGTGCACTAATATGTTACAGTTATTTGTGTGCTCTATCAAAAGGAATTTATTTTAAAGGATAGTTATCTATGGTATTTTGCAATTTGTTTTCTTCCTTTTAATATAAGTATATATAGATTCGAAATTTAGCCCATGATATTTTGTTATTTTCTGAAGTTATTGTAAAATTTAATAACGGAAATTAAAAAGATCTAGAAGCTTGTGTACAGGATGATAAATAGAATTATCCCGTTTTTTAAGGCAAAAAAAGAAAATTTGGCCTTGTTAATATTACATTTTAATGTTTTACCTAAAAGCATCCTAAATATTCTTTTACATAAGTGTGCCAGCTTAGAAAAGTATATCAGGGCGGAGCAAGATGGCGGAGGAGTAGGAGACCTGGATTTCGTCTGGTCTCAGGAATTCAGCTGAATAGGGATCAAACCATTCTGAACACCTACGAACTCAACAGGAGACCGAAGAAGAGAGTAGCAACAACTCTCTGAACAGAGAAGCGACCACTTACTGGAAGCAGGAACCCAACAAGCGGCAGATCCGGGGAGACGCCCCTCCCTTCCCAGGGAGGAGCGGTGCAGAAGCGCACCACAGGGATCTGCTGGGTTTGGAGACTCCACACAGGGTCGGGTGCCAGAGATAGAAATGCTCAGTCACAGGCCGGGTGAGCACGCAGTGCGGCCAGAGACCAGGGAGACGGGAGTTACTGCTTTTCTCTGGGGGCTCACTGAGGAGTGGGGCCCCAAGTTCTCAGATCCTCTGAATGGAGATTGGGAGGCCACCATTTTCACCCTGGTCCTCCAAAGCTGTCCCAAGAGCTTGAAGGGAACAAAAGCTCCTGAAAGCAAACCCAAGCAGCTTGCTTAGCTCGGACCGACAAGGGCGGGGCAATTCCGCCTCCAGCAAAGACATTTGGGAACCACAGCAACAGGCCCCTGCCCCAGAAGATCAGCAAGAACAGCCAGCAGGCCAAGACCAAGTTTACCGATCAAGGAGAATGGGAGAACTCCAGCACTAGGGGAACACTGCACGTAGAATTCATGGCTTTTTTTTTACCATGATTCATTAGTTTTTCAAAGTTAATTTTTTTTAACTTTTTCTTTTCCCTTTTTCAACCAACATCTTATCAATCGCTTTGTTTAAAAAAACATTTTTTATTTTTCATTTTTAGAATCATATTTTATCCCTTCATAATAATTACCCTTATTTTTGGCATATATATAAATTGTTCTCTCTTAAAATTTTGAGATACAGTTTCTTCTAACAGATCAAAATATACCCTAAATCACTAGTGTATGGCTTTGTTCTAGTTTCCTGCCTGATCACAGTCTCTACTTTTTTTTTTCTTTTGTTTTTCTTTTTCTTTTTCTTTTTTAAAATCTTCTTCTTTCTTTTTTCAAACAACGTCTTATCTTATCAATCCCTTTTATAAAATCTTTTATAATTTTCATGTTTACAGTCATTTTCCATCCCTTCATTGTATCAACCCTTATTTTGTACATATATAAGTCTTTCTTCCTTTAAAATTTTAGGAGGCACATTTTTCTAACAGACCAAAATACGCCCAAAATCTAGTGTGTGGCACTGATCTATACACTAGCCTGATCATATTGGATCATATTCGTTTTTTGGAATTGTTCTGTTTTTGTATTTATCTTTTTTTTCCCTTTCTTTTCCCTTTCTTTTTTTCTTTCTTTTCCCATGGTTTCAGGTCTTTTCTGATTGGTTTAGAGTATATTTGCAAGGGACGTTGTTAACGTGTTAGCATTTTGTTCTCTCATTCATCTGTTCTCCTCTGGACAAAATGACAGGACGAAAAAAATCACCTCAGCAAAAAGAACAAGAGGTAGTACCGTCAGCCAGAGACCTACTCAATATGGACATTAGTACAATGTCGGACCTAAAGTTCAGAGTCATTACTTTAAAGATACTAGCTGGGATTGAAAAAAGCGTGGAAGTTATTAGAGAAACCCTTTCTGGAGGAATAAAAGAACTAAAATCTAACCAAGTCGAAATCAAAAAGGCTATTCATGAGGTGCGATCAAAAATGGGGGCACTAACTGCTAGGATAAATGAGGCAGAAGAGAGAATCAGTGATATAGGAGACCAAATGATGGAAAATAAAGAGGTTGAGAAAAAGAGAGAGAAACAACTACAGGATCACAAGGGCAGAATTCGAGAGATAAGTGATACGATAAGACGAAACAACATTAGAATAATTGGGATCCCAGAAGAAGAAGAAAGAGAGAGAGGGGCAGAAGGTATATTGGAGCAAATAATAGCAGAAAACTTCCCTAATGTGAGGAAGGAAACAGGCATCAAAATCCAGGAGACACAGAGAACCCCTCTCAAAATCAATAAAAATAGGTCAACACCCCGACATCTACTAGTAAAACTTACGAGTCTCAGAGACAAAGAGAAAATCCTGAAAGCAGCTCAGGAGAAGAGATCTGTAACCCACAATGGTAGAAATATTAGATTGGCAACAGACCTATCCACAGAGACCTGGCAGGCCAGAAAGGACTGGTATGATATCTTGGGAGCACTAAACGAGAAAAATATGCAGCCAAGAATAATATATCCAGCTAGGCTCTCATTAAAAATAGAAGGAGAGATAAAAAGCTTCCAGAACAAACAAAAACTAAAGGAATTTGCAAACATGAAACCAGCCCTCCAAGAAATATTGAAAGGGGTCCTCTAAGCAAAGAGAGAGCCTAAAAGCAGCAAAGATCAGAAAGGAACACAGACAACATACAGTAACAGTCACCTTACAGGCAATACAATGGCACTAAAATCATACCTTTCAATAGTTACCCTGGAGGTAAATGGCCTAAATGCCCCAATCAAAAGACACAGGCTATTACATTAGATTAAAAAACAAGACCCATCCATATGCTGTCTGCAAGAGACTCATTTTAGACCCAAAGACACCCCCAGATTGAAAGTGAGGGGGTGGAAAACAATTTACCATGCTAATGGACACCAAAAGAAAGCTGGGGTGGCAATCCTTATATCAGACAAATTAGATTTTAAACCAAAGACTGTAATAAGAGATGAGGAAGGACACTATATCCTACTTAAAGTGTCTATCCAACAAGAAGATCTAACAATTGTAAATATCTATGCCCCGAACATGGGAGCAGCCAATTATATAAGGCAATTAATAACAAAAGCGAAGAAACACATTGACAACGATACAATAATAGTGGGGGACTTTAACACCCTCCTGACTGAAATGGACAGATCATCTAAGCAAAAGATCAACAAGGAAATAAAGACTTTAAATGACACACTGGACCAAATGGACTTCACAGACTTATTCAGAACATTCCATCCCAAAGCAACGGAATGCACATTCTTCTCTAGTGCCCATAGAACATTCTCCAGAATTGATCACATCCTAGGTCACAAATCAGGTCTCAACCAGTACCAAAAGATTGGGATCATTCCCTGCATATTTTCAGACCACAATGCTTTGAAACTAGAACTCAATCACAAGAGGAAACTCGGAAAGATCTCAAATACATGGAGGCTAAAGAGCATCCTACTAAAGAATGAATGGGTCCACCAGGAAATTAAAGAAGAATTTGAAATATTCATGGAAACCAATGAAAATGAAAACACAACTGTTCAAAATCTTTGGGATACAGCAAAGGCAGTCCTGAGAGGAAAGTATAGAGCAATACAAGCCTTTCTCAAGAACAAGAAAGGTCTCAAATACACAACCTAACCCTACACCTAAAGGAGCTGGAGCAAATAAAGCCTAAACCCAGCAGGAGAAGAGAAATAATAAAGATCGGAGCAGAAATCAATGAAATAAAAACCAAAAGAACATTAGAACAGATCAACAAAACTAGGAGCTGGTTCTTTGAAAGAATTAACAAGATTGATAAACTCCTGGCCAGGCTTATCAAAAAGAAAAGGGAAATGGCCCAAATCAACAAAATCATGAATGAAAGAGGAGAGATAACAATCAACAGCAAAGAAATACGAACAATTATAAGAACATAAAATGAGCAACTCTATGCCAGCAAATTAGATAACCTGGAAGAAATCGGTGCATTCCTAGAGATGTATCTACTACCAAAACTGAACCAGGAAGAAATAGAAAACCTGAACAGACCTATCACCACTAAGGAAATTGAAGCAGTCATCAAAAATCTCCCAACAAACAAAAACCCAGGGCAAGATGGCTCCCCAGGGGAATTCTATCAGACATTTAAAGAAGAATTAATACCTATTCTCCTGAAACTGTTCCAAAAAATAGAAATGGAAGGAAAACTTCCAAACTCATTTTATGAGGCCAGCATTACCTTGATCCCAAAACCAGACAAAGACCCCATCAAAAAAGAGAATTACAGGCCAGTATCCTTGATGAACATGGATGCAAAAATTCTCACCAAAATACTAGCCAATAGGATCCAACAGTACATTAAAAGGATTATTCACCATGACCAATTGGGATTTATCCCTGTGCTGCAAGGCTGGTTCAAGATCTGCAAATCAATCAATGTGATACCATACATTAACAAAAGAAAGAACAAGAATCATATGATCCTTTCAATAGAGGCAGAAAAAGTATTTGACAAAGTACTGCATCCTTTCTTGATCTAAACTCTTCAGAGTATAGGGACAGAGGATACATACCTCAATATCATAAAAGCCATCTATGAAAAACATACAGTGAATATCATTCTCAATGGGGAAAAGCTGAGAGCTTTTCCCCTAATGTCAGGAACGCGGCAGGGATGTCCATTATCACCACTGCTATTCAACATAGTATTAGAAGTCCTAGCCACAGCAATCAGACAACAAAAAGAAATCAAAGGCATCCAAATCGGCAAAGAGGAAGTCAAACTCTCACTCTTTGCCGATGATATGATACTGTATGTGGAAAACCCAATGACTCCACCCCAAAACTGCTAGAACTCATACAGGAATTCAGTAAAGTAGCAAGCTATAAAATCAATGCACAGAAATCAGTGGCATTCCTATACACCAACAACAAGACAGAAGATAGACAAATCAAGGAGTCGATCCCATTTACAATTGCACCCAAAACCATAAGATACCTAGAAATAAATTTAACCAAAGAGGCAAAGGATCTGTACTCAGAAAACTATAAAATACTCATGAAAGAAATTGAAGAAGACAGAAAGAATTGGAAAAACATTCCATGCTCATGGATTGGAAGAACAAACATTGTGAGGATGTCTATGCTCCTTAGAGCAATCTACACATTCAATGCAATCCCCATCAAAATACCATCCACCTTTTTCAAAGAAATGGAACAAATAATCCTAAAATTTGTATGGAACCAGAAGAGACCCTGAATAGCCAGAGGAATATTGAAAAAGAAAAGCAAAGCTGGCGGCATCACAATTCCGGACTTCCAGCTCTATTACAAAGCTGTCATCATCAAGACAGTATGGTACTGGCACAAAAACAGACACATAGATCAATGGAACAGAATCGAGGGCCCAGAAATGGACCCTCAACTCTATGGTCAACTCATCTTCGACAAAGCAGGAAAGAATGTCCAATGGAAAAAAGGCAGTCTCTTCAACAAATGGTGTTGGGAAAATTGGACAGCCACATGCAGAAGAATGAAACTGGACCATTTCCTTACACCACACACAAAAATAGACGCCAAATGGTTGAAAGACCTAAACGTGAGACAGGAGTCCATCAAATCCTAAAGGAGAACACAGGCAGCAACCTCTTCGACCTCAGCCACAGCCACTTCTTCCTAGAAACATCGCCAAAGGCAAGGGAAGCAAGGGCAAAAATGAACTATTGGGATTTCATCAAGATAAAAAGCTTTTGCACAGCAAAAGAAACAGTCCACAAAACCAAAAGATAACCGACAGAATGGGAGAACATATTTGCAAATGACATATCAGATAAAGGGCTAGTATCCAACATCTATAAAGAACTTATCAAACTCAACACCCAAAGAACAAATGATCCAATCAAGAAATGGGCAGCAGACATGAACAGACATTTTTCCAAAGAAGACATCCAAATGGCCAACAGACACATGAAAAAGTGTTCAACATCACTCGACATCAGGGAAATCCAAATCAAGGCCTCAATGTGATACCACCTCACACCAGTCAGAATGGCTAAATTTAACAAGTCAGGAAACGACAGATATTGGCGGGGATGCGGAGAAAGGGGAACCCTCCTACACTGTTGGTGGGAATGCAAGCTGGTGCAGCCACTCTGGAAAACAGTATGGAGGTTCCTCAAACAGTTGAAAATTGAGCTACAATACAATCCAGCAATTGCACTACTGGGTATTTACCCCAAAGATACAAATGTAGAGATCCGAAGGGTACGTACACCCTGATGTTTATAGCAGCAATGTCCACAATAGCCAAACTGTGGAAAGAGCCATGATGTCCATAGACAGATGAATGGATAAAGAAGGCGTGGTATATATACACAATGGAATATTATGCAGCCAACAAAAAATGAGATCTTGCCATTTGCAATGACTTGGATGGAACTGGAGGGTGTTATGCTGAATGAAATAAGTCAATCAGAGAAAGACATGTATCATATGACCTCACTGATATGAGGAATTCTTAATCTCAGGAAACAAACTGAATGTTGCTGGAGTGATGGGGGGGCGGGAAGGATGGGGTGGCTGGGTGATAGACATTGGGTAGGGTATGTGTTATGGTGAGCGCTGTGAATTGTGCAAGACTGTTGAATAACAGATCTGTACTTCTGAAAAAATAATGCAACAGATGTTTAAAAAAAAGAAAAAGAAGAAGATAGCAGGAGGGGAAGAATGAAGGGGAGTAAGTCAGAGGGGGAGACGAACCATGAGAGACGATGACTCTGAAAAACAAACTGAGGGTTCTAGACGGGAGGGGGTAGGGGGATGGGTTAGCCTGGTGATGGGTATTAAAGAGGGCCCATTCTGCGTGGAGCACTGGGTGTTATGCACAAAGAATGAATCATGGAATACTACATGAAGAACTAATGATGTAATGTATGGTGATTAACATAATAATAAAAAATTAAAAAAAAAGAAAAGTATATCAAAGATGATTTCAAACTACTTAATTTCATATTATGTGGTATGGATGAAATAATTAAATACCTTCAGTCAATTACTGATTTTCCACAAAATATTTTATAAATGTACTGTTTCGGTGGGAATATTCTAGTGATTAAAATTTCTCTTGTAGAACAGTAGATAATTGCCTATAGAAATAAATTTTATTTAAATTTCAGAAATCTCGCAAGTTAGTAACTATTTACTTATTCTCATACTAAGAACACTAATTTTGCTCATTTATTTTTCCAAAGAGAGAGAGAGAGAGAGAAATTCAAACTTGGAAAATCATTAATGTCTAACTATACTCTGTTCGCTTTTTAGAAGCTAAGCTTTGATAGAAATAGGATTATCCAGCTATGTTTAATATAGTAAAAGTTCATTTTATTAACTATTAATAATATCATTAACTGTAATTAAGATAATTTCTTTCTGTGCTAGAAGTTCTTACTGAGTGTTGATCTTCTTGACTTTTTCATTATTTACCAATTGCGTGGTTAAGTTCAAAAAAAGTTTCATTTTCAGTTTTCAATTAGATGATTTCCTTTTGATCCTAACAATGCATAATCATTCCAATTATTTTATTGAAATAAATAGTTTTTTTTCTTATAATGCTCTCAATATACCAAGGTACCCTCTTCTTGTATTTATTGTAAACAGCTAGGTTGATTACTTATATTTTTAATAAAATTTTGCTGATACATGATTTGTTTAATTTTGAACTGTTGCGAATATTTATATAAATTTATTAAGTGTTGTATTGACAATTGTTAAAAGAAGTGAAAATAGTATGTTGACAAATACAAATATTTTATTCAGATTATTAGTCATTCTTGCTATTTTTTATACTTTTTTTAAGATTTATTTATTTATTTGAGAGAGAAAGAGAGAGAATGAGAGAACAAGGGGAGGAGCAGAGGGAGAGGAGAAGGAGAGGGGGAGAGAGTCTTAAGCAGACTCGTGTTGAGTGGTGGTTGTCAGGACCCTGAGATCATGACCTGAGCCAAAGCCAAGAGTTGGAAGCTTAATCAATTATGCCTCCCAGGAGCTCCCATTCTGACTTTTTTTTTTTTAAGTTTGTTCGTTTGTTTGTTTAGTAATCTCTATACCCAGTGGAGGGTTTGAACTCACAATCCCAAAAATCAAGAGTTTCATGCATCCCCCATTCTTGCTATTTTTAATGCTTTGTATTTGTAACTAATATTTCCAAAGTTTGAAGTGGAATTTAAACTAGTTCCATCACTCTGTTCCCATTTTCTTCCCTTATTCCTCCTTCTGGGAGTGGAGTTTCTCTTCATTTAGTCAGTCACTCATTTCATACAATGACTTTGATTCTCACTTTCTTAGGCATTTTTCCTTGTTGCTGATTCACACTCTTTCCTGTTCTCTCAAACTTTATATGTCTCTACAATTGTTTTGGCAGAGTATACACATGTAAATATAACTCATTTTGTTTATCCTTTCACCAGTTTGTTAATGGATGTTTGCATTGGTTTCACTTTGCGTGGTTATCGAAACCGCTACTACAAACATCAGTGTGTAGATCTGTGTGCAGATATATCATGTTTTCATTTCTCTTGTATAGATACCTAGGAATGGAATTCCTCAGTTATATGTTAGATTTATCTTTGATATTTTAAGAAACTTCCAAACTTTTCCAATGATGGCTATACCACTTACACTCCCACCACGAATATAAGAAGTTTCTAGTTTCTCCACATTCTCACCTGTATTTGGTATTGTCTTCCTTTTTGATTATGGTCATCCTAAGAAGTATGATGGGATATCTCAATGTGGTTTTGATTTGAATATTCCTAATGACAAATGATGTTGAGCATTTTTTCTTCTGGTCAACAGCTAGCTATTCATATATTTTCATATGTTTTCTTAATGGAAATGTTTTTTAGCTCTTCAGTGCATTTTTATATGTGTTCTTTGTCTTATTTATAGTTTTTGCTTTCAGAATATATTCTGACTACAAGTCCTTTATCTAATATAACTTGCAAATATTTTCTCTCATCTATGACTTTTTTAAGTTTTAATTTGTGTCCTTTGAGGTACCAAATTACTTAATTTTTTATAAAGTCCAGTTGATCAAATTTTCTAATATGTATTGTACTCTTGATGTCATATCTAGAAATCTTTGCCTAAATCAAGATCAGAAATATTGTATCTTGTTTTTATTAAGAATTTTAATGTATTCCATTTAGGTCTGTGATTTATTTTGAATTATATTTGTGTATGATTTGAGGTGTCTAGTGTTTAAAATTAATTAGTTAATTAAAATTTGCATATAAGTATCCAGTTGTCCATCATCTTTTAAAAGACTACCTTTTCCCTAATCAATTGTTTTGGCATCTTATTTTTTTTTAAAGATTTTTTATTTATTTTTCAACAGAGAGAGAGAGAGACAGCGAGAGAGGGAACACAAGCAGGGGGAGTGGGAGAGAGAGAGAAGCAGGCTTCCCGTGGAGCAGGGAGTCCGATGTGGGACTCGATCCCAGGACCCCGGGATCATGACCTGAGCTGAAGGCAGATGCTTAACGACTGAGCCACCCAGGCGCCCTGTTTTGGCATCTTAGATGAAAACAGTTGTATATCAGTGTGACTTTGTATTTCTGCTATCTATTCTACTCCATTTTTCTACAAATTTGCCCATATACCAGTATCAGTGTCCTAATTAGTGTAGCTTTATTGTAGGACTTCAAATTGGGCTGTGTAAATCTTGAAAGTTTAGATAGTGTTTTTATTTTCATTCCTTTATCAATTTTCCTCATTCAGTTGTGACTCAGAAACAGCCAGAACTATATATAGATAGATAGATAGGTACTTAGATAGATTATATATATATTTCTGCCACCCCTTTAGGACCAAAAAGCCTGAAGGAAATTGTGCCAATTTAAATAATGTCTTTATCCATATTGGATTAATTTATTTAGAAATTTCTGTATTTTGAAGGTACTATGCTAAATGTGTTGGGAATTAAAAATAATTAGATATAGCTTCTGCACCTTGGGAACTTAATATTGCTCAAAATTTGAAAAAAAATAGGTTTGCTAAGAAAGTATTAATGTATTTTAGGCCTCTACAAAGAGCATGGGATATTCCTTTTGTGTTCTAGAAAGCCATCCAGCTAGTAAGAGGATTGCATATTTTTATTTTAAAACTACCATCAAAAGAACTGTGCATATAGCTAATAAAACTATATATACTTTTTTTTTAACACAGCACTGGCACATTTAGGATTTTCCTATGAAGGTAAATCTTAAACAGTTTAAAATTCACATGTAGATGGTTATTTAGTAAAGTTTGTAATTGCAAAATACATGCATCATAAATGCACATACATGGAAGAGCTGCTGAATATACCATGGTGCGTCCATACAGATGAATACTATGCAGTTATACAAATGGGGAAAAAAATCTACAAACAGAAATGGAGTGACTCCCATCATATAATATTAAAGGGAAAATGTGAAAAAGAGTATAGTATGCTAGCTTTTATATTAGAGAAAGGAAGAAACAAAACAACATAAACATATGCCTTCTTTTGTTTGGGAGCACCTAAAACAAAGGAAAAATGAGCCAATAAACTAATAAGTTTGTTTACCTACAAGGTAGGGGTTAGGGACAAGATAGAAAGGATTATAAGGGAGACATGATGTTGAGTATAATTTTTCTATATTTTTGACTTTTGGGACCATGTTTTTTAATATACTCAATACAGAGGTAAATAAAAATCAGTATAGATGTGGAAGGTCTCAAATGCAATAAAACATGACAAAAATAAAAAAGAGAGAATAGCCTAAGTGAATTACAAATGAGAGCATAACAATATTAATAAAGTGTGTGGGTAAGAACTAATCCAAGTAATTTTGAACACAACATAACAATCTAGATTAAAGATAAATAATAAACAATGTTGTGTTATAGTTAATGAACTTTTTTTCATAGTAGCATGTGTTCGCAACTCTATATTCTAAGCTTGATCAAATAAATAAATACATGGTTGATAATGAAAGGTTTCCCAATGGCAGAAAATAAAATTATTAATATGGAAAGAGGAGAGGCTAGAATAAAAACCATGGTGTTGGACAAGAATAATAGGTATTAGGTTGAATAGATAGACTGATGTAGAAACAGGTATAGATGGGCATTAGTGTTTTTACACATCTGTGCCTCTGTATATGTGTATATGCACATATCTATCCATGTCTATAGATAAAGATACATTCTCTTGTCTCAATAAGCTAACTGGGCCAGGAAACACTTGTGCCATAGAGAAATGAGCACACTTAGTATCCACACTTTAGTTTGCAAATATTGTTCTGCAATTATAAGAACCAGAGTTCCTTGGAGAAATGCCTGATCCAAACCTTGGGCAGGAAAAGTGGCCTTGAACATCTTGTTGTGAAATGGTAATATTCAAGGAATGTTGAGGAAGTGTCATAGGACACGGGACAGCTTAAAGGACCAAATGTGAGACGAACTGACAAAGAAAATAACGAGAGTAATGGATTAAACACATTGATCAAAAGTGGAAATTATGAATCCTGCAGATATATGTGAATGAATGAATACATAAGTAAATGGAGTAAGGGAAACTTCTCCCGTACAATAGAATTCTAATAATTATGGAGGATTAATGGAACTAGAAAAGCATTCAGTTAGCAACCACCATAGTACCCACTGTTTCAGGCAAGGTCACCAATGGGTATCAAAGCTAGATAGTGAAAATAAGATGGGAAAAAAGGATATTTATATGGTCTTAAAATTTTTATGCATAATAACAGGGGGAACCAGTAACTTTGCAGTGGGGTTACTTTGCCTGTGGAGAAACTTGGCAGACATCACTTTAACCAAATGATCCAAATTAACATCTCGTGTATGGGACTAATGGCCATCTGTACTTCTGGTGTGCTAAGAATACAGTGTCATTTCTGGTTTATTCCTTCCCCAAATACACAACCTGTACCAGACCAACCCAACCTGAGGGATAGTCTACAAAGTAATTGGTCTGTACTCTTGAAAATAGCCCAGTGATAAACAAAGATGGGTGAACTACCCCTTGTAATAGGGGACTAGAAAAAGGATAGCCTAATGCACCTGTAATATTGTAACAGTTTCTGGACAAGCAGTGTTTGTTTTATAAAGTAAGTCAGAGGAATAATTAGGTGAAATTATAACATATTTAGTAGATGAGATCATTGTTTTGGGTCAATATGAATTTCCTTATATTTATAATTGCACTGTGGTTACATAAGAGAATTTTCTAGTTTAAGAGATCAGAAGAAAGGGGACATTAGGTCGACAACTTACTTTCAAAAACCTCAGAAAAAATACACATGTGTGTATAATGTGCTGTATAAATAAATATATATGTAAATGTATATGTATGTATATAAACCTATAGACACATGATAAGAGATCAATAGATGGATAGACAGATGATAAGCCAATGTAATTACATGGTAATATTTGTAAAATTTATGTGAAGAATGCATGGAAATTCTTTGTACTAATTTTGCAGCTTTCCTATAAATCTGAGATTGTCTCATAATACAAATTTTAAAAGTAAAAAAATGTGATGGCTTTATAAATTCTACATAAATATCTACATAAAATAGTTGAAAATTTTATCAAATGTCTTAAAATTTGACCAAAGTATCTCAAATCTTTTATTTTTTTATTATTATGTATGTTAATCACCATACATTACATCATTAGTTTTTGATATAGTGTTCCATGATTCATTGTTTGTGGGTAACTTTAAAAGTATTTTTTAAGAACTTAAGCCTAAGTCAGGGACTGAATAGTTAAAAACCCTTAGATAATTTGAATGAATTAGAATTTTTGTGGATGTTTAAAAACATGCTGAAATAGAATGATTTTATTATTTTTTATTTATCCCATGTCTTTTACTCAAAAAAAAAAAATACTCTTTAAATTTAAGAGTTGATATACCCAGAAAGATAACTATGGCAGAATGATGTTGAAGTAAACTGTGCCAACTTTGATTATACAGAACAACAAAGTTTTCTACATTCTTACATGATCATTATGGAAAGTACCATGTGCTAAGAAAACATTATGCTATTGTCACTGCCAGAAAGCAGATAATTCTTTTAAACCATTGTTAGAATGATTATAAAATTGTGTTTACAAATCCTGTAGAGAGAAAAGTTTTAATCATTTTCAGTTTAAATCTCTGCATTTTGAATGGAAAACATTCCAGTGAGTAGAAGATGTAATACATAATATTATATAGAGTTGTACAAAAATAAAGATGAACTCTTTCTGGTAATTTTATTTCTTTGTTATTTGATTTATTTTGGTCATGTACACATGAATAGCAGTAGAGAAACTTTAGTCTTTATGTTCTCATTCTTTCCACACCACACTGAAAATGAAAACGTGTTAAATTTTATTCAGGGCAATTCTTGAGATACCATGTTTTTATAACACATGTGACTAATTTTTCTTCATTAGGCAAATATAAAGATTTTATACAACAAATTATATAATAAAGTGCATTTTCTGACTTTGTTCAACTGCCCCTTAGGTATTTAGTACATTGGTAAAATTGATGACCCAAAATAAAAAGAAAGAAATTTAGAAATTCTGTTACATATCTGGGTCTATCTTTAAGAAATTGGGCAGAACATAATGAAATCTGATAGAGTGACTGTTTTCTAAGTACATCTCATTTAAGCATATATTTGAGGAGAATTAAATATTTGTGCAAAATAGATTTGATTTTAAACATCATTTTTCTTCCATGGATTTCTTCCATGGATTTGATTGTAACTAGAGCACCATATCCAATAAAGCCATAACAGTATGTGTCCCTACGTCTTTTGGAAATCCCTCACGTACTTTGATGGGTATGTATGCATTTCAGCCTTACTTTATTAAAACCATGATTGAACACTGATCACTATCATATGTTGTCATATATATGATACAGTACAATTTTGAAAATCTTATGTTAGCTTCAGTATACTCTGATCTGAGTTATCAATTTAATTGGGGAAAAAAGCCTGCTAAAGCCTAAAAAGCCTAAAAAGAGCATCAAAATACTTTTTAGAAAGTTCTTTTATCAACAATTGCATTTTTAAAAAGTTTCAACCTATGACATTTTCAGGCATTAAAAACAAATCTTAGGGGATGTTCCTTTGTAATTTTTTTTTATTTTTTTTTCCTTCTTTGTAAATTTTAAAAGAAAGTAGGAGGCTTCCTATTAATGATGATAAAATAGGTGTCTGTATTCCAATATTTGTTATCAACACCACATACATGGAAAAGAAAGAAACGTCTAGAATCATCAGGAAAACATTGCTAAAATTAAAATCTTGACACTACATTTTAAAAATGTAAACTGTAATCGATACCTATAGAAATAGACCTAAAATAATCAACATCAAGACATAGTCCAGTGAAGCTCGAACCATGAGAGACTATGGACTCTGAGAAACAAACTGAGGATTTTAGAGGATTCAGGGGGATGGGTTAGCCAGGTGATGGGTATTAAGGAGGGCATGTATTGCATGGATTTGTTATACACAAACAATGAATCATGGATCACTGCATCAAAAATTAATGATGTACTATATAGTGACTAACATAATAAAATTACAAAAAAATCAGATTCTTCTCTATCAAATTGACATGGAAGCTTGAAAGAGCAATATTTGGGCGTGTTTGTGTAAAGGTAATATTTAATAATGCTTTCATTTCCTATAATGTGAAAGTCTGGAAAGGAAAAAAAGAGACATAGTCCAGTAAAGGTACTGGACTTTAACTGTAAGGAAAAATATAAAAATGAAAATAAAAGTATGTACTAAACAAAACAAAACAAACAAAGAAAAACCCACCTCATTATCAAATTCTTGATCCAGAACAAAATATCGACATTTCATACTAGAAAATATTTTAAGAATGTCAATAAAGAAAATGCAATGCAAGTTTGTGTTTCTATCTAGGTATACCATTTTCAAATATACATGCTAGACTCCAATTTTTAGGACCAGGGAGTGCTCAGAGACATTTAACTCCTGAATTTCTCCAGGGTATCCATTAGAAAATAAACATTGGACAACCTTGGAATGACTGGATAAACTTCATAAGCTTGTGCATTGATGTATCTATTTACAGAAAAAGATTAAAAGATGAGTAATAGAGAATAAAATGATGAAAATGTTCTATGCAATTGTTATATGTTCTGGTAGTGTAGAAATAATATAACATGGGGCGCCTGGGTGGCTCAGTCATTAAGCATCTGCCTTCGGCTCAAGTCATGATCCCAGAGTCCTGGGATCGAGCCCTGCATCAGGCTCCCTGCTCCGCGGGAAGCCTGCTTCTCCCTCTCCCACTCTCCCTGCTTGTGTTCCCTCTCTCTCTGTCTCTCTCTCTGTCAAATAAATAAATAAAAACTTAAAAAAACAAAAGAAATAATATAACACACCAAATGGGAACTTTTGGTTCTACCTATGATGCAATACTTACATTGAAAAATCCTCTCTGAAAAGACAGGAAAAAATTACAAGATACACAGAGAAGCAGTTTGAAAACATTGGAGCACAAAGGATATGGGCAGAAATTGAAAAGCTACTATTCCTGTGAAATGGAGAAGTCTTATGCGTACGACACACTCAGTCTTTCTCCCTGAGGGTACTTGCTGGTAGGTGGCATAGGCAAACAAACCAAAGTAAAGCTGCAGTCTCATTGGGCTAAATAGACATGTCAAAGGTCATGGCTGCCCAAACTGCTGAGTTGTAAGAGGCAAGACCAGCAGTGAAGGGTGAAGAGAAACCCACACATCTGCATGAATTATCACTTCAAAGTTTTTTGCAGGCTTTTAAGATAAGTATGCACAGGGCATAATTCTAAGAAACCAGGAAAAAGTAACAGCTGGGAAACTAAAAAGCCAAGGAGAGCTTTCTTCAGCCAGCCATGCAATACTGAGCAAAGTCAGAGTTTGGGTTAAGATTGCACAAGGGCTAAATTCCAGATAAAAGACCTTAAAATTAAAGAAAAATCTGAAATAAACCAGCCGTAATGCTTACTGCTTTTTGGGAGAATATACCACCAGCCTGGACCTTGACAGACTTTGAAATGCAATGTCAGTCATTTGATAAAACATGGAGAAAAAAAAAATGATGTCCTAATTCCTGAAAACCAAGTGAGAATAATAGAAAATAAATGCAAACACTAAGTGACTAATATATTTCAGTCATTTGACAGGGGATTTAAAACAAATATCATTAATATGTTTTTAAAAGAATTTCAAAAGATGTCTGAAACGTATATAAATGAATACAATATAAATAAATTTTGAAAGTAAAATTAAGAATTAAATAGAGTTTGGGGTGCCTGGGGGTCTCAGTTAAGTGTCTGCCTTTGGCTCAGGTCATGATCTCGTGGTCCTGGGATGGAGTTCTGTGTCGGGCTCCCTGCTCAGCAGGGAGTCTGCTTCTCCCTCTCTCTCTGCCCCTCCCTTCCACCTGTGCACTCTCTCTCTCAAATAAATAAAATCTTTTTTTTTAAAGTTTTTATTTATTTATTTGACAGAGAGAGACATAGCGAGAGAAGGAACACAAGCAGGGGGAGTGGGAGAGGGAGAAGCAGGCTTCCTGCTGAGCGGGGAGCCCAATGTGGGGCTTGATCCCAGGACCCTGGGATCATGACCTGAGCCGAAGGCAGACGCTTAATGACTGAGCCACCCAGGTGCACCATAAATAAAATCTTTTAAAAAAAAATAAAGAAAAAAGGATTAATGGACTGATCAACAGGAAATCTAGGTTGAAGCACAGAGTTAAATTAATTAAACAAGGAGACCATTAGACTGTGCTGGCTCTAACGCTGTGGTAACCTATGTAAGTAAACCAGAATCTAAGCCTGTAAATGTTTGAAGGTTATGAAATTGAAACCTAAGGACAACTAATCACAAAGCTTAAGTAGGTGTAAGCTATAGCCAACCAGTACTTTCATTACTTTGCTTTCACATTTTCATGATCAAAGTTTCTCCCTGAGCTCTTGTTGATGGAGAACTCCTAATCACTACCAGTTTGGAGCTGCCCAACTTGAATCAATTTTTGCTCAAATAAACTAAAAAAGAAATATATGTATATATATGTATATACTTCAATTTATCTTTTAACAACAGCAAGACAATAGGAAAAGCATAAAAGAGAAAGAAAAAAAGAAACATGGAGAATGTTGCATGTATTTGTAATTGGAGTTCAAGACGGAGAAGGTAAAGAGAATGGAGAAGATGTCATATTTGAAATATACTTGCCAGGAGTTTTCCATAGGTGATAAAAAAATATTAAATCACAGTCCAAGAACCTTACAAACTCCAAGCTCTTGATTAAAATTGGCTTAAAAATTATGTGTGGATTTGTTTTAGAAGCAGGATTGAATAATCAAATATAAAAATGTAAGTTTGAGAAAATCAGGGAAGTTTGATCATTGACAAGAGATTACATGATATTTTTATTTTTGTTAAATGTGATGTTAGCATTCTGTCTACATAAAAGTATTCCTAGTTTTTTTTTGAAATATGTAGAGGAACATGAGAGGTAAAATTATATAATTATCTGTGATGTTCTTTAAAATATTTAATATTCTGTAAACAGACATTTTTAAAACACAGATTCATAGCAGAAGTAGAAGCATGTCAGCTCTGAGACTCTCATTTACACTTAGAATGGTTTCCAAACCTTAATTTCCTCGTAAGAATTTTTTAAATCACTCATCCATTTTGTCATGGTTAACTCAATTAAAATTAGATGATATTCTGTTTAATTGGATGTAATTAATTAGAATACATCTCAAAACACTAAATTTGGAAGAGTTCCCTAAGGCCATACTCACTCTTTCTGCTCATGGTACCTCCATCAGGACATCTCACATACATGAGTTGTTGCTGGACACTGAAATACAGGACCAAATGATGGTATGACATGGAATCTAGATATTATATAGTACAAAAGCTTAATGCCTCTTTGTAAATTTCATATACATGTATATAATCTCTGTATAATATCATCTACAAAGAAAAATATACACATACATATATGAAATTTATAATATCTCATTTCTGTACTCCATGGTCTTGCATCTTCACATAGATATATGCACAATGCTTTGGATAACATGAATTGTTTTTTTTTAAGTAATCTCTACATCCAACATGGGACTTATATCCATGACCCAGAGATCAAGAGTCATTTGCTGTATTGGCTGAGCCACCCAGGCACCCCATGGATAACATTGATTTATATGGCAATGATTTGAGCTGAAGTCAAATACTACTACAGTTTGGTATTAGGCATCTTGGTGCAGTCCCATAAACACATTTTATAAAATAAAATATCACTAGCTCATAATATATACATATTTTATAGTGTTTATTGAATGTGTGAAAAATTATAAATGTGTCCTTTTGTGATATTTCTTTCCAAAGGGGCTGGTCTGAGTAACCTTAAATGGTGAGTTGAATGAATTTGATTCAAAGATACCCTTTTGCTATACTTGAGAAACCCTCTCCCTACTTCAATGCTCCAAGGACTTTTGTACTGCTTTCATAATTAAGGCCATCAATCTTGAACATTTTTATGGCTGATTGTGGTACAGGACTGCTTGGCTAAGCCTCTGAGAAGTAAATGATTATGGAGTGGTAGTTTTCTTTGGCAATTTCAGCTTTGACTTTGGTCTTTGGTTTCCACGATCTGTTACCCATTACTGTGGATGAGACAGGTATAAATAAAAACTGTGGTGGTTAAAGTGGAAACTTAGAATGGCAGAAAACAAACAAAAACACAAAGCAAAACTCAGCTTCCTGAGATGCAATGTATTCAGACCAGTAAGAAGTTATACTTACATCCTAGATCTCTCACTTATTTCCAGATTGAGAACTATCTGTTTTTTTTTAAACTATGGCCATTTTAATGAGTTGGAAAAAGAATCATTTTTCTCCTCAGATAGCACAAAAGTAATTTCTACATAGCTTTATGATCCCAGAATCCTAATCTCCTAACCACATACCTTATTCTTAGTAATGACCCAATTCTTGATTTATAGAGAGAAAAAATTATGGGAATAAAATTTATTCAGTTTTGCAAAATTACCTGTTCCCCTCCCCCCCTCCAGTCATCCTTCCTTCCTTTATTCTCTAGCAATGGATAGATAGTACTCTTGCTTCCATTCCTCTAGATTGATCTCTCTCACCTTTATCTACATGGGAGCAACTCTAATGTTTTTGTTTGTTTTTTGTTTTATAAAAATTTATACAAAAAGACATTTACCAGGATTGGGTGCCCCAGTGCCCAGTATCAAGTCTGTTTAATTGCTCCCTACTCTGGCCGCTTTAAAGGCCTGGCTGCTAACACTACTGATTTCATGGCCAGCTCAAAAACAAAACCCAGTGACTTAGGTAGTATTGCAGAAGTGCTACATATTGTCTCCTAGAATCCCTACATCTTCTCTGCTTTCCCACCTCTTAAAAAACAAAGCAAAAAACCACCAGTATAATTTCCAGCGAGCCTAGGTTAGGCATTGCAAATTCAGAAGGTTACAATAGGCAGGAAGCAATTTCAATGGGTAGATACAAAAATTATGATAATTATTTTTTACTAAAGTATTTCCCTTACTATAGGGGCTCTGAACCCAATTCCAACATGTGTTAGGCAGGAAGTGGGGGGTGGATGAGGGTTTTTTTTATGGCACCAAGCAATTATTTCTCTGCTATACCAGCTGGGTGCCCTATAATTCAACTCGATTTGGACGCTACTGATCAGTAGATAGTTTCAGATTTCATAGTTTGAGGGCTCAGTCTACAAGACTACCCAACCCCACCCCTTACCCACCCCTGTCCCTGGGACAGGCACAATTAAGGCACCAATTGAAAGCCTGGGCTTCTGATGGACTAGCTATAGATTGGAGATTCCAAGGACCCCAACTTGGGCTTGTTTAATTTGCTAGACCGGCTCATAGAACTCAGGGAAATATTTTACTTACTAGATCACCAGTTTATTATGAAAGTGTATAGCCCAGGAAGAGCCAGATGGAAGAGATACCTAGGGCGAGGTATGAAGAAGGGGCATGGATCTTTGGTGCTTGCTTCAAGCACATTACTCTCCCCACATCTCCCTGTGTTCACCAACCCAGAAGCTTTATAAACTCTGTCCTTTTGTTTTTTTTTATGGAAGCTTCATTACGTAGTCATGGCTGATTAAACCATCTGCCATTGGAAATTGATTCAATTTCCAGTCCATTTCCCCTCCCCTGAGGTCAGGGAATGAGACTGAAGTTCCAACCCTCTTATCAGAGGATTGGTTTCCCTGGCAACCAGGCTTCATCCTTACACAAGGTCCAAAAGTCGCTTCATTAACATGACAAAAGACATCCTTATCACTGTCATAGCTTAGGAATTCCAAGGGCATTAGGAATTCTACACCAGAAATGGAGACAAAGATCAAATATGTATTTGTTATTAGAAATCACAATATCACACATACAAATACTCTGTGAAATAATGCAGATATGTTTGATTTTTGGCAGCAGTATTTTTAAGTTCAAAATTGAAAAAAGGTAAATATATCATTGCTTTTTTTGAACTCCTCCTGATTTGTAACTGAAAACCCAGCATCTTTCTTTTATAAAAATAGACCAATCTTAGTTTTTTGTCACTTAATATTTGCATATTGCCATTTAACTGTTCAGTTTTGCAATACCAATATCGATAGAAAATAGGCACCATTACCCCGTGTTTTATTCTATAAATTGTGGAAATATAGGTTCTTAGTTTTCTTTAATAATTTTTCGAATAATTTTAGTTTTACAGAAAATTCACAGACACTATAGAAAATTTCAGAATTTTCTACAGAAAATTCAGAAACAGAATTTGTTTTCCTAATGTTATCATCTTGTATTATGATATCTTTGTCATGTCTAAGAAACCAACATTGTTACATTAATATTAACTAAAATGCAGACTGTTTAGATTTCACCAGTTTCCTCAGGACTATACTCGTTCTATTCCAGGATCCAATTCAGGATACAACATTGTATCTAGTGATCATGTCTACTTAACCTATTGTGGTTTCTGAGTCATTCCTTATGTTTGATAACTTTGACAGTTGTGAGGTGTACTTGGAAAGTCTTTTAAAAGATGTCCCTAGTTTTAACTTGATTTGGGTTTCTGAGGTTTGTACCTCATAATCAGACTGGGGTATGGGTCTTTCGAAGTGATGTGCCATTCTCATCCCATTGCATCACATGAGGGCAACAAGATAGCCACACGACATCATTGGTAACTTTAATTTGGTCACTTGGTTAGGACATCGGGGTCATCTTCTCCACTGGAGGGTGCTAATTTTCCCTTTCTCTACAATGAAATCCATTTCACATGATGAGTGGGAGAGCTAACTTCCACTCCCTGAAACAGGAGTATGTGTACATGTTATTTAGGATACTTCTGTAAGATTTGTCTCTTCTCCTTATTTATTTACTTTTGCAATCATTCATTATATCAGGAGATATTCATGTATTTTTATTTTATACTTTGGGTTATTATCTGGAACTATGTTAATTATTTTGTTGCTAATATTTTTCCAGATTTGGACACTGGGAAATCTTTAGGTTGACTCCTGCTTCCCTTTGACATACCCTTATCCTTTTGTTTTTGAGTACTTCCTTACATTTTGTGCTACAAGTGTTCCAGGCTCATCTTGTATTTTGCTTTCCCCAGTCCAGCTTCCTTTTATTGGAGATTGGTATTTAGAAATAAGATTTAAGTGTCGGGAGTGTTATATGTTACTGGCATTCATTGCTTCTAGGTGCTCTAGGCAGAAAGAACCAGACAGTACATTTATGTATACCAATCCATTTATATTCATATTTATAGTAATTGTTCCTGTTTCTACCCAACTATATGTATGTATATGTAATATATGTGAAAACGCATACATATCCTTACATATGTCTATATCTATCCATACACACACACACACACACACACACACACACAAATAAACATAAGTTCACACTGTTTCCAACCGTAATACAGCACCACAGGATTCATTATAGTCTGGCCCTCCTGCTGGTCTGTAACTTTTCTTCTGACAGTGAAAAATCTGGGTCTCACCATTCACCACCCGTTCACTTATTTGTTCAACCCCAGTATGTATGAAAAGTAGTACAAGAACTGTTAACCCATACATCATGAAAAATAAACTTACTGATTACTATGTTTATGTATTATTCATTTTGCCTTTAACTTAGAATTTGCAGCCCAAACACCATTTTTCAAAGTTACCACGTCTGCTGTCCCTCCCATGCCCCATTTAGTGCTCTTAGGTCACAGATTTTTATGACAATCCCATTCATTTGGCATCTGCATTCTATCTTGGGATCCTTTGACATCCTGGTTCATGATTATTTATTTCTGAGAGTTTATTTCGTAATTTTTTAAAGCCAGCATACACTTAAATTTGTGATGAACAGTTCTGTGTGTTTTGATAAATACATAGTCATGTATCCACTACCCCAATGCAATGTGAAATAGCTTCTATCATCTTAAAATTCCCCGTGTCCCCTTTGTAGAAGAGGCCTCCACCCCCAATATCTATCATTTATCTGTTTTCTAGACCTATAGTTTTGCATTTTACAGAATGTCATGAGTGGAAACCATACAATATGTAGCCTTTCACATCTGGCTCCTTCATTATCAAAATTCATTTAAAATCGATCCATATTGTTCCTGTTGCTTCACATCCTTGCTAACATTTGGTATCATTAGGCTTTTTTGTTTTGTTTTTGTTTTTAAAAATTAGCCATTCAAATAGATGTGTAGTGTTATCCCATTCTGGCTGTAATGTGCATTTTCTTAGTAATAATGTAAAGCTTCTTTTGAGCTTTTTATTTGTCATCAGAATATTTTTAATACATATACTTTTAATCATTTTAAATTGATTTTTTAGTTGCTATTTTAATCTTTATATGTTCTGGATAGAAGTTCTTTATAATATATATGGTATGTAAGCATTTTTTTCTAAGATTGTAGCTTGTCTTTTTATTCCCGTAAAAGTAAGTTTCACAGAGCAAAGTATTTAATTTTGATAAAGACCAATCTTTTAATATTTCCAAACCAAGATCACATAGATATTCTGCATTTTCTTTCAGTAATGTTATATTTTTATGTTTTGCCTTTATGGATGTGATCAATTTTGAGTTAATGTTTATGAGGTTGTGACATATATGTTGTGGTTCATGTTTTCAATCAATTTTATTTATATTTTCGAAGAACCAACTTTTGCTTCTATTCTCTCTACTACTTCCTATTTTAAATTTTACTGTTTTCTGCTCTGAGTTTTGTTATTTTAATCCTTCAGCTGCCTTTAAGTTTAGCATATATATATATATACATATATATGTATATATGTATATATATATATATATATATTTTTTTTTTTAGTTTCCTAAGGTGGGAGCTTAGGATTTTCATTTTAAGTCTTTCTCCTTTTTTACTATGTGCATTTGTGAAAAAGAATTACCTTTAAGCACTGCTTTAGCTGAATCCTACAAATTTTGATAATTGTTTTTTTATTTTAAATTTATTTCAAAAGTTTATTGTTTATTGTTTACCTGATACTTCCTCTTTATTCCCTAGTTGCTTCTAAGTTTATTTTTAAATTTCTAAATATTTGCAGATTTTCCAGATATCCTTCAATTATTAATGTCTAATTTAATTATATTATGAGAATGTATATTATGTAATTCTCTTCATTTAAATTTATTGCCAAATTTTTAATTTAATAGCCTGAGGACATAGGGTAAATGTGTTTGGTTGGCTTTGCAGTGACTGTTCTTCCCATCTACCAGCTTGTACCACTGTGGGGGGGGGTGGCAATCTGGGGAAGGATGGCTTTCTCCTTATTCTTCAGGATTTTTCTCACTGAGAGCCTGATGGGTTCCTGGAGGAAAATACAATAAAGAGGTGGGGACTTCCCTATGCTTGTGTCACCTACTGACATTGCTTGCCCAAACTTTGCCTCTAGCAATGTGTCAACACTTCCTGTCCAATTTTTTGTAGCATCCCCCAGACTTTATGGCCTTTGGCACTTTTGCCCAGGTAAGCGAATGCTCAATTTTTCTGTCTCACTGAAATCTCGGATCCAGCTCTTGATTTTAGTAGGGCAGTTTGCCTTTGGTTCTCAGTTTTCTTATGGGCTCACAAGAAATCTCTACTGTGCAGTCTTGTAAGGGATGGGAGCAGTGACGTCTTCCCTGTTCTTTGTCTCTAAGCTGAAACAGAAATCTACTATTTTTTAATATCCTTTTGAACTGTGTTTTGATAGTTTCCACCAGTAGTTTTTCATTCACACTCTGTAATAATTGAGAAAAGTGAACTGGAAAATGTTAAGTCATAAAGGTTGAAATTAGATGATTTTCTTTAATCATCTGATCTCAAATCCACAATTTGGGGAAAAGTGGATCAGACCATCAATTTCATTTCTGGAGAGGTGTGTAAGCATGGAAGGATGCCACCAGTAGAATGAGTTTCCTAAAGTCTGTTTTACTACTATGAACTAATAAAATCATAATTTTTGTGTGTATGAAAATACTTAACAATTTAAGTGAGCCAAATTTCATCACAGAAGTATTTGTTGGTGCACTGACTTGGAAATCTTTTCTTGAATAATACAAATAGGATTGTTTCTTTCATCAGGTGAAAAACAAAAGAAACAAAAAAGCTCCAAGTACTCCAAGACTAAGACATCTAACATGACATTGTAAAGCAGTCTACTGTAATACATCCAATTGCATGAGAAAATTATTGAAATTTCCTTGGTTCTAACATAGGTTCATATTCCTGTTGTTAATAATTACTATGTTCATTACCAGGTCTTGACTTTTTTGCTTTTAACTTTTTTTCATTGTTCTTGAGTACAAAGCTATTCATGGTGAATGATGCCATAAATATTGTTTGTTCTCTGTCTTTGCAATTAATGTATCCTATTTTTCCATTTCATCACAAGTCTGATATTGTGGGCATTTTGAATGGAATTCTTTTCCTCTAAATTATTTAACAAATCTATATCTATATGTACTACAGATTTTGGGATAATGACTTTTTATTCTATTTTTCTCAGTCCTCATTTTTATTACAATGGATTCTCATTTGACTGTATTGCCTTTTAAAAAAAGAAGTCTTTAAAAATCTCTCAATGACTATATTTGTGTTAAAATCTAAACTGCTGGCAGTGTCCTCTAAAACCCTACGTGATTAAGACCCTTTCTACTAATGTTGTTTTGTACCTATATCCTCTTCTTTATTGTGTCTCAATTACACTTTCTTTTCTATCCTTGAACACACTAAACTTATTCCCAAATCAATACCTTCACACAAGCAAGATGTTCATTCTTTCTGGAATATTATTTTTCAACATAGTCATGTGGATGGTGCCTTATCAGCAATAAACATCCAGCATAACTATTACTTTCCTGGGAGACATTTCCTGCCCAAATCTGAAATTATCTGTCTTTACTGTTGGTTCCCAACTAAAATGTAACCATTGTGAAGGCAGATTCCTTTTCTTCACCATTCACAGTTGTATTTATAGTTTCTAGAGTAAGTCCTGACACATGTAAATATTCTGGAATAAATAGACATTTTATCTCTGTTTAATTTGTTGAAATAATCAGGCTTTCATGAAATAATAGTAGTGGATATTATATTTATGAATTCTTATTTTGGTAGAAAGACTTTATCAGGGAGTATCATGTTGGCCTTTGATTTGAAAACATGTATTTTTAAAAAGTTTTATAAATATACCCTTGTATTTCTTGTAAATTAATAACTATAGTCTGTTATAGCCAAGTGTCTATCCATTGATTCTTTTTTTTTTAAAGATTTTATTTATTTATTTGAGAGAGAGAGAATGAGAGATAGCACGAGAAGGAAGAGGGTCAGAGGGAGAAGCAGACTCCCCGCTGAGCAGGGAGCCCGATGCGGGACTCGATCCCGGGACTCCAGGATCATGACCTGAGCCGAAGGCAGTCGCTTAACCAACTGAGCCACCCAGGCGCCCTCTATCCATTGATTCTAAGGCACCCTACTATTTAGTGCTTAGAAGTCACGGGTCCAGCAGTTAACACTGAATGTTCCTCCTGGCAAACTAAGAACACATGAGCTTTCAAACACCTATAGATAATGTTGTTTCTATAAGAAAATATGTTCTAAATTCCAAACATCTGATTATCAGCAAATATTGGCACACAGGATATTCATATATTTTCTCTCTCTCTCTCTTTCTCTTTTCTGGGATCCTGACCATCAGTTGCCAAGGAGAAGCAGAAAATTCACCAAAACAAATGTATCCTCAATGCATCACATGGATTAGAGTTCCCTTTTTTAGAAACATTTATCTTGGGATACTAGCCAAGTGGTAATTCACATTTCTATGTCAGATTTTAAAATTAATCATGCTTAGTTATATTAGCACCAGAGATTAGATATTTTAAGGGGGATACAGAAAGCTTAAGGATTAGGGTAAGTCAGGACAGAGATAGTGAATCGAAGGAAATCTTTAAAATGTCTGTAGAGATGAGCTCTCATCTTCCGGGGGCTCTTCATTTTACTCGTCTTCGTTAATCATTATCTCTGGAAGAACTCCAAGGGTAGTGCCTCCATTTGTTATATGCCCCCCAAATTATAGGAAAACACTAAGTTTCAGTGTTCCTCTTTACTGAGGCCAAAAACTTTTAAACAAAATTATTGAAAGGAGAGATTATATAGAATATACAGACTATAGAAATGTTTATTTTCACAAAATATTATTCTGAATATTGCTATATACTTGGATTTGGTGGCTTGACTCTATTAGCCTTACTTATAAATTTCCCCCATTGGTGCTCATTTGACAACTGAGGTTTAAATATTTTGTATAATTGCCAACATTTATGGTGAGAAGCATTTTTAGCAAACATGTTCACTCCTTCCCTTAAAGTTTACACCATATGAACCTGATGTTCTATTGATTGGTTTACTGTGGTTGCCAAAATCTTTCTGCTAGAGCAATTTCCTGTAATTGCACTTTTACCAAAAGGCTAGTGACATTTGGGGTAAGAGTGAGAATTAAATAGATAAAAGAATTTTTGAGGCTTTAAGTATTCCTGGAGACTTGATTATTTGGCTTAATAGCATTAAAGCAAAATACTGCTTCCTGGCTTAAAAAAAAAAAAAAGCCTTTCTATTATAAGTTTGTTTATGAAGCCAGGCATTGTTAATAATAATGATATAATAATAATAAAACTATTTTGAGTGAAAATCAGGGTTGATTTACCTTTGCCTCCTTGTGCTCATGATATTGCCCCAAATACTGATTCAGCAGTTAAGAATTTCTATATATACTGTCTAGAAGAAAATGATAATGGTTGAAATAATCTGTTTTTTAATACTGAGTTCTAAAGTAAGAATATCACAATGCATGAAAGATAAACTCCACCTAAAAAGAGCCTTCAATTCCAAGATCTAATTTTATCAAATAATTATTTTAATCCTATGGGCTGAGAATTTTGAAAAAATCATACACAGAAATTCAGAATATAGAAAAAAGGATAATGCAGGATTATGTAAAGAAAGAAATCCCATCTTAAAAGAGGATTAAATTTCATCCAGTCAGTGAGAATTCTATGGAATTTAACATGAACTTAAATGTGGGCATGAGGTTTTTAGCGTTTGAGTTAGGAAGAAGAAGGGAGGGGAAGAAAAAGAACCATCCATTTATGTTTTGAAATTTCATAATACAAAAATTGTTGCCTACTTTCTAAGGATACTAGAAAGATTGCCCTAGAGAGATCCCCATGCCTCACAAGAGCAGTGACTGAGCTGAGATTGTAAATAATGGGCCTGAGGGGTTCTCAGAGTTTCCTGAACCCTCAGTAGGAATACGAACATATCCGCAAATGTGCAAATAGACCTGGATGAGGTTTGGAGACAGGATTAGGAGAGTATCAAGTGAATGCTTGAGATATGTAACCAGAGAATATAAGGATACATGAATATTTTAGTGTGAATATAGCATGATGCATGACTCTTCTGATTATCTGCAGTTTTGGGCAAAGTTATAACTTAAAATAACATTAATTATTTATTCTATTCACAAATCTGCAACTTGGAAAATGCTCAGACGGCAGCTCTTCTCTACTTCACATAGTGACAACCAAGGTGACTTAAGTAGGGCTTCAAGATCTACTGTCAGTGTGACTCACACATGGCACATTGATGCTGGTTGTTGAGCACTGGCCCAGCTGGGACTATCATTTGTATGATTCCTTTTGTTTCTTTCTGGAGCTTTCAACTGAGCTCCTTGAGTGTGGCCTTCTTCCAGTGGAATGAGGGTTGGGTTCTAAGGATGAACGTTCCAAGAGGTCTAGGTGAAAGCTACAAGTCTTTTTATAACTTAGTCTCAGAAGTCCAATATTATCACTCTCCCCATTCTATTGGTCAAGTAAGTCACTCAGGCCAGCCCAAGTCAAGATAAGAGAATTTTATTCTAACCCTTGGTGAAAGTAACTGCAAAAAATGGCGGCCATTTTTAATGTACCACCGTTTACTCTCCGGCCACAAATTAACTACATTACTTCCACGTGCAAATACAGTCACCCTCCCTAAAACCTTGAAAAAGACTAATCCTATTACTGCTTTGGAAGCCCAGGATCTTGTCATGTAAATCAGGTCTACATGTAGATGAGACCTCAAGGTTTCTGTTTGTTCTTTAAGTACTATTTCCCTTGATCCACCTATTATATGAAATCAAAAAATAAGTTTTACTTTAGAAACTTCTAAAATTTAAACCTTTAATTGAGTAATATCTTCTCCAAAGTCAAAGTTTAGTTTGGTAAAGTTTAGGAAAAAAAAGTCTTATCAGAATCTACAAAAGAAAGTATCAGGTTCTATGAGTGTGTTCTCTGCTTAGTTTCCCTTTATTCTGCTATCTCCATATAAAAATAAAGGCCTCTTCCTCTTTAAATGCCATCATGGTTGTCAATGAGGTGAGTTGCTGATATGTGTGTTTGTGTGTGATACGTGTTTATTTCATGTAGCTTGTGTATGTGTTTATATGTGCACATGCCTGCAAGTTTGCTCCTTTTAAGAATCAGAGTTTCAGTATCCATTAATGCATTTCAAACATGCCTAATTACAGAAACTTTTGTTAGCTTAATTTAAGGATTTTTCTTACTGTAAATATATGAATCCTATTGACAAGGGCAGATTTTGACACCAATAAATCTGATTCAGTCTTCTTGACATTTTATTGTCACTTTATTAAAGCATGTCATTTGCACTCTTACATTGTCATGGAAATAAGTTTTCAGGACACTCCAAGCACACTTTTAAATCATGCATTCAGACACTTTCTTCTTCCACACATCTGTCTCTAGGCCTTTAATTCTCTGCACTTTGCTTTTGCCAATATCATGGATTAAAATCTTTCACCCAGCTGGACACACTGACCTTTGTATTTGCATCTGTTTGAACTAAAACTTCTGGTTAATTAAGAGATTTTTTACCAATTAGTTACATTCATATTTAGTCTGTCACTGTGTAATGACTATGAATTTGAAGGACTTTGATAAATGTATGCAAATTGAACCTGAGGTTTACCTGGCTTTGTTCAGATTTGTTTAACCAATTAAGTTCTTGCAGGGAAACTATTCACAATTGACACTTATAAAAAGACGGGATCTAATATTTTAGAATTATTAACAACCTTTAAAACTTTATCATTTAAAATAAATTTAAAAATATTTAGTTAAGTTGTACAATTCTTGATATAGTAACATAGTTCAGAACTGAAATTTCGGTTCTAACTTCAGATATCTTAAAACTTGAATAATAAGTAATTCTATTGGGTGCCACAGTTACTGTTTCAAAGATACTGTGGGATGAATTTTAGATCCTATGGCACCAGACCTCAATTTTGAGAATATAAAGCAAGTGTAATTTGCAGGGTACATAAATAGGTAGATAAAGTTAAAAAAAAATAATGCCTAATGGATGCTGTTTTACAGACTTGGGAGTGAATTGGAAATTCTTTTTTAAAAAAAATTATAAAATTTTCTTGTTCTACCTGTATACATTTCACAGTGGCTCCATAATTAATTCAAAATTGATTCAACCACCATTTCATGAGTACAGTGTTTTTTTTTTTTTCTTTTGATAAATGATAGATGTGAACTGGGGACTAATATATGCCCTTGTAATATCCAGACAAGTACATTTAAATATAATAATAAAAAGGGAAGCAATCAAATGTAGACATTTCATATGTTTATAAAGTTATGATAAAATGTCTTATGAATTGAATCAGACATTTTAGTAGAAGAAATAAATGTTGCATGTATAAAATAACTTAGCTTAATAAAGTATTATAATTATTACTAACATATTTGGGTAAACACAAATTATTATTAATTGCTTGTCTCTAAAAGAAATAACCAATAACCGGTTTTTATGTAACTATATGTTCCTTCAAGTCAATGTGTTCGAATAATGAAGAAATATACTAGGATACTTGTTTTAAAGGGACTAGACTTTTACAGCATCTTTCTCATATTTGTTCCATTAAAATGATCCTTTCTCAGAGTGCCTGGGTAGCTCAGTTGGTTCAGCATAGGACTCTTGATTTTGGCTCAGGTCATGATGTCAAGGTCATGAGATCAAGCCCCAAATTGGGCTCCACACTCAGTGTGGAGTCTGCTTGTCTCTCTTCCTCTGCTCCTTCCCCTGCTTTCTCTCTTTCTCTAAAATAGATAAATAAATCTTTAAAAAAATCTAAAAATGATCCTTTTTCTGAAACATCTGCATAGGTGTTTAACATTCAATTTGTTCTTTTTTTTAATTTTAAAATTTCTTTGAGAATACATTTATAACAGTCAAAAGGAAGAGTAATAATGACACAATTTTGATAGGTATTTTAGTATCATACACTAACAAAATCATTTAATCTAAAAAACAAACTAAAAATACAAGATTTTTTTTTTTTGGTGAACAGTGTAAAAACGTATGAGCAAACTACTATGAATGTACAATTTTCACAGCCATGCTTGTGAGAAAGAAGAGCTTAATTGTCTTCTAACACCACCTATAGAATATTCTGTTGCATACAGCCTTTATCAACATCACACCCAACCAGTTTGCCACCTCCTCTCCTCCCTTTCCCCCATAGTTGCTCTTGCATTCATTTTTCTGGGATAACATTTATTAATAGATCCCCTGTAGTTAATTTAAACACTTAAAGTTAATACCTCTGTCTATGAATGAAGTAGAAGACCACAATCTTTAGCTATGTGTCCATGTTGTATCCACGTATGTAAAGCATTTTAATGTAATATACATGCAAAGATATAGAATAAAATGAAAACACCATGCATTACTAACTTTTACATAAGTATGCTTTAATTTTTTAAATCAACTTAAATTAGCTACCTTTGGCCATAAGACACAGTATGTAACTTATTTTATTCAGCCTCTCTCCGTGAATTGGATGTTCATTTGTTTCCTGTAATGCTATATATTTGTAACAATATTTAAATCTTATAGAAGTGTATACACTTGCATCTTTTTACCTTGACTTATTAACTAAAATTATGGTACTATTTTTTCAATTTTAATGAAATGAATTTTCATATAATAAAAATGAAAAATGCAACGTATTGTATCCATTATGATTTCACCACCACTGGTGATTTATAACACAGTATTAATGTTGTTTCCACCTATATATCATGTATATCTGAATAATATAATTGTGGTAAGTTATGTGCAGTTATATATACTTTTTAATGTAAATGTGTATCAGAGTCATTTTCTAGAAAATAATTCATAAATATAAATCTTGGTAATTTTATACTTCTTTTGGAACATGAAAAAATTACTCAGGTGGGTCACCAAAATCTTACAGTGGTGACTCAGTAGAATGTGTATTAATGCTTAAGCCTTTTGATTAGTGTTTTTTCATGACATAATTTTAATTTCCCCAAAAGCACAGTCACTTCCAGTCATAAATATGTAGTGAAAACTAGACATATGTGGAAGAGAATTACGTAGGTATCTATGACATCAAACTCATTCAATCTATCAATGTGAGTAAAATATGTAATATTTAATAAGATCAAAATTGTCTTTGTATTTGGAAATAGGTAAGATATGCTTATCTGAGAAAAATTTTATCACTGATTTATGCTAAAAAAAAAAAAACCTTCCAAAATGTGCAATGCCTAATTGCCAAAGAAAACACAAAAGCATACTCTTGAGGACTTCCAGATATCAATGTAAATTGTCATAGTTGAAGTGATAGTTAAGATAGATTTCAGTGACAGCTCTTCTTGATGAAGCTTGTCATATAATCATAAATCAGGAAAATAAATTTAAAAATGGTTTTAAGAATGCAAATTACATATAGAAGGAAGTTAAATGAAGTATTGATTTCTGGCAGCATAGTTTATAAAAAAAAATAATGTTTTCTTTCCTACCCTACTGTTTGAACAACCATTAACAGCTAGGTGGACGAGCAAGTCAGCAAGAATCCACATGAGAAAACAAAGGTTAATTCTATGTTCCACAGCCACCATCTTGTTAAACAGGATAGATTTGAAATGGGAACAAGTGGAGACTATGTCTTCTCTCCCTTGCTTTTTCCTTTATGCTAGATAAAATGTTCTGGGCTGGCTAAAAGGAAGAGAATTTGAAAAACAGGAATCAAAGTAGAATTTGAACACTTAGAAGCAGTTCTCTGTGTTTTCTTCCTTTTATACTACATGAGCACCTGAGAGGGAAAGTTCAAGTAGAAGTCTTTGTGATTCTCCTTTCGTGGTAAACTAAAAAGGTAAGTGGCATCTATGAGGTTATGGTACAGATTAGTGTTGCCATGAAGTCCTCTAAAGACAGTAGCATTAGGAACAATAGCCAAATTTTGGAAAAAGCCCAAATGTCCATTCACTGATGAATGGATAAAGAAGAAGTGATACAGATATAGATATAATGGGATATCACTCAGCCATCAAAAAGAATTCAATCCTGACATTTACAATGACGTGGATGGAGTTAGAGTGTATTATGCTAAGCAAATTAAGTCAGGCAGAGAAAGACAAATACCATTTGATTTCACTCATATGTGGAATTTAAGAAACAAAACTGATTAATATAGGGGAAGTGAAAAAAAAAAGAGGGAAGCAAAACCTAAGAGACTCTTAAATACAGAGAACAAACTGAGGGTTGATGGAGGGGAGATGGACAGGGATGGGCTAAGTGGCTGATGGGCATTAAGGAGAGCACCTGTTGTGTTGAGCACTGGGTGTTATATGTAAGGGATGAATCACTAAGCTTTACTCCTGAAACCAATATTATACTATATGTTAACTAGAATTTAAATAAAAATTTGAAGAGAAAATAAGATCAATCAATAGTGTTGAAAAAAAAAAGGAATGGGGTGGATATTTCTATTTTGTCACTGTAAAAGTAGCCTGCCTGCTGATGAAAAACAACCATCTAAGATTTTAACAATGGGAGGGGTGCCTGGGTGGCCCAGTCAGTTAAGCCTCCAACTCTTGATTTCAGCTCAGGTCATGATCTCAGGTCATGAGTTTGAGCCCCACGTGGGACTCTATGCTCATCGTGGAGTCGGCTTGGGATTCTCCCTCTCCCTCTCCCTTTCCCACTGCTCCTCCCCTGGTGCACTCTGTCTCTCTCTCTCTAAAAAACTATTTATTTGAGAAAGAGAGAGGTGGCAGAAGTTGTAAAGGGAGGACAAGCAGAGTCCACACGGAGTGCCGAGCCCGTCGAGGGGCTCAATCTCATGAGCTAGAGATCACCACCTAAGCTGAAATCAAGAGTCTGACACTTAACTGACTGAGCCACCCAGGGGCCCCAATAAATAAAATCTTTAAAACAAACAAACAAACAAGGGGCTCCTGGGTGGCTCAGTCGGTTAAGAGTCTGCTGTCAGCTCAGGTCAGGATCCCAGGGTCCTGGAATCAAGTTCCAAGAGCAGGGAGCCTGCTTCTCCCTCTCCCCCTCCCCCCACTAGTGCTCTCTCTTGATATCGTTCTCTTTCTCAAGTAAATAAAATCTTTTAAAAGAAAAACAAAGATTTTTACAAATGTGATCACTCAGTGTCTCCAATCATACATCCTCTTGTTAATATACTCTCTTTATTAGAACAAATCATATGACCTTTGGCATCTGGCAAATATCCATTGTTAAGGAATCTTCCAATTCTTTGCCAAACTTTAGGCCAGGCTTTTGAAAAATACTAAAATAACTAAACATGCAGTTCTATAAATAAGCACCATTTAGGTTGAGTTTCACTTGATTTTTCAATGCTATGCCAGGTAGCTCATTGAGTAATTTAATCCAAACCACACACAAAAAAAATAAAATGTGAAGTTAATCCATAAAGAAACTGTATCTCAATGAAGCTAAACAACTTAAAAATGTGATACAGATTGTAATAGATAGCAAGTATTCAATTCCAGCTCTCTTCGGGCCTGGTCTTCATGATACAATATTTAAAAAAATTGCATTGTAAGGATACTCAGCCCTAAGGACAAAATTATAAGAAAAGTAAACTTTAATAACTTGAAGACAAAATTAAATACACAGCAAATTCTTCAGATAGGAATTAACACATTTAGTAATACAAGTTAGACAATTTTAAAAATAGATAAAACAAGTCAGATTATTTCATTTAAAGAATCCTCTATACTAAATATTGGGATTCTGGGCAAAAAGGCTATAATTTGGAAGTTGTCATAAAGAAAGAAAAATAAGACTAGCTGTACTCTCATAGTGTGCCTTGAACTCCTGCTTTCATTTCCTTCCATAACTTCTGTGAAACCAGGCAGCTGGGAGAAGGAACTCTGTATCTGAAATATGCCTCTAATGTGCACAAAAGAAGTTGATGAACTATCTCTATGCTTAGTACTCTCAAATTTATAATTCATCATCACATTGAAATTAGTGCAAAATTCTAAAAAAGAACATTTTATTATTTAATAATTATTTATTTAAATTGTTTATCTTGTGATGGTCTAAGACAACATTCTTTCCTTGTAGGAAAAAAAATTGAATCATGTCATTTGCTTAGAAACAACATGATTATAAAAATATGTTTATAAAAATCACTTTAAAGTTTTTTTCTTTCAATTTTCAGTTAGGCAATTTTCTTTGAATTTATGTAATTTTCTTTGTCTTTAAGCTTAGGAATTCACAATAATACATGTGTTCTTAATTGGCAGCCTGCAGTTTAATTATATCAATATAATAAACCATTCCCTAAGGTGTCTTTTTGTTTATATTTGTTCTAAAATATGTATGAGCTCTCAAAGTTAATATTTGGATTAAACTTAACTGATAATTAAATGATCAGAATCAGTAATAATACATGCAATAACATAAACTACTTTGTTCCCTAACTGCAAACAGATTATGAGACCAGTTCGAGCTGCATAGATTTTATGAACTATTCACTATTTTCATCAAGGCATTATAGCTTTCTTTTATAACAAACACATTGTTAACTGAGGAAAAAGTATTATGAAGTCAGGATTTTATATATGTGTTATAAAATAGAATTTATAATCATCAGTAATGAAAAGTTATAATAACTACCTTCTAAGAATTAGTTGACCTCCTAAGTAAATTATTGCAGAAAGTATCATTTTTCAAACATTAAATTATATGACCACATCTACCATTTATTTTTAGGTACGTCTGAGAGTCGGGGAATTTTCATTTAGTCCTCTATTTAGAGAGTTATTTCAAAAAGCACAGAATATGGTAAGATAAGACTTTTCCACTTTTATCATCGAGGTAGGTAGTGGGAAAAATGAGTTTTTGAAATGTAAAATCATTTTGAAAAAGCTGTTATACAAAATGAGAACATAAACTTAACACTTTAAAGAAAGATCTACAAGGTTAAACATAAAACAGTTGATGGCACCTACATATTTCAGAAGCACTAATACAGTTTTTATCTCTGACATAGGAATCTCTTACCTTTTGTTAGCATCCATGGAACTGTGGGAGGTTAACTTATTAGCGTATGGTTCTTTTGGTGTGTGTTTATTGCTTCTAGAATCCCTACACATTGTCAAATTTATTAAGTAAGGTAACATCCCCAGAGCAAGTCATATAGATAATACATTGTTATAAAATAGTTTTGAAAAATTAACCTACTTTGTTTTGTAAATAGTGTGTAGGTGACTGAACGCAATGTTGGACTGTGGGCGAAGACCAGAATTCTTGTCCCTACTTGCCAGTAATTAACTATTAGATCTTGAATAAAAAGGAAATGTGGTTAATATTCATTGAGTATTTATTGTGTGTATGTCATCTTGCTAAGTTAATATATCATTTAATAGTCATGTATTATACTCAATTGAAAGATTAGAAACTGAGGCAGAGTGATAGGCAGTTCTCCCTAGTAACAGGACTAATAGGAAGCAGATTAAAAAAAAAAAATCTGGATTCAAACCCTTTCACCTCCAAGGTTTAACTTTTAATTTTTTTTTTTTTTGTATAATGAAAAGATTATGCTGCAAGCAGCAGGAGCATCAGAATATTTGTGCTTGATTCCCATTTCATGGGACTGTGGGATGCATCTAGATGGATGCTTGATGTGCAGTGGGCAGTATCACAGCTGAGAAACCTAGAACTTAAGGAATTTGCATTCTAGAGCAAGTGGTAAGAACACCTTTTTCTTTGCCAGGAGGGCAACCAGGTGCACACAGGAACCCCTTAATCCATTTCTGCATTGTTATCTTATTTTCCAAAATTTCCAGCAGCATAAAATGACCCTGAGAAACTGTTCTGGATGAAAAAAGGATGAAACCTTTGTTATTTGGGCATAGTAAATAAGATTCATAGGATCAAAAAAAAAAAAAGTCCTTTGTGGACAGCCTCCTATACAACAGGGTCAAAACACAAACAAACTTGGGAAACTTGTGACCTTAAACCTTCACATTTTGCTTGGTATCTATCTGGGAGTTATTTCCAAGGCAACATTTGGTTTGAATTATCTCTCTCTATATGGAATAACATATTATCCAATAAGTAATACCTTTTCTATGGAAACAATTTTATCTTTGCAATAACTTCTGAGAGATAAAGGTGAAATTGGTGTTTTGTGTTATTCTTGATAAGCCCCTTTCAACCACACCCATTTATATTAATGAGGTGATTTTTGGAAAGCCCCTAGATAATCACAGGATAGTGGCTGCTTGCCAAGGAAATCAACCTTGTGGTTTGAGAATTGAATCACTCATCCCCACTCTCCTACCTCGGGGAGAGCAGAGGTGGTAGGGTTAAATTAATCACCAATTGCCAATGTTTTAATCAGTCATGTGTGTGTAATGAAGCCTCCATAAAAAACCCAAGAGAACAGGGTTTGGAGAGCAGCTTCTGAGTTGGTGAAGAACAGATCTATGTGCTGGGAGGGTGGCAAACTCAAACTCCGTGGGGACAGAGTCTACTGCGTTCAGGACCCTTCTAGACCTCTTCGTATCTCTTCATCTGGCTGTTGATTCCTATCCTTTGAATAAACTGGTAATCCAGTAAGTCGATTGTTTTTCTTAGTTCTGTAGCTGTTCTAACAAATAATTGAACCTGAGGAAGGGGTCATTGGGACCTCTGATCTATATGTTGTTGGTCAGAGAGAAGCACAGGTGACCTCCTGGTCTTGTGATTACCATCTGATGTGAGGGCAGTCTTGTGGGACTGTGCCCTTAACCTACAGAATCTGATGTTATCTCCAGGTAGATAGTATCAGAATTGAATTAAATTGTAGGACACTTAGCTAGTATCTGGGAATTGATGGTGTGAGAAAATCCCCACACATTTGGTGTCAGAAGGGAAGTTTTAAGAGTAGAGGAGAAACAGGAATTTTTTTCTTTACACTGTATATATGATATACATACACCCTATTAGTTCTATTTCTCTGGAGAATCCTGACTAATACACCAAGGAAGTGCCAACTATATACATCAGGTAAAATGCAAAGCCTTTAACACAAATTATTTGCTAAATATGCCAAACAGTATGATCAAATATATAATTGGTTCACAAATATCCACTCTTCCCTCTGTATCTTCATGGGGGAGGGGGGAGTATACTTCTCTCCATTACTCTTTGGCTGAAAATGTTGGTCATCACATAGCTAAGAAGAAATGGGATCTCAGTCCTACAACCACAAGGAATTATATTCTGCCAATAATCTGTCAAGAATCATACTTTACCACAAGAGAGACACCTACCAACTAGAGAGACAGCCTACCTTGATTTATTCCTTGAAGACCAGTCAAGATTTCTAATCTACAAAACTATAACATAATAACTTTATGTTGTTTTAACCCTACATTTTTTGAGCTTATTATGGCACTAATAGGAAACTAGTACAAAGCACACACATAGCAGGCCTAGACAGATGTTTAGTTTTCAGACACTCAATGGAAGATAGCTAGAATGTTGCTATTCTGAAGATACATGAATAAGAAATATACCCATGAGGTATAACACTGATTATTAATGTCATTTGTTATGTAGCATTTTTATGGTAGTCTGATGTTGATAGATGCAAAGACAAACTATCATTATGTTTCTGCTAATAAAGAAGAAAGCAAAGTAAACACTTAATCAACTAGAACACTGTGGCAGTGAAAATGCAGCAGACTTGAACTTGGAACTAGGTTGCTCTCCCTGACTCCTAAGTTTACCAGTGTCAATTGCAGTGTCACACTGCCCCCTCAACATACACTTTCCCCTTTGGAAGATTAACCTGGTTAACACTGAGTAAAATGTGTTTTTGTGGAAGTAAGGAAAAGGAATAGGAAAAATATCAAATTACTGAGGACATGATTTAGGTTGTGTGCATTGAAATGAAAAAAAAAAGCAAGAAAGGGAATATTATATTTAAGATCTTTTTAAAGAAAAATTGATTGGGCTTTACAATAAAATGGAAAGACTAAATGAATGGAGAAAAGGATAGTTATATAATTATGAGCTCAAAGTTTTCAGTATAGTTGATCAAGAGGTATAATTACATTCTGGAAATATTGACTTTTAAGCGATAAGGATTTTGACTTAGGGATGTTGGGACCCATTCATACATAAAGTCATAAAGACATGAGGCTCTAAATCTCATGACTTTTAGACATAAGGGGTGCACATGTACACACTCATAAATAGAATGCATATAAAATGTCTTCCCACAGCCATCACAATCTTAGCTGAGATTTTCATTTGATCTCACTAGTCCTAGTCTGCCTGCCTCAGTTCCCTTATTTTCCTTTCATTTCTTCTCTCACCTACCGAAAGTTACATTGAAAATAAGGGTTGGATAACATCAGAAATCTGAGGTATTTAACATTTTCTACAGAATACATGTGTCTCTTTAATGTAGCTTTCATACCCCTCCATCATCTAACACAAATAACTTATTCAGACCTTTTTACAACATTGTTCCCAAAATACCTTACTCCTGCACATACATGACCATTACTTTCTGAATTCATTTTTTTCTATACCCATTTCCACACTATTACTGTTTTCTAAAGTTTAAATGTTTATTTCCTATAAACTAGCTATTAAAAATACTTTTGGTCCCATGTGAACTAAAACGCTCTTTCCTCTATGAAGTTTTCTCTGATTCCCTGAAGACCAACAAATCCACCTTTTCTCCAGAATATAGCAATAACTTAATGTTCTTGCCTAGACGTTCTCACTTCTTGTTGATTATAATTCTGTCTCTCCATAATCTATATTTTGCACGTTTCTTTAATAAAGATACAAATCTTTTTTTTTTGTATCTTTCACACCTTAACAGTGTTCTGCACACATAGTAGCCTCTCAATATTTGCTTCATGTAACTAGATTGGTAATTAACAATGTTTTTTTATACATGAAGATATGGTATATATATTACAGAGGCTTCCCAACTGAATAAGTGTGATTGAATGTGTTCAGATTTGTAGAAAATATATTTTGAAATTGTTTTCAAAATGGCTACTAAATGTTATTGATTAGCACCCTTTTTAATGAACAGATGGCATGAAAAGATCATTGGACCCAGAGGGAACCAGTTTAGCTAAGATATTTTGAAAGGATGGCAGATAGTCTCAAATAGTAATAGGATTTTTTTTTCTTTTTCCATTTTAGGAAGATCTACTTTATGGTCTGGTTTCTCATTAGGCTTTCCAAGATGCTGCATTTGAATGATGCTGCAATGCAACTCTGTATAGATTATTGGTTTGACAGTTACTGGAGACAAGTTACTGTATGAAATGAGATGTCCTCTAGGTTCAGAGCAGTGTTCCAGAACTGAATTTTAGGTTTAGTACACTTTTATATAAACGAGTTGAATAAATAAGTAATTTAAATGCAGATGTTACCATTTTCTATGCTAGTGGGGATTGGTGAAAAATTACAGTCTGTCTGGGGAAAGATCTTTGCTGCTTCTAAATAACTTTATTTCAAAAAAGAATTTATAAAGAAGGGACAATGTAACAACTGTATTTCACAACTGTATTTCTTTTGGGTTAGAAAAACAAGAACATGTAATTAAAATATAAATGTTGAATCTCTTCAGAAGTTATACATGAAAACTGATATTTAGGAATTTGTACATTCTAAGGTAGCATGATTATTTGTCTTATAATTAAAAAAAAATAGCTTAATGGTCAGCATAATGGTTAGCATTAGTAACCAGAATTAAATAATCTTTGGTATGTGCTTTATAGTGTAACTGTCAAAAATAAAAAACTGATGAGCATGGCATTATGAATTAATTTGTTTTTATAGATATAGAAAGAGATGCCCTTAGCAAAAAAAATATATATATTTACATAAAATAAAAAACTGGCCTACCACTGGAAAGTAACAAAAAATTACCTTTTATATACTAAAGACTTCTTTTATAATATCCACGTTTTTAGTTTTTTATCTTTTCATTTAAGAAATTAATAGAAAATGGAATTTTTGAAAAGTGAGAAATTCAAGCCATTCAAAGGGTTTTGTCTGCTAGTCAAAATGTCAAATATGAGACTGAGTAGATAACTAAGATACTAATATTTCTTTTAAGCTCTCATTCAGAGGAATAAAAAAGGGATTGGAAAGTTTTAGAATGGAGCTTCATGTCAAAGTAACTTATGTGATTGAAAGTTATGGGGTCTTATTAGCTATATAGAATCATAAAGCACCATTGGTGATAAAGAGCCTGGATATTATATTCTGAACATAATTATTAACTATTTGATGTTTATAGTAAGTTGCTATTTTGCTGTAGAAAAATTTTTTAAAAGATTTTATTTATTTGAGAGAGAGAGAAAGAGAGCGAGCAAGAGGCAGAGGGAGAAGCAGACTCCCTGCTGAGTAGGGAGCCCTACGCGGGGCTAGATCTTGGACTCCAGGATGACCTGAGCCGAAGGCAGACACTTTACTGACTGAACCACCCAAGTGCCCCCTAGAGAATTTTTTAACAGGAAAACCTGTTAACTTGTCATAATGCCATAACAAAAGACTAACAAATAGATATTTAAAAAGTGGAGGAAAATCATAACATTGAACAAAAGAACAAAAGGTGGGTATCTTGAGTTGGAATGAAAATAATGAGATTCATACTAAATGAAATACTGTCGAGGTTACCTGTTACAGGTAAATAGAGTTAGAATCAGGGATATAAGATAAATTATCCCCTGCATGCAGGAAAGGAGTGAAAAATTTATAAGAACCGTGATAAGAGTTAGGAACAGTAGAGATGTAGTAGCTTACTCTAGTTTAACAGTAACTGATCTAAATATTGTCTAGTAATCAAGGTGCTTAATGTTATCTCTCTCCCTGTTCCCTGTTCCATTTTCTTCCTTTTTATGTAGTCTTTCAATCTTTTTCCCTTTGTCTCTGTTTAAAACATGATGTCAATAATCATTTTAATTCAATTCACAATACTTTCTAATTTCCCCTCTGATTTATTCTTGAATTCATCAGTTATTTAGATTTATGTTGGTTAGTTTCCAAATATATTGGGATTCACAATATTCAAAAGGTGGAAACAACCCTAATGTCTATCACCAAATGAATGGATAAGCAAAATGTGGTATATGAAATAGACTATTAGTTAGCCTTAAAAATGAATGAAGTAGTGATACATGTTACAATATGACTGGACTTGACTGGATTTTTAAAATTCTATGTTATATGAAAGAAGCCAGACACTGAAAGCCCCATCCTTTTACAGAAATGACCAAAATATATTAATCCATAAAGACAGAAAGAAGATTAGTGTTTGTTAGGGTCTTGGGGAGGGGAAATGGGTAGAGGTACTTAATGAATATAATATTTCCTTTTGAGGTGATAAAAATTTTCTGGAACTAAATATATTGAGGGTTGCAGAACATTGTGAATGCACTGAAAGACACAAAATTGAATGTTTTAGAATAGTAAATATGAATTTTATATGAATTTTACTTTAATAAAATGCAATCTAAAGAAATCAAATACTGTATCATCAAGCATGAACTACTTCTTTAACAATCAAGTTAAGGTTTATGCATTGAACTTTATAAAATATAAAAGACAATGAAGAAATATTGAATTTTAATGGATCAATACAATACAATATTGTTAAGACTATGATTCTTCTCACATTGTTTGATAAATTCAGGGCAAGTCTGATAAAATCAAAACAAATGACCTAGGGTAAAAGAATAATTTGGAAAAAAAGAACAAAGGCAGAGGACATAAGTGTATGATTTCAGTATGTGACATAAAGCTATCATACTCAAGATGGTATGGTATAGATCAGGAGAACAGAATGGATTATGAAACAGTTAACCCCCAAGCGTATAGTGAAATATTTGCTGATAAAGATGTCAGGATAATTCAATTAGAAAAGAAATGTACAACAACAAATCCACTAGAACAACAGATTATCTGTGGAAAAAAAAAAAGAAAAAAAAGCACCAGCATGGCCTCTTATCTCACACTGTATACAAATAAAACTAAGCATATTAACTAAAGATATAAAAATCTGAAAGGATTCCTTAGTGAGAATCTTCTCACTAGTGAGAATAAATGGGGTAAGCAAAGATTTCTTAGGAAACAAAATTCACAAACAATAAAGGAAAAACTTGATAAATTAAACTTCACTGACATGAAATCCCCTTAGTTTGATAGACAGTGTTAAGAAAATGAATTCTCAAGGCACAGATTGAGAGGAATATTAATAATATATAAACTCAAAAATGTAAATATCTCTAAAAATTTTATAAGATAAAACAATAAAAAATCATCAACACTTTAATAGAATTTTCACACAGCAAAATATATGAGTAACCATTAAACATATGCAAAATTTTTCAACATTGTTATTCTTAGATTAAAAATCACAAGGTGATACCACTCTCCACTCACTAAAATATCTCAAAAATTAGACTAGTAATGCTGAGTGTTTTCAAGAAGATAGTCCGGGGCGCCTGGGTTGCTCAGTTGGTTCAGCGACTGCCTTCGGCTCAGGTCATGATCCTCGAGTCCCGGGATCGAGTCCCACATCGGGCTCCCTGCTCAGCAGGGAGTCTGCTTCTCCTTCTGATCCTCTCCCCTCTCGTGCTCTCTCCCATTCTCTCTCTTTCTCTCTCAAATAAATAAATAAAATCTTGAAAAAAAAAGACAGTTCAACTGGAGCTCTCATACTTTAATAGGGGTGATATAAAATGGCAAGACCACCTTTAATACTTGCATATAATGTAGAAATTCTTTTAGGAATTTGAACAGTAAAAATGAAAGCACGTGTCATATAAAGACTTGCACATGATAGTTTTTGTGCTGTTACAGGTGGAATCCGTGCCCTAAAGATATGTTGAAGTCCTAACCTCTGATACCTATGAATGTGACCTCATTTAGAGATAGGGTCTTTGCAGACGCAGTCAAATTAAGATGAGGTCATTAGGGTGCATCCTAATCCAATATGACTGGTGTCCTTATAAGAAGAGAAAGACACAAAGTTAGGACACAGATGCACAGGGACACTGGAATGTGAAGACAGAGACAGAGATTGGAATGATGCATCTGAAAGCCAAGAAATGTCTGAAGACACCAAAAATTAGAAGAAGCCAAAAAGGAATCTCTCCCAGGGACTGCAGAGGGAGATTGGCCATGCCAACACCTTGATTTTAGACTTCTGGACTCTGATTTCTGTGGATTCAGATTGCCCAGTTTGTGGTACCTTGTTAGAGCAGCCTTGGCAAACGAATATATCAAAACTATACATAAAGCCCACACTGGAAACAATCAAAATGCTGCTCCACAACTGAAATGATAAATACTGTTATGTGGAATACTATTCAGCTAAAAGAAGAATAAGCAAATTATGCACAAAAAACATTGATGAATCTCAAGAACATTATGTAGAAGGGAAGGGGATTCCTCGTGGGTGACCATGAGCAAATTTTATAAGCCTTTAGTTTGCAATTTAATAATCTGAACAATGGTTATATTTTATTTGATAATTTGTAAAGGGTCTCCAATTATAATATTGTATACATCAAGGATCATGTCCTGGATGAAAACCTACACTTTAAATTCAGCCTGTGATTATTGAATTATTATTGTAGTAACCACCTATTAGAAATGGGAATAGATCCTTTTCCTTAGTTGTGTTGGGTAGATAAGAATGAGTAGTAGCTCATTGTAGTGAAGGAGAGCTACATCAGACATAAATCTAAATATGGTGAAACAATTTAATGTAATTTTTTCAGTTAAAATTAAATTCTCTTTAAGGAACACAATTACCATGTCTCCTGACATTATCCAAAACAGCAAACTAAAACAAAATGTTACAATAGTTTTAAAACCTGCAAATTATGTAAAATTATTAAAGAACAAAATCTGTCAAAGTTACTATTTGTAATGTAGTTGACCATTACTATTGCACTGCATTTCATTTTTAAATATCAGAAATGATGGGGGCGCCTGGGTGGCTCAGTCGGTTAAGCGTCTGTCCTCGGCTCAGGTCATGATCTCAGAGTCCTAGGATGGAGCCCCACACTGGGCTCCCTGCTCAGTAGGGAGTCTGCTTCTTCCTCTGCTGCTCCCCCTGCTTGTGCTCTCTCTCTCTTTGTCTCTTTGTCTCTCTCTCACTCAGTCTCTCTCAAATAAATAAAAATAAAATCTTAAAAAATATATCAGAAATGACAATTATACAACTTTGTTTTTTCATGGAAGAATTTGATGTGTACTTGTTTTCTAAAAAGTCTGCCAAAGAATATTGTTGTATGCAGCATTTCACATTTCTTATCTATTTTTAACAGATTTTTATTTATATATCCTGTTAAAAACTTATGGAAGTTAAAAATTATGTATTTACTATGGCATATGCTTGGAGTAGCACATAGTAGATACAAATAATTTGTAAAATTAATGAATCAAATTATTCATAATAGAGCAATGAAATGGCAAGTAAGTTTCTATCTTCAAGTATCTCTAAAAAAGTAAAGAGAAGATATAGGCATAATTGCTTAATACATTATAGTTAAAATATGAATATTGTGGGGTTGTTTGTAGTCTTTAGGCATACAAATGAAAATTGAATGGACTACTAAGTAAATTGTTACTTAGTAACAATTGGTCACAAAGCTTACAACATATAAAGAGTTCCAACTCTTTGAATTGTTTAATATATAGTATTTTCCCTCTAAGTGGGTTGAACTCACTATACTTATTCCATCCTTAGTCCTAAAACACATTTTTCCCTTAAAATAAAAGCATTATTCACCATCGTTCTTTCTTAAAAAAAAAAAAAAGGCAATTTGTATCTTGGGTACAAGTGTATCTGTGAAAAAGAAATTTTAGCCTTTAACAGATGGACTTATTTCAAGTCATTGATTTCGGGATGTTAAAGAAAGCAGCAGAAAAGTCTTCTTGGTAATTTTTATTGAATAGAGTCCTATTAAAGACAGGAGGCATGGCAATAAATAACGGTAACCTTTGTGTAGTACAGCTTTAGGCGGTATTAAGGCCAAAAACTTCTCATGGGATTGAAGACAATTTTAGTGCTAATTACCTCTTTTTCTATATGAAATGTTAACTGTCTAAGAATTAATGGAACAAATCCTTTCAACTAATCTAATGTTTCAAGAGTTATGTCATCCTTAAATGTCTCAGTTGTTCAACGATAATCAGTGCATTTGCACTGCACGTTAAGGCCCTGTGTCTGTTTCTTTTACACTCTGAGAACTCTAAGGCTGCATGTTGAACTACATTTTTCTCCTCCTTGTATTTCTTAAGGGGCACTCGTCCAAGGGCACAATCTCATGGTAAAATGTTACTCAAGTTTGAGATTTGACTGACACAGCATTATAAAGCAGCTTGATCTTTCCACTTGCTTAGAGAGCCATCAATCCTTGCACAAATGGACATTGAGATGAAACATCCAGACAAGCGTGGAAAATGGCATCTTGTCCCTGTCATAGCTGTAGTGAGTAGAGCCCCTGAGAAAGCCTGCAATCGTAGGTTATTCCCCTGAGCATGAAAGCTCTGCATCTGAGGCCGACCAAGCCACAGTGTTGTTTAGAATCAGAAAGATCAGGTAATTTCCTTCCTTTCTTTCTCTCTCTCTCTCTCTCTCTCTCTCTTTTTTAATTCTGGAGGCTGCTATTTGCCACCATGATGAATGCTATCATTTGTCAAAAAATTAGTTTAGGCTGGAAGACGAAGTCTTAAGGTCCCCTCAGCAATTTAAACTTCACTGAACAAAACACATCAGACAATTTGGGAGAATACAGAACAATTCCGCATTGTTACTAGGTAGGGTAAGCCAAGCAGTTCTAAATTTATCAAATTATTTGAAATGGTTTCCCACATTTATTCTGATTTAAAGAGAAAAGATACCATGCTTCTGTATTATGAAGCACAAGTGTTAAGTCAGGAAAATAAGCTATTTGAAAATATATAAATGAGAATTTTAAGTCTCACAACTTGCATTAGCAATATGAGCTGGAGAACACAGTTTACTATTAGCTCACAAGATTGTTGGGCCTTCTTAGAACCGTGAAATCCAGGGACTGGTTCAGAGATCTGTAGGAACAGAAAGTAGTTTGTTCTTGCATCTGTTTTGATCTGGTTTACATACTTAACTCACCCTATTTTCTTCACAGGAGGCTGATATAGAAATCAAAATGCTAACTTAATCAATTTCTTATGGAAACTAGACCAACAATAAAATAAGTCCTGGTCACTAAATAGAAAATATCTACATGGAAGTAAATTATAAAGTAGTTGTTTTGGAGAAAATATAATCCAGCTGGGGAGAATTAGTTGGGTGCTTTTAATGGCCATTGTCATTGCGTCAAATAGTTGTCTACTTAGAGAGATATGCTTGACTATCATACAAGAAGTGTGAACTCATCCCTCAGCAATGATGCTGATAATTTTTCTCTGACTCATATTTTCTTTAGCTACAGACAGAATACTTCCTTCTGTATCTTGATTCCTTATTAAATTTAATATCATTTTAAAACTACTGTTTGAGGGGCGCCTGGGTGGCTCAGTAGGTTAAGTGCCTGCCTTCGGTTCAGGTCATGATCCCAGAGTCCTGGGATTGAGCCCCGCGTGGGGCTCCCTGCTTGGCGGGAGGTCTGTTTCTCCCTCTCCCACTCCCCCTGCTTGTGTTCCCTCTCTCGCTGTGTCTCTCTCTGTCAAATAAATAAATAAAACCTTCAAAAAAAGTAAAATAAAATAAAATTGCTGTTTGATTTTAAATATTGATAAAATACCAGATTTCTAAGTTTTGCTCTTTCTGCTTTTGATCTTGAAAATAACTCATTTCTTGGGTAAGTTCCACTAATAACCCATCTGGTACTTTCACAATGTATGTTAACTGATTACAGCCATTTCTCAGAAAACGGAGCATGGACCAACAGCTGAAAATTACATGAGGTATTTTTTTTAAGATTCCTCACCTTCCCTCAGTCATACCGAAAGACTTCTTTCTGGGAGAAGGACCTAGAAAACAGTTTCTCATGAGCTCCCGAAACTATTACTCTGGATTCTAATGTTTGAGAGCCATTGGCCTAGAATATGTTTGTAGCCTAAATTTTAAAGGAAGTGAAATATGTTTGGCCTTTCCAACAATATCAAGGTCCCAAACTCATATGTTATATGTGTTAGCCTGCTCCTAAATGTTTGCCACAGAGAAGGGTTGAAAAGAAATATTTTAAAAAGTTTAAATTGTTATGCACGGAATTACTATCCATTAAGTTCCCTTCAATATCAAATGCATCATCATGATGACATTAGCATAATGGAAAGCTTAGGGAAATCCTGGCAGATTGCTCTGGATGTTAGTGAGGAGAAAGGCCCTTTGAACGTATTATCAAGGATAGAATGGAAGTCTTCTTGGCACTGATTGACAAATGATGCATCACCTTCCCTATCAGGCAGATATCATCTGGAGTTTCTTTTGTTTTTTAATTTGCTATTTGGATGTGTTTTGTTTTTGCATCCAGATGGAGAAATTCAAAGGAAATATACAAAAAGGTAAAAAAAAAAAAAAAAGGTACAGAAATGATTTGTTAGACGTCTTAAAATGATGAGTTACATATGCTTGAAAATAAACAGACATCTATTAAGAAATGTTTTCGCTTTTAGCACAATATTAAATATAACCTTAATGCGTCATTCAACTTTTCTTCTCCCAGCTTCCTTTTACCCTGAACTTGATACAGAGGTGGGTTTGATACAGAGGAGTTTCTGTTACCTTGAGAATAAATTTTCCATGTTCTTATTAATGCTGGTCCTCCCTTCCAAGTGCTCAAGTTGGATGTTCCTTTTTCTCTAGAGGCTTCCCCGTTGCCTTTTCGATGCATCCTTTACATGTGCAGGCGCTACTCTTTCCTATGACACCAGCATTTTCTGCGGAGCTTAACCGTAATTTGTACAAATAACTTAGCTCCCTCTGTTGAGTACCAGTACTGCTTTAGGGGATAGAAAATGGTTCCTTCACTGTCACTCCACATGCCGTGACTAGCAGACTACTTGGTACAATACCGGCACCTTTCAGGTATACAAAAATTTCTTGGTGTAGTAAGGAATAATTAAATAAAGGAATAAAAAATGGGGACTATTTTCTTCAAAACCCGCTTAGAATTAAATGTTTATCTCCAGTCCTTGTGAACAAGTTGACTTCAAAAAAAAAAAAAAGAATGAAATTCAGTATTTTAAGGAGTATGCGGAAATGCATTCTAATTGTTTTCACACCTTCTGTGTGGAATGTATATATCCTTCACATGCTGTGGGTGTACAGAACTCAGAGTGTCCAGGTACTTCTATAACCTCCTTCCTCAATTTCCCTTCAAATGAGATCTTTATAAAATGTAATGTAAACTAGATCCTCAGTGGATCATATATCAGGAATGTAATCAGGAAATATGATTTTCACATGACTTTTACATAACGGCTTTGTGTGTGTCTGTGTGTGTGTGTGTGTCTGTGTGTGTGTGTGTAAGATCCGTAGATCACAGTAGATTGGGATCTAATGATGCACCTAATGACATTATTTTTACATACTTTGTTTTTTTGTGTGTGGTTTTTTTGTGTTTTTTTATTATTATGTTCCGTTAGCCAGCATATAGTACTTTATGTTTTAATGAGAGTTCAGTAATAAATTCAGTTCGCAATTAATAAGGAAGGAAATACTCTGTTACTTTGTAGACTGGTTCTATGAGTTAGTTTTAGACTTACTTGTGTTCTTTTTCTCATATCTATTGAATGGCCAACTTCTTCCTGCAGAATTTCACTTTCTTAATAATTCCTAGTGTTTTTTTTTAAAGATTATTTATTTATTTTCGAGAGAGAGAGAGAGGGAGAGAGAGAGACAGAGCACGCGCGAGCAGGGGGAGGGGCAGAGGGAGAGGAAGACAGGCAGGGTTGGTTCCAGGACCCTGAGATCATGACCTGAGCCGAAATCAAGAGTCGGACGCTTAACCAGCTGAGCCACCCAGGCGCCGCAAATCCCAGCATTTTTTTTTCCACCTGAGCTTATTCCTCATATATTAGTTTCTCCTGTTATCTCCCCTCAATTTGCTGCCTAACTGCTGCTTTGGACGGTGTTATTTCACACCTATCTCCAATCCATCCTGGACAGGAAACTTATAGCCAAACCTGAATTTGGACTCTCTCCTCTTATCCAGAGCCCTGTCACCATAAAGCAAGGACATTAATCTAAGCCCAGTCCCTTCTCACCTGGAAAGAGAGAATCTACATTTGGGTTACTATGCATATATGAGCAGTTACCATTAACTGAACACCAGCTGTGTCTCCAGACTGCTGTGGGCACTGGGGTCACAAAAGGAGCGAAACCCATATAAAGAACACTCTCTTGGAATTTAGAGTCAAGTTTGGGGAAAGCAGACAAAAGGACACATACATAAATAAATATTAATACATAGTAATATATATCTATATATAATATTAATAATATAATAATAATAATTTTCATAAATTACATGGAGAACATATAGTAGAACGTAGTGCACGGTTTGGGGAGGCAACAAGATATATGAGGACATTTTGAAAAGCCTCATCCACAATCCACTGAACTGAGAGGAACAAGTCATGTTGGTATCTGAAAGAAGATGGGTCAGATGGATGAGACAGCAAATTCAAAGGCAATAAGGCTAAAACAGTATCGTCTAGAAAAGGAGAAAATGTGAGAGCGGTTTAACAGAGAAGACGATGCCTTATCTCTTCTGACAATCCATGTTCTGACTGAGCACCTGCGGTACTGTTGCTTGTCGATCTCCTAATGCTCTCCTCGTGAGCTTTATACTTACAATGACTTGAATTATTATTACTCTTGAGTGCATCAGTGTTTCTCTCTCACCTTGGCCATCTGTTGGCAGATAGAGTTTTCTGACTTGTAAGGATATTAATGGTTGTTGTTTCTGAGCGCTGTAAAACTAGTCCGCACAGAAGCAATTCCTTATTATCTAGGTGTTCTTCAATACATTCAACAAGTGAGTATTCAAATTCCCTATGTAGACTTCCAGGTGACAATACTGTTAAAGATGCACTGCTTGGGAGATGTTCACTCCATTCCCATAATCTGAATGTCCCCATTTTGCATTATCCTAAACTCTGTTCAAGCCTGAGGACTTGTGGTCCCCACTCCCAGTGACACCAAAGACAGCCACAGGAAATGTGGGGTGCCACATGCACCAACATGTTTCATTTTATACTCATTTCACATATTTGTAGTTGCGTGCGTATCCAACATAGATTTAACAAATTCAGGGGCTGCTTCCAATAGCCCATGTTGCTAAAATCACTCTTGATTTTATTAAAAAATATTTTGTTACTTAATGTAAGCTCTGTGCCCACTGTGGGGCTTGAGCTCACGACCCCAAGATCAAGTGTTGCATGCTCTACCGACTGAGCCATCCAAGCACCCCAAATTTCTCTTGATTTTAGAGTTTATGTAATTATAATTTATGGAAATGAATATATGTAAATATATGTGATCAGATTATAAGGAAATTGACAGAGATGAGTTCAGTTTTTATTTAAAAATTAATATATTTTATTTCAGGTTAGCTAAATCTTATGATTTTTGTTTCCCAATAAGTAAAACTAAGATAATGTTATTTAACTCACAAGGTTGTTAGGAGGAATACAAATTATATATGTGAGAGTATTTGATGTGGCTGTTAGCAAAAGTTAAGTATTCAATAATGTCAATACTTTATCCTTTTTGTAAAACAAATGTTACTCGAGATTTATTTATAGAAAATGCGAAGAGTTCTGTGATCTGATTCCTGAACCAGTGTAGGTAGCAATCAATTTTGTAAAAAAAATTCTCATAGTTGTGACTATGTATAACAAATGGGCAGATGAAACCTTTTTGGTTCTTTTATTTAAATAAGAAGAAAGGTGTTTAAATATAGTAAAACTCTTTTTTTCATTCATTTCTAGTTATAACTCTTAACTCATTAAAAAATCATAATTATATAGAACAGATATCATGAAAAAGATATATTTTTTCAAATGCTTTCTAAAATTATCTTAATTTAACAAAGAAAACCAGGAATCAAAACTAGGTTTAGAGACTACATTTAGACTTTTAAAATGCCCACGATTTAAGGTTGGTATAACTGAAGTGTTATCTAAAAGTCTTCAAATATGATTGATAGTAATATTAAAGAAGTCTTTCATCTTGAACTTCAAATAAAAATGGCACACTGAGGAGAAGGTAGGGCATGAAGCTGTCCCTAGGGAATCAGAAATTCTCAAGACTGTGAGCTCTTAACTTCACAAATGATTTAGTAAAATCTGTGATACAACACTCCTAATATTTGTGTAATTGCGTAGTATTACTAAGGGGCTTTCTTTTCAGGGATGTGATGTTCAAACTTACGTATCTTAAAACACATAATGGTTTTGAACCCACAATCCTAAAAGAACATGACCTCAGTAAGGCAATGGTTTTATTTTGTTTGGATTTGTTTTTCTATCCCCCTGCCCCCACCTAGAAACCTTTATAATCTAGCACCCAAGGGATACATACAGTCTTTTTGGTAATTTGTATTTGCTTTGCCTTTTTAAGCCTCACCGAATGAAAGTGCTCATGATTGACAATAAATATATCACCTCACTAGGTACAGACCTTGGCATTCTCCAATGTCCTCAGTCCTGGATAATAGTACAAAATAAGAAGGCTACTTGGATTACTGGTTTCTTAATGACTAATACAAAAACAAATTTGCACGAAAAGCAAAATGCTATTTGCTATCAAGCAGAGAGCCCAGTGAAGGGAAAATACCTTTAGCAAATTCTACCTAGAGGAAGTGACTACCTTAAACATTTTTTTGATGAGTTGTATTATCTAACCCCAAAGAAAACCACTTGACTCTGTGAACAAGTATGATACTCATGTTGCAGGTCTAAATTTAAGGGACATATGAAAACTCTGTCAATGTTGTTTGCCCCTTATTCCCTGTAAAGTAAATGGAATTTTCAAAATACCTAGAAATTCTAAATAGATCATATAACAACAATAATATAATATTAAGAATTTTTTTTTCTTTGGACTGGGTCATACAAGGAATGAATGTGTTCACATTCTAATACCAACCCAAGAAAGAGCATGCTTTGATATTTTTAGCAACAGGTGAAATTGGCCTATGCTATTCACATAAATGTGCCCCAAGTTTTAGTGAGACAGTCACCCCAATAGGCAAGAGAATGATACTGATTATATGATATTGTACCATGCATATGGAGACCTCTCAATTAAGATTTGTTAGATAATGGAACAACAAGTACTTAATGAACTATCCTTAAGCTGATGAGTTTCAGGGAATCCACAGGTTTTAACTCTTCTGATGATGTGCTTGGCTCTCCCTTGGGCTGATTTTGTCACTTCGGTCTACATTAAAAAAAAAAAAAATCTGGAAGTTTGTCAAATACGTAGATTCTTATGTCTGCTTTATAAGTATCCCAAGGATTCTGCTTCAAGTAACCTAAGGAACCACACCTGGAGTAAGATTGATGCAGGATGATGCTAGGCTGACTTTGGTAAATCCCACCTATTCCACCAAACAGCCCTTGACCTTGGGCATGTGATTTAACCTAAGTCTAGTTTTCCCCACTGATAAAAGGGATGCACATCATAGTACTGTTAGAAGAACCAAATAAAAATATTTTAAAAGTCACTAATACGTTTCATGGTCAATAAATTGATTATAGCTTTGTAAGTGATTAATAATAATACATTATTAACAATTAGCACAATATTAATATAATCCATAGTTGATATTATATATAAAAAGTTAATGCATATTTATTAAACGCGGGCTATATAACAAGCACTATTCTTCTTTCTTGGAATAAAATGGCTCAAAATTAATTTAGGGTTAATAAGCCTAGTTAATCAAGACTTAGTGACCACTGAAGCATGTCTTATTGGAGGAAATGAAAGGTTAAATGATGTTTTGAGAAGAGATTAATCAGTTTTTAGGCAGTGGTGGATAAAGAACAAGGTATGCATTGCCTCTAGCAAAATCAGTCAGGAACATTTATTTTACTGAGGATGTTCCAGAGTAACTGAAAACTGGAAAGGCTGACATTATAATTTGATGTGAGCATGCAACATGTTTCTGTTAAATTAGGGAATATACTTATCAGAAGCAATATTTTGAATTGGTACTTGTAGTGAATTAATGGAAAACATTTAATTTAACTTCTCCCAGAAACTTTGACTCCTTCTTTATAGGAAATCGAGAATGATGAGTGGACCTGGACTTCGTCATGACATAATTCTCTTTCCCGTGGCAGCAAAAAATTATATTTGAGCATTCATGTTATGGGCTAATTTTCTATTATGTATATTTCGTAACTCTTACACAACCTTGTGCTCTCCCTATCTCTTCTTAGGCTATTCCCCCAAATACCTCTCTTCTGCAATTTAGAAGCCACTTGATATAAATCTTAATTGCCTTTTTATTCCTAATTTGGTAAAAGGGGGTTTCAAAGCCCTCATGACTTTGGACCTTAAAATACTGTTCATTTTTTTATTCAGTAATTTCAAGAAAGTTATCAGTTTCAGATATCATCTGAATAATGTTGATTTCTAAATGTACATTTTAAACTCTGATCTCACTCCTGAGTTTCAGAAACATATACTCAAATTCTAATGCATATACTTGGCCAGTTTTCCCTTAATACTTTAGATATATCATGTCTGAAATCTAACTCATTATCACCTCTGCGAGCTGTGTTTTTCTAACTTGCTTGACGCCCCAAATCAAATCTGTTACAGAGTCTTTTGCTTTTAACTCGTATTTCTCAAATTTTACTTGTGCAATTTATATTTTCTGGTCTTAGTTTAGAAGTTTGTAATCTCTTATCCGAACTCTAACAACATCCAAAAACATGCCAAATCCTTCCTCCTTACAGCATTTCCCTCCCAAATGTATGCTCGGAAACTTTTATCCATGTTGTGATACTATATATAAAACCTTTTATATGAAACTTTTTAATAGTCTCTTGACTATGACTGAAAATGTTTCAAGGACACTTCATCTGGCTCTTTATTCCCTAGTCTTCTCTCAATCACTCTCTAACTTCTCCTTTGAACTCCCACCCAGTTGATATTTTAGGTTTGTTTGTTTGTTTCACATGCCTTTGTTTTTTCTCTGTCCATGGGCTGTCTTCCACCTTATCTCATGACTCCAGTATCTTCATTTGACCTGTGCCTACTTATTTTCAAGCCGTAGGCTACAAATTTCCTTTTCCAGGAAGCTTTTCCTTACTCAACCCAATAAGCTTTCTCTCATACGTGGGCATATAACTCTTTCCTTGTGTTCACTATATTGTTCTGTAATTATCAAAACAGAGAGGACTGGCTCTGCCACTGAATTAGCTTTAGAATGATGAAATCAAGTTACTTAAATGTTGTAAGCCTCAGTACTCTCTTTTTCCCAAATGAATAAGTAAGACTAATCACTCAGAACATACATGGTTATTGTGAGGATTAAATAGGCTAATATATGAAAGACATCGCAAAGTCTGGCATATATATATATATGTATCTCCTTTAAAATTTTTAATTTTATTTGAGAGAGTGCGCAAGAGAGAGCATGAGTTGGGGGGAGGGGCAGAAGGAGAGGGAGATGCGGTCTCCCCTCTGAGCAAGGAGCCCAACCAATGCAGGCGCGATCCCCGGGTCCTGGGATCATGACCTGAGCCAAAGGCAGACACTTAACAACTGGGCCACCCAGGAGTCCCAAAGTCTGACTTATATTAAGGAATCAATAAATGACACATCGACATAATGGTAAATGTATTAATTCTGAGTGAGTCTGGTCACCATTCTTCATTATTGGGGTAAACTCCTGTCTATTTCCTTTCTGGTCAGTAAGAAACCTGTTGAGTTTCTGTCCTCAGAGAATCAGTTCTCCTTCTTCGCTGAGGACAGTCAGAGCTCCAAAACATTTCCAAATTAGGACCACATGCTTTACTGGTGACACTTAATCTAATGCAAATAAAATTCTTTTTCCCTGTATTCCTTAGCTATTTCCAACCAGAAGTGATCACTGTAAGAATAGTGGTTTGATTTCTTGATTCAATTATTTAGCATTTCTTTGGGACTGTAGGTGTATTTTGTAAATATTATCTCATTTAGTCCTTGCAACAATCATGTGGAACTTCTTTATAGACAGAAACGTTAAAATAAATTGAGGCCTAGAGAGATATGATGATTTTTTTATAAATCACTAAATTAGGGGGCGCCTGGGTGGCTCAGTTAGTTAGGCGACTCCCTTCGGCTCAGGTCATGATCTAAAGGTCCTGGGATCCAGTCCCACATCGGGCTCCCTGCTCCGCGGGAAGCCTGTTTCTCCTTCTCCCACTCCTCCTGCTTGTTTTCCCTCTCTCGCTGTCTCTGTCAGATAAATACAATCTTTAAACAAAAAAAATCACTAACTTAGAGGAAGAGCAGTGATTTCAACAAGCTTGAATGGGAAAGCCCATTTAGCTACATGTTTCACTATCCTTTGTTTTTCCTCCTCTACTTTCCCACTCAGGAAGCTTTGAAAATATTTCGAGGAATAAGGGCTGGACATTTTGAAAAAGCTCACCAGGCGATTGTAATAGTGCCTCAAAACATCTTTCCAACCCACTGAGATCATAGGGATTAACATTGGAGGGGAGTTATTTATTTCTAATTAGAAGGATAAAGAACAATTTTATTAATCATGTCAGAATTTTTGTGAATGAGTCATTCAGTTTGATTCTTTCCTACACAAAGATTTGTCAGTTCAGCGTTGAAGTAAGGCTCAAAATTAGCAAATGTAAAATGTTCCCTCCTCCTATTGCTATATAAGTGACAGAGAACTTTATATAACCAGTCTCTTCAAGCCAAATATGCTGCTTAGTGGAGTCTCTGTCACTGTGACCTCTTTTCTGTACATTTTTGGCTTGCCAAAAATTGTAGACAAACACACAGTTCCTGTGAAGAATGCAGTTTACTGTTTGAAAACTACCATTGTCGATAATGCTCAAGCAGTGTGTGTTATGTATCAACCCCAGAGCAATAAAAGAGATTTAGAAGTGTCTGTCTATGTCTAATCTATAGATGTCTATTTTTTTTAAATAACATACATATGTACTTCAAAATTATTTTAAAATTTATTGCACTTTGGAAATTTACAAATAATGACAAATTATCACCCTTCTGCCAGATGTACTTTAGATTGACAGAGGGACAAAATTATCATGACAATATTATTGAAGTAATATAGTTATGGGATAAGTGGTAAGTGGCTGATGCCAAGCAGAATTTACAAGAAATGGGATAGATATTCATTTAACAAGACTCTCATTTCCTTTTCTCACTCTTTATGTGGGTATGCTGGGAAGCGTGATATTTAGGAAGAATGTATTGGTATGGAATATATAGACACAATCACATTAAAAGTAATGGAATGGGATTCCTTGTACCATTACTCTCAATGAGATAATTCAGTTTTACTTGATAAATGGATATACCATTCTTGGTATTTCCTGCCATATATACACACATGCACACGTATTTTATAATTTACAATGGATTGAGCAGAAACATATGATGTGTGTGGCAAGATATATGCTTTTTGATCCCTTTTTTACAAGTCCAGATCCACAGCTTTTTATTCCTTCTTTGCAGTTTTAAATGGGAAGGTAGAAACTGTTTACCTCAGATAAAGTATTTTAAATTACTATTTGAAGATATTTCTTACTATGTGATTGAGCTACGACATTTTATTCTTCTTACACTCTGTAGTGACTTCTTATGATAGGATATATTCTCCTCTAGCTAACCTTTGAAGGCAAGCTGTCAAACGGTCCTGCCTGCGCGTTGAGCTCTCCTTGAGTATGCAGGAGAGTGGAGGCACCTCAGAGTTGCACATTTACTGCCATCTAGTGATTGAATAATAAATATATCCTGCATACTTAAATTACTATTTTATTTTATTTTTTTTTACCATAGTAACACTGAACCACGGAAAAATAATAAATGTGAATTTAGAAGTCATGTAGACTAGTACAAGAAAAAACCCAGCCCTCAAAGAATAACATCCCATCAACACTAATGAGTTGAACCAGGATTGATATCTGCTCTTTTTATATGTTCATTCAGTGGTTTTTACCTCCACTCATCTCATCTTCTGATATGAATAATTGTGCTATATTTTTCTTAGCTAGTTCATTTCAAAAGATTTAGAATGCAGTTTTTTCCATGTTGCTGTTCTATATAATGTCCAGGGAATTATAAGCATTTTTCTGTTATTAAGCAACAACCACAATCACAAGATTTTGAGTGAGTTTATATGCTGAAAATAACCTCGGCAAATATTTCAAATATATGTTTTATTTAAAAAGATACAGAATAGTGGTGAGAATGACTCTAAGCATACCCTCATCAGTACTTAAAAATCTCTAGCTACTAGTGCAGTATGATTTTAATTCATTTGACACGTAGTTATTGTTGTAATGTTTTGGTGAGGGATTTTCTTAAAGACAAAGCCTAGCTCTAATATTAAGTGCCACTTAAAAAAAAAAAAACATCTAAATGATATAGTACAGTTCATAGCAGGCATTCTTATAAAATATTTTAGAAATAAAATAATAAGTGACATGTTTAATTTGTGTATAAATGGATATTAGCTATAGGTACAAAATTAAATCATACTGTTTAGAATAATAGACATAGTATTTTAAAATTCCCTTTCACAGTTTTACATATTCCTGTTTATAAGTCCTATTCAAATTTATTTATCCCTCTCCATGTACTTGAAAATACATCTAATATATATTTGAAAAAATGCTTGCCCATGCAATTCATCTAATCACTCTGCTTTCCCAGATTCCTTTTTTTTTTTTTTTTTTCCTTCAGTAATCTGATTTGTGCTCTGGAAATGAAGAGAATGACAGCAAGCATTGGGATATCTGTCCTCTTGGGGAGAAACTGGTAACTTAAGGTAGCAATGGTGTCTGGCAATTTTTCCCCCCAAATTGATTGAACTAATTTTGTTGTTAATCATACGGCTCTCAGATGAAGTGGAACTGATGCTACATTTCACTGAATCTGTTCACAGAATCAGCCATAGGCAAATCAGCAATGTAAATATAGCGGTGATTCTCAAAGTTTTTGTGGACTTGAATGCACTGGAGATTTCAATAAATTAAATCAATCTTGGGTAGAGTTCAGTATTCTGGTTTTTAGTAAGTATCCTTGGACATTCTGAAACAGATAGTCCCTAAACCATTTTTTTAAAACAATATCATTTAATTTATTTTTTTAAGATTTTATTTATTCATTTGACAGAGAGACACAGTGAGAGAGGGAACACAAGCATGGGGAGTGGGGGAGGGAGAAGCAGGCTTCCTGCTGAGCAGGGAGCCCAATGCGGGGCTCGATCCCAGGACCCTGGGACCATGACCTGAGCTGAAGGCAGACGCCTAACGACTGAGCCACCCAGATGCCCCAAATTTATTATTTTTTTTTAATTCGTCTGTCAGTTATCCATCCCCTAAGCCCTCTCATGCCTTCTACATCTTAAGGGATGTAACCTGACAGCTTTTTGTCTCACAAAGACAGTAGCTGAGAATTATGTTTACACTGTGGTGCTAGGGACTCAAAACTCCCAGAAATTATTGCCAAAGCAGAATCGAGAAACCAGATGAAAACGTGATATTCAGGGACATGGACTCAAGATCCAAACCACCTAGGACCACTTTCATCCTCTGAAACTCAGTTGATGTGTGACATTGGGCAAGATGCATCAAACCTGTTTCCTCCAGTATAAGTGCCTCTCAGAATGGTTTAGAGAATTACATGAATTAATGTACATAAGTTCTAGAACTGCACACTGTTTTATTTACATTAAAACAGTATTTAGTTACTTACCATGTTTAATTAGTGAATTAACATTTTACTGACATTTATTTTATTTTAATTAAATCAAAATATGTTTCTGAATTTGTTTATGTGATTGAATACAAACCAATCGGTTTGGCGTCTGATTCTGTAGTATAGGAGCCTGTGGAAGACTGTCTGAGGTCTCACCTGTGGGCCTAAATATGGAAACTTCACATAGAGGGTGGCCCCAAGTCCCTTCTGTCCAGTCTAAGTTGCTCCAGCCTCTAAACTTTACAGATCATCTCATGACTGTGCTCAGTTTGAAAGTGCTTACAGGGGCTGGTTTTGGAAGTTATATTATAGTGGATTTTCTTTCTTTCAAATATAAGAAATATATTTGATGTGATAGTTTACTTTAAAAATTACTAGGTTCATGAGAATATTTGGAAGTTAAGTTTTGTTTTCCTATTCAGTGTTTATATATATTAAGCATATGTATAAGCGTGTATAGTGTGCCCTTATGGAGAGCATAATAGTGACTTCAAGAGGCATACACAAATAGTCTGGATAATTCAAGAGCCCAGAGACATCCAGTTGCCTTTAGCTTGAAAGGATTACCAGGAAAATTATATCATATTCCTTTACTTTATTTTTGAACACCCAGCCTTAGTCAAAGCCATACCCAAGTAATCAGATGTTTTGCCAATAGCCCATTTATTTTGAAGTGTATAAGGCTAATATTGTAAGATCAAAAGTCAATATGCTCCTGTTTCTGTTCTACTATTTTGTAATTTTTTTTCTTGAGAAAACACCATGCTATGCAGGTCATATAATCATAATAATTAATTAAGTTCAATGAAACTTAAAACAATGAACTTAGATATTTTATAAAGGACAATCTCAAAGCATAAACAAGTATCAAACAACTGTTGAAACTAAAACATGAGTATATTTTCATGGTTTGTACTATCCCATGGTTGTCACAGACCCTACTGCCTGCCCCCTCAAAGGCATCCCCTTCCTTCTTCCTCATTGACAAAACCAAAACATTGCTTATGTTTATGTTTATGTGCTCTCCTACATGTTCTGTGTCTTGGGAAAGGTTGACCCCATCCTTAGTCTTACAGGACAAATATTTATTATTCTAAGCATGTATAGGAAAAACATTTAAGGAACGGACTCAGGATGTTGGTGCATGGAAAGGTGATGCCTAATGCTGTTATCGCCATCCTGTGATACGGGCTTCTATCAATGGAACCTGGATCTTGACGATGATGCTGAGCCATGAATTAATCAAATCTGCAACCGAACCATAGGCTACCTGTTCTGAGATTTAATATCTTTATTTAAAAACAAACAAACAAACATTATACTAGCCATGCCTTCTAATAGAACTCAGGAGTAATTGATTTAAGTACATATACTTTATGTAATTGGATAATTACTGAAATAAAATGATTTTAGGTAGAATCACCATACCATTAGTAACTCATATATGGCAATCCTTATTCCACACCAATATGAGGTTTACATATTTTTTAAAGATATATTCATTTATTTACTTGTTTGTTTGAGGGGGGGAGGAGCAGAGGGGGAGTGAGAGGGACAAGCAGACTCTGTGCTGAGTGCAAGCCTGACGGGGGACTAGATCCCATGATCCTGGGATCAAGACCTGAGCCAAAATCAAGAGTTGGTCGCTCACTGACCGAGCCGCCCAGGTGCCCCAGTTTGCGTATTTTTTAAAACATACACAAAACTACTAAACACAGTAGTGTAATATTTTACATATATTTAGAGAATATACACCACTTAATCCTGTGGGCCCAACATAAAACTTTGTCAATCTTAAGGGTCAGATTTTGATAATTCAAATGCTCCTTTTACAAAATTTGGATTATATTATTTGATTTGTGATCAGGACAGATCATCTGAAAATTAGTACTTGTTTATACCTTTACTATTATTTTCTGTTATTAATAACATTAATATTATTCTATTAATTATTTTCTATTTCAGAAGATCACTTTTATTTAAACTTTATAGAAGCTGGCCCAGGATATATTAATTTAAAAAAAAACATGGGAATTAGTTGGTAGAGGGGTGAAACTATGAAAACTCATCATAACCAAACATTTTATTATGTGCTGGGCAAAATAATGGCCACCCCAAAGATGTCCAATTTTAAAACTCTAGGACCTAGGAGTATGTTAGGTTACGCTGCAAGAGAATTAAGGTACCAGATGGAGTTAGGATTATGAATAGCTGACCTTTAAATAGGAACATTATCCTGGATGATCTGGGTGAACCTACTGTAATTGCAAGGGTCCTTCTAAGTGGGGAAGAGGCAGAAGAGAGAGAACCAGAGAGAAGACAGAAAAGGATTGGTGTTGAAGATGGAAGAAAGAAGCCACAAATGGAGGAAGGCTGGCGACCTCTAGAAACAAGAAATGACAAGGAAATAGATTCTTCTCTGACTTGGAAAGAAATTCAGCTCTGCCAACATCTTGATTTTAACCCAGTGAGACCCACACTGAACTTGACCCCCAGAACTGTAAGATAATAAATTTATATTGTTCAAACCACTAAGTTTGTGGTAATTTATTTATAAATACAACTCAGTCAAATCTGCACGTATTTGGTGACAAATTGTTATGGTAGCAGTAGCTACGGTGTTTATAAGACATAATTTCAAAATGTATTATGTATAGCATTTCAGTGATTTGAAAGATTGAAACTATACACCAAAACATGAATGTGGAAGATGTTTTATGGGAAATTTAGAAGAAATATCTAACATTACTGATAGATTAGAAAACAAAGGCAAACAGGAGATAAGTGCTTATGATGACAATTTACAATTCATTTTGATAGTTTGTAATTTGTAATTTATTTGTAATAGTGTTCTTATAAAAAGGTACCTCTTCAAAAGTGTCTAGAAATCACAAATATTTCCATTGTTTATTTTATAGAAAAATCATTTTTTCTTGTTATTTTTCTCGTATATTTAATTTGTAAATACTTTGCTTTTTAAAAGAATACATGTATCATATAGTTTTCAACAGCAATTTGTTATCTCAAAATAGAATATAACTTATTTTATTAAAAAAAATAACTCCCAATACTGTGATGTAGTTAGTAGCTGCTGATAGCCTTTTTTCTTGAGTACAGTTTCTGAGGATATATAAGATAATAGAAAATTCTTCCAGTAATCAATTAAATATGTCTATTAACATGCATATTTCCCCAAAGTATTCACTATGTAATTAGTGTTCGGGTCATGTAGAAAATAAGTCATTTCATTTCTGTGACTACTAACCATGAAAACATTGATAAGATGATATTTACAGCTATAAATCACATGAATAATTTTCTTTAGAAGAATAGAGAAAGCCAAACACATTAAAAATGTAACTCGTATAATTTTAAAAATAACTCTTGAATTCCATTTACAAAATTGAAAATACTGACCCCTATAATAGGAAGTTAATCACTATCCATTAATCTTTTCTGTGGATTGCTGGAGGTAATCTTAAAAATGTAAAATGTCCTCTAGTTTGAAATTCCAAACCTGACAAATATTTTAGCATTTCAGCGTTCCTGACATTAGCAGTATAAGGGCAATGTCATGAAAATACGCAATATATATATTTAGGGTTGCCATTCCAAGTGTATGTTTATTTTGTAATTACCTACCACAGTATTTACAAACAAAACAGTGGAGATGTGAGGCAAATTGACAGTTCATGTTTGTGGTTGGGAGCCCAATCAAAGACCATTGGCAGTCTCTTCTCTGAGAAGCTACAGGAATTAATCTCTACTTGATGAGTGGTAAGTTATGATATGATATGAAGACATTTGGAAACAGATTAGGAAACCTATTTCTTCTTTCTTAACATGTAATTGTTAAAATCATTCTTTAGCTTCTGGCTAGCACATTCTTGTCTGCCAGTCCTTTTTAGCCTCAACCTGATAAATGTTTTCTGTTTACTGAATTTTTTGCAAAATGCATCACAAATATTGCTTTGGTGATACCTCATTAGTTCTTAAGTTTGATAAATGAAAACATTTTTATATGTCAGAAATTAAATATTTGCAATACCATTTTGTTTCTGTTTTAATTTCCTTGCTGTACATTAATCAATAATAGCATGCCTTTGTAAATTCTGTTTTTTTCAAGTACCTTTGTCTCTATTTATAAACAACATCTTTATTCATATGGCCCATTTGACATACGTAAGCTTTCCTCTTTAAATCACAATCTTGAAACAAAGTTAAACTGTCTAAATGTTCTATGGAAGGAGGATATTGGTCCTATGAGTTAAATGCGTGGCTTGAATTTCTATTATAAAAAATCGCTGCTATCCTTCCCAGGAAAATTATCTTGACTAAGATTTGAGTATTGATTATTGTATCCAATTCTTTGTCTTGTGGAAATCGGAAATTGCATATTAAGGGCTGTCCTGTGTCTTACATGCAAAAGTTACCAAATTATTTTGTTTCCTACAGAAAATTTTCAGTGTAAATAAGAGGTTTCTTAAAAGATTTGTCCATTTCCTATATTCTTCTATCCTTGGTATGTGTTACTCTGGTAAATGACATTCACAGCAAATTTCTAACATGTTGCTTACTAAGCAAAAGAGTGACTTTCTGTAAACACTTAAAGCAAAATTTTAAAGCAGCAAGCCTAGAAGAATATGTGTTATGTGAACTATAAACACTTAAAGCAAAATTTTAAAGCAACAAGCCTAGAAGAATGTGTGTTATGTGAAGTACCAATGGACAGGCCAAACAAAACATATTGACCACTAAATTTATTTCAGTTTTGGAATCATTCTAGTTTATCATCATCTTTCAGCATTGAAGGACACACTCTCAGAGAACTTGCTCTTTAGATTTTCTGGAGTTGCAAATCCTATAATGTAAATTTTCTTGATATCTGCTCAAACCTCATCCTCTGCTATGTTTAGTTTTTACTCTACCATGTTGTTGGAACAAAAACCCAAACTCTGTATGAGAAAAATAAAAAATTGAAGTGGTATTTAAGAAGTTATTAGAAAATGTAAGTTCCATAGATAGGTCCACTTACCTCACAAAGTAATAAAATTAACAAATTTTGTGCATTTATTTTCTAAAGAATATATGCAAGCAGAATACACTGCACACTGATTTGAAAGTAATGACTATTTCATATACTTTCATAGATGTTTGTGTGTTGTCATGCATCTACATCTCTCCCTCTCTCTTTTTTCCTTCTCTCTCTCTGTATATGTTTATGCATATATTGGGTATATGTGTATAAAAACTCTAGTATGGATGACTGACTTTGATATTCATGTAATACAGATGACATTTTTTAAAGATTTTATTTATTTGAGGGGCGCTTGGGTGGCTCAGTCGGTTAAGCGTCTGCCTTCGGCTGGGGTCATGATCCCAGGGTCCTGGGATCGAGCCCTGCATTGGGCTCCCTGCTCTGCGGGAAGCCTGCTTCTCCCTCTCCCTCTCCCTCTGCTTGTGTTCCTTCTCTCACTGTGTCTCTCTCTGTCAGATAAATAAATAAAATCTTTAAGAAAAAAGATTTTATTTATTTGAGAGTGCATGATAACAAGGATAATATAAGACTAAGTTTCCTGGTGTACCATGAGTAATTCAACCCTACAAAGTGACAGTCAAATATCTGAATACCCCTGGTGATAGTTGAGTGGCAAGAAGATTTATACAAGGTCAAGAGATAAATCTCTCAGAGAAAGGCTTGGGAAACTGGAAATATTTTTACATAAAAAGAGCAGTGAGGGAATAAAGCGTGAGAGAGAACTTCTGTACAGTTGCTAAGTTAGTGTTATTTGGATTTATATATTCAAATATGTGTATGCATGTATATATAAAATATGCATATAATTTTAATATAGAATTATAAAATTTATATAAAATTATAGTGCTGCTAATTATAGAAGGTTTATGTGGCTGGGAATAGGAGAGAATATATGATCAACCCCAGGAATAACATAACATTTATTCCCTGTTATAATACCAGACTAAAAGGAGAATAACCATAAAAATCCTTAATCCAGATCCTCTTGGACAACCAAAAAATGTAAAACACAGTTTTTGAAAATGCTCATGTATGTATTTGGGGAGGAATGTTGAATATAATTGCAACATAAGAAGTAAAACTATCAAAAATTTGTTGTCTACCGAATAGTGAAGCCCAGAGGGTTTGATCCTGCAGAATAGCATCATTTTTGGAAGTATGATAGTTTAGGTGAGCCCAGATGAGCTTATAAAGCCAGACTGTTACAGCCGCTCTGATAAATTATAGAGTTGCAAATGAAACCCCAGTTCTCAGCACATAACCCCATCTCTTTTCCTTGATAACACTGAGCACATAGTGTGTAAAATGTTGGAACACTTAACCTCTGAATTTCACCATGGTCATCTGATAGTTTCTGGTGCGGATGCATGTGACAGGGAACACGCTTCTTACCGTTCAGTTTTGCACGTGGGGATCCTTGCATCATTCTGGTGACCACAGCTCTTTCCCCTCTTCTCCTCTCTTTTGCCTGCAGTCCCTAACCTTTGATCTTTGCATCAGACATGTTCACTACTCTATGTTTAACAAGATATCCATATTTAAATCTTGTTCTCACTTTTAGGATACTTCTTGCTGAGTTATTTTTACACCTGTCTTTCACTTAAAGACTTTAATTCATTCCTCAAAATCTTGACACAAAGTGAAAAGGTCTTTAATAGAAGAGAAAGGGGTGCCTGGGTGGCTCAGTTAGTTTAGTGTCCGACTCTTGATCTTGGCTCAGGTCTTGATCTCAGGGTTGTTAGCTCAAACCCTGTGTTGGGCCCCACATTGGGCATGGAGCCTACTTAAAAAAAATTAAAAAAAATATATATATATATATATATACACATATATATGAAAAAGAAAATCTCATTAATGTTAAAAGGGAAATTGTGTTGTATTCTATGGCAACCCTAGATACCAAGGCAATTTTCAGTCATTCACTGCATTATTAAAATAAGTTTATCCACATTATCTCAATAAATGGGCATCATGGCAAAATTGAGGAAATGAGGTTAGTCATTTATAGTACAGTATATATATATACAGGGGTTTCATCCCTTGACCCCCAAATTAATGTTCTCAATGTTTTTGCTCTGTTAAAGCACACACTTTCAATCATTATTCACAAATAATTTGGTAACGTTAATGAAGCAAAAACCTTTCTTGCAGTTTTTAAAAGAGTATCTGGTTAATAGACATAAACCAGAGTGTCCCAGAAATTAATGAATTCTAAATTCTAATTGGTGTTGGGTTACAGTTGGTTTTTGTGAATATATATTTATTGATTTGTGTGTCAGTTTCCAAAATAATAATTGTTTTGCATCATGCATCTTCTGTAAGTTCCTTTGTTTTAAGCATTCTGGTGTTAATTTAGGATACCTAATTTCTGGCCTGATTCTTTAAAAATTTTGTCTGAGGGCATCTTTCTTCCATCAGAAATCCCTGTCATTGCAGATGAAGCATATGTATTCACTATCTCACTGATTTTAAATGGTACACTGTTGCTTAGATAGTTGGTGATTGCCTTACTCTGCCATCTACTCTGCACGACATTCAAAATTGTTGCACGCTTTGTAAGAAAATAGAAGTCTTGTCACAGAAATTTTAAAATGAAACTGTATGCAGAATTATTATTATGTTTATTTTTTGTGTGAGAAAGAAAATGCTGCTAGGAGTTACAATAGGAATCTGATCTAGCCTGATTACTGCCTTACACGTGTGGTGTTTTCATTGTTCTTTTCTTCCCCTGAACTTACCTAAATTCCAGATATTTTATTCCATGGTCTACTTGGTGTATTCACTTTACAGTCTATTGGAGAGCTTTTAAAATTTTATCATGGCTTGGACTCTCACTCGTGAGAGTAGATATAGCTGTAAACAGTCACAAATCTAAAAAACAAAACAAAACTGAACAGCACTGCAAGTGTGACACCTGTCTGCTCCCGTGTGTAGGAGGCAGTGGGTGTGTCCCGCCCAGGTGCTCCACCAGCGACCAAGCCCAGCCCCCACTGCTGTCTGTGCTGACTGCTAATGGCTCATACTCTGGCTATACCCTACCTTGGAGGATCACCCTGTGCTAATACTCTCTTTTGTTGGAAGGATTTAATTATTATTTCCACTTCTCTGATACATATAATATTTTTCATATTTTCTATGTTAATGCTGTTTTCCTTCCAAGTACCCCTTTGTCAGCATTTCACAAATTTGGGTGTTATATTTTTATTTCAATTCAGTTCCATTTTTAAAATGCCATTTGAGATTATGTATTTTGTAAAAGTGTTTTGTTTAATTTCAGCTACCTTTCTGTTAGTGATTTCTAGTGTAATTCTATGGAAAATTAAAAAAAAATTAAGATGTATTTTATGGCCCAGAATATGATCTCTATCCATGAATATTCCATGTGTACTTGAGAATAATGTGTTTTATGCTGTTCTGGGGATGCTGTAAAATGTCAGTGTGTGTGGTGTTTGTTCTGCTTAATGTTATTAGCACTTTCTAGTTGTATATTTTAGTAAATTTTGGAATGTTCTTGGCCATTATTATTACAAATATTTATTGTGTTCCATTTTCCATCCTTCTTCTCTTTTACTATTTCTTACATGTATGTTATACCTTTTGAAATTTCCCAGGATTTGAGTGTTTTGTTCTGTTTTTCTTCAGCATTTTTTCCTTTTACATTTCAGTTTAGGGTATTTCTCATTGATCTGTCTTCAAGCTCATAGATTCTCTGCTTGGTCATGCCATGGGCACAGGTGAGCACATTGAAGGCAGTCTTCATTTCAGTTCCAGACTTTGATTTCTAGCAGTTCCTTTTGATTTTTTTTCTTGGAGTTTACTTCTTTCTGGATACATTACTTACATGTTCTGGTATGGTTTTCTTAACCTATGAAAAAATGGTTATTTGAAATTCCCTGTCTGATCATTCTAACATTTGTGTCATATCTGAGTCTGGTTCTGATGTTCACTTTGTGTCCTCATATTCATTTTTCCCTTGTCTTTTGTTAGCTTTGTAATTTTTTGGTGAAAATGGACATGTTGCACGAGTTAATAGAAACTGAGTAAATAAGACTTTTGCATGAGGATTTGGGAGTCGGCTTACATTTCATGTTTGTGGTAGTTAGAGGTAACAGAGGCTTCACATCTCTAATTCCCTGTGCTTTCATCTCTCTTGTCTGGGGCTTTCCTATATTTTGCTGCTGGGACAGAGTCTGTATCATAGTCCTTTTACTATAATGCACTATTGTGATCTGGAGCCTTGTGAAGAGGTCATAAGGTGTCAGAGATTATAGTTCTATGATATTCTTATTAACCCAGTCTTTTAGGGGATTGTGTCTTAGTGCTAAGGACTTTACAAGTTTTTCCATCTTTTTCTCACTCCTATAGTTTTGTGTCCCCTGTCTTTACTCTCTTAACTGACTGCGGTATTTCTAATTTATTTCTTAGAATCTCATCCCCTTTTGAATACATCATTGTTGTCCCCTTCCCTCCCTCACTTAGAGGAGACAGGAAGATGGAGGAGGCTGGAGTGGGAAGACATTCTTTTCAACTATCTGGGAAGATTTCAGAAGCTTGCTTTGGTGAATCTGGCAATTTCTTTTCCCCTAGAGTGTACCTTTTTGCTATGGAGAAGTCTCTGGACATGTTTCACAATTATTTTTCTTCTTCCTCTATGAGGCCACCATGAGAACCTGGTGGGGCTCATGGAGGGAAAACCCAGTAAACTGTAGGGGATCCCCTAAGACAGTGACCTGTAGGAGTTTCTTATTTTCATGCTAATCCACACTCAGTTTCCATTAGTTTGTTAAAATTACTATTTATGTGTTCCTATCAATTTATTGCTCCAGTGACTTCCAATCCAGATAAACAGGTTTCAGTTGCTGGTCTCCATGAGTACACCTGACTCTCAGATTTCATGATAGCAATTTGACTTGCAAATTTTTTCTCTGATTGGTATAGGAAAGATGTTGATTTTCAGTTTCTCCAACTGTTTCTCGTTGTAATGATGGGAGAGAAAACTCCCTAGATCTTTCCATGTTATTGCTGGAGCCAGAAGTCTTGCACTGTTTTCAAGCAGAACAGCTGTCTTTGAAGATGTGATCATTCAACAGAACCCTAGGGAGTCTCTGTCGATTCTCCTTTGGGTGTTTCCAGAGCCTCTACATACTAAGTACATCTACCATCATTCTGTATCTTGGATCACATGCCCCAGGGAGTAGTGCAGCTGGTACCACAGCTTGGAGCTGTTCCATTGCCTTCTCTTTTCCTGGTATCTATTTGAAATTGGCAGTTTCCTGTGTCTATGAAAAGTGGATCAAAGCTCCCCAGGTGTAATGTGTGTTGCCTTCAAAACATATGAAATTCTACTAAACTGTGTGCCTTATTATTTTTAGAAAGTATGAGGTACAGCATCTTAACTTTTATACAGATATGCTGGCATGTCTTAGGAAACTGGAATCTTCACCATATATGAGTCTTATCTCCTACCCTCTGGCATACCTGTGTCTTATTGCCAGTTCGTATTCACCAGGTCTTATTAGCTTATTGTTATCTATATATTAACTAACATGATGTTCTTTGGAAGGTCACCATGATTAAGATCTCTTTATACCATATTATAATGGAAAGTAGAACAATTAAGATACTCCTGAGTCCAGGGGCACCTGGGTGGCTCAGTCATTAAGCGTCTGCCTTCAGCTCAGATCATGATCCCGGGGTCCTGGGATCAAGCCATGCATCGGGCTCCCTGCTTGGTGGGGAGTCTGCTTCTCCCTCTCCCACTCCCCCTGCTTGTGTTCCTGCTCTCGCTGCATCACTCTCTGTCAAATAAATAAATAAAATCTTAAAAAAAAAGATATTCCTGAGTCCAAGCGACAGCGATTTTCTTTTTTTCTTGCCATACAATGGCAGCCTGCTTTTGATCTGTCCTCTTCATGTGTACTGAGAAGGAAATATTTACTAAAACAAAAGCTGGATGCCAGGTGTCTGAAGCTATGCTTGTCTGCTCTGATAAGCATACAGTATCCAAGATGGCAACTGCAGTTGAGGTATGACCTGTTTATATTCATCATTGTCCACAACCATTGAGCATGATCCATCTGTTTTTGCATTGTCCACAGAGGTAAATTAAATAGGGCAATGGTAGAAACTCTATCACTGCATTTTTCAAATATTTGAAGGTACGTTAATTTCTGTGACCTTACTTTTGATTTGCTGTGTATGTGGAGGGAGAGGGCAATTTCATGGGCTTTAATGTGATGTTTTGTGATCTAGTGGCCCTTGCTTTTCAACCAGGGAATCAATGTGAAGTTCCTACCAGTTGCTAAGTATATCTATTCTATTACACTTTAAAAAATGAAAACAAAACAAACTGTAAAGAGGTTCTGTTAGTTTCTTATTGCCAGTGTGACTTAATTTGTGGCTTAAAACAAGAACAAAATTATTATCTTACATTTCTGGAGATCAGAAATTCAAAATGGATTTTACAAGACTAAAATTAAGGTGTTGACCTCAAGTGAGTTCCTTTCTGAGGCTTTAGGGGAAAATGTCTTTTATTCTCTTTCCAATTTCCAGAAGCTTTATTTAATCCTTGGCATGTGGCCCTTCTATCAGTGTTACCTCTACTTTCAACATCACCATTCTTTCTCTAACTCTGACTTTCCTGCTTCATTTTTCTCTTATAAGGACATTTTACATGGAGCCCACACTTAATTATCCAGGATAAACTCACTGTCTCAAACTCTTAATCACATCAGATAAGCCCCTTTTGCCATGTGTGGTAGCATGTGCACAGATTGCGGAGGTTAGGGCATGGGCTTTGGGGAGGGAGCAGTCTTCCTACCACGGTAGTCATTGGATCCATTGGATTCACTGATTTGTGCCAAAATTCCACTTACTACCTAGATTTTTCATTTCCAATCTTTTTATAAAGGCATGACAGAATTTCAGGCCTCCTGGTATTAGTTCTGTATCAACCCTTGTATTGAAAAGACCTTGAAAATCTTGGGACTCTCCTTTTCTCAGGGACATTTGCCTTGGTGAGTAGATTGAGAATCTGGTTGGGAAGGAATGTGTACTGATTATTTTTATGATGTGCAACATCTCACCTCAAGCTGATCTGGCCTCTTCTTCATCCTGGGTCAGTCAATGGACTAAATCTGGAACCTGGGCAAGAGGCCGTAATTTTTCATTGTAGTGACAGATTCATTCACCTTCTCTGTGCCAACTTTCATTTTTGTTTTCTTATATAAATAAATCAAGCAACACTGTCATTAGCTATTTTTCTATCTCAACACTAGTGACTCCAAAATCTATTAGCTACTGCCATGAATAGTTGCAGGTGAATATATCCTGCTTCCCACTCGGGCCTTGCTGGTCATTTTGAAATTATGTCCACCTTGGCCTTAGTGTTGAAGGCTGCCCCTTCCCCTATGTCATTCTGAGATGGCCGATGACACCTTTCCTACTGTTATTTGAGAGCCTACCTCTGTGGCAGAATATGTGGTTAACAGGGAAAAGCCATTCCCCAAGCTTCTCAGGAATCCCAGCACTTTCCTCAATAGTCCATTATTTTTTGCCTTAATAAAAATAGGGTTGTCTGGACCATCCAAGTAAATATATCAGATGGTGGGATCTCAGGCCAAATATGATAAATTTGGCCTAAAATTCCTACTTCCAGGAATGTTACTGGACACCAATATAGGGACGTTCTGGTTTCTCCATTAAATTTAATGAAGCCCTTCATTGAGTATATGTGTTAAGTAGCCATCTGAGAAACTATTGGTACCAACTTAGGGTGTCTTTGCCTTAAGATTCACAAGTGAGTGCTTTTTCTTTCTTTCTTTCTTCCTTTCTTCCTTGTTCTTTCTTCCTTTTTCTTTCTTTTTCTTTCTTTCTTTCTTTCTTTCTTTCTTTCTTTCTTTCTTTCTTTCTCTTTCTTTCTTTTTCTCCTTCCTTCCTTCCTTCCTTTCTTCCTTCCTTTCTTCTCTTTCTCTTTTAAGATTTATTTATTTATTTTTTATTTTTTGAGAGAGAGAGACAATGTGCATGAACAGGGGGAGGGGCAGAGGGAGAGAGAGAATCTGAAGCAGTCTCCTCACTGAGCACAGAGCCCAACATGGGGCTTGATTTCAAGACCCTGAGATCATGACTTGAGATGAAATCAAGAATCAGAGGCTTAACTGACTGAGGCAGGTGACCCGAGTGACTGCATTTTCTATCGATACTGAATCCCTATGCAATCCTTGTATTTTGCATCCTGAAGTTCCTTTAGTGACTAGGTCATTTCTTCCTAGAGCAGAGTTTATTTTTCTCTGCTTTGGCTAAACTGAGCTACAAGTGCAGGCGTGTAGCAGCAAGGAAAGGAAACAGATGGATTTTGGGAGAAGAAAGGTCATTTACAGGACACTTATTTCAAGTGAGATTATGTGGTTTTAAAGGCAAGGAGTACTATTTGCTTCTGATAAGGGGAAAGGTGATATTTCAGGGAAATTTGGGAATTCAACATTTTCAGGCATCAATGTCTGTACACTGTTGATTTAGGAGTCAATTCTGTAAGCTTCCATCTGAATAAAGTAGAGAAGCAAGGGAAGACCATATTCTTAATTTTCTACAAAAATTTTACATAAATTATATATAGAGATTATATATATATTATATAAAACATTTTACATAAATATACATATTTAAGAACTAATATAAATTAATATAAAACAAATTTGGAGTATTTGGAGAAACATTACTCTGAAGAAAAAAATAATGTATTCAGTGATTGAGAGATGTATTCTTCTGATGACACAGTTATCAGTAATAGAAAAATAATTTGGAATCATTTCTTCAGCATATATTTTCTGAAAAATAGAAACAGTCTGTTGCAAAATCGTAAGATGGAAGAGGTCTGGAAGAAATGAAAATTAAACAGAATGAGGTTTAAAGGCAAAGTGAGGAAGCTCAGACAAAGGTATTTTACAAAATAAGTTAAAAAAAAGTGGATAAATTGTAACAGTGAACAGTGAATTGGAACAACTTATTGGATAACACAAAGAACAAAATTGGCAGTGGGAGAATTCAGGGGAGTGAAATGGAACACCAAGTTGAAACTTTTTCACAGAGTAAAGGGAAAGGAGTAAGAGATTAACAGTGAAGAAAGTCAAAGATGCAGAGAAAGGTGAATAGACATCAAGGTCAATTCTACATTTTCTAAGGTGGAAACTAGATGAATATGAACTGATATTTAAATCTTGTAACTGATGGAATAGAAAAACATCTTTTTGTAATAGAATAAGATGACTATATTGACTGGAAGAATTACTTTTCTCTAAAAAATGTTATTTAGAATTAATTCAATAAAAAATGGTTTCATTTGGTTAGTTTAGACATCATAGAAATTCAGTCATCACATTTGTTATCAATGCTAACCCAAGATAGAATAACTTTTCTAGATATTTTAGCAAAAAATTACTATTAAGTTAGGGAAAACTCAAGTAGTTATCAGGCAGCAAGATCTCGAAAATGCCATAGACTTTTACAGATATCAATAGGCAAGAGAAAAAAGTGTGCAGTTAGTAATTTATTGAATGCTGTATTCCTTCTATTTTTTTCTGATGATTTTTGTTTGTTTTAATTTTCTAACTGCATCAAATTCTTAAATGTTTTGGATTTGTAATACAGACATTTAGAATAAATTCAATTGAAATTGCCAATGCATACATTATACTGTTATATTTAATAATATATTTATATGTATATACTTAAGTATCCTAATTTAATAAATTAGTTTCAGAAATTCCTTGCAGAATAATGTAAAATCCAAGATGTTTATTAATCACTATTTAATCATTATATAATCTTGTCAACATTTTTTGGCCCCCATTTGAATGAATATGATGACTGATTTTTTTTTTTTGTCTACTGGAAATAAATAAAACTTCAAAATTCTACAAACAAAAATATCTGAAGCAATCATTATCAAAATGTTTGCATATCAATGTATTAATTTGCATGATCAAGATATTTAATTTGCGTTATTATAAGATTATAATATCTAAAACAGAATTGAGTAAATTTGACTGAATCTGATTCAATTCAATTTTAAATTTAAAAATAGTAAAACTTTAATCAAAATACTGTCAGGTGTAGCCAAATATATTTTAGGTCAGATTACTCTCTCCCTTTTATTTTGTAATAACAGTAATTATGATAGTGTCTCTTTCAAAATCATATTGCTTTTCATACTCTGATTTGCTGGGAGATCATTTGTTATGATGCATCAAGGTTAATGTTATGACAATGAGTTCTTTAAATTCATTGTTTTCAGAAGACAGTTTAAATCACTTTAATAATTTGTATTGATATACAATTAGGCATGGTAGTTGTGTTATATTTTGTTGTGTAGTAATATAGCTTTACAAACTTGAATGACATTGCATAAATCAGAAATGCACATTACGGACTGAAGGCCTATAAAAATCCTGCAACCTTAGACTTATTAGGATTCCTAATCTTTAAAGAAAGAGTAGACAAATTAGTGTTCTGTATGCTGTTTCCAAATGCCAAATTTAATATGAGGGACAAAGATGCTTGGGAGGATTGCCTTGATTTCTATCTTTACCATTCTTCATTTCTGCTCCCTTTCCTCCATATTCTTCCTAAGCCTCATTACATTCCCAGACTCTGCCTCTAATTTTTATCTCTTCTTTGCTAGATTTTCTTTGTAATATTTCACACACCCAAAATTCCAGTAGCATTTCTTGCATGATGAATTATCTATTTTCATATCTGTTTCACCTGGGCTCTAAATCCACAAACCCTTTGCCCAGTAGAAGCTCTCTCCATACTTTTGCAAATACCTTAACCCCCCATTTTAGTTTCTTCAGATATTACCCTTTTAATTTATCATGCAAAACTAAAAAGAAAAGCAGGCCAGCAGATTAATTTTCCTAAAAGTATAGTCATGTGCATTCCTTATTCAACTCTCCCATGAATTTTCATGTCCTTCAATTTAAATAGAGTTATGTCAGCGAAGCATTTAACAGCCTCCATAATCGACATCAACACAATCTCTGAACATGGCCTCTCACAGTTTATCTCTCAACCTGACCAACATGGTGGGTCAAATGTAAACATTCATCTATGAGTCAGATACCTGTTGCTCCAAATTTATCTTATTTAGGAAGTTCATGTTTATGTTTTATTTCTGTCACTCCTCATTGATACTTTAAGACACTGATGATATAAAAAGAAATTACATGAATCTTTCCTTGATCATTTTGCAAGATAATTTTTGCTCTCTTCTGAGCTTCTACTTGACTTTGTATGGATATAATGTAATTTCTCATAATTCGGTTTCCTTTATTTTCTTCTGTAATACAAAGACAAACAGTTATAGGAGAGAGTATTATTTTGGCATTCTATAAAGACTTCATGTTTTTCTTTTGATTAGCAAAATAGAAAAAAGGGGCAGCTGGGTGGCTCAGTTGGTTAAGCCTCCAACTCATGATTTCAGCTCAGGTCATGATTTCTGAGTCCTGAAGATCAAGCCCCATGTTGGGCTCTGCACTCAGTACAGAGCTGGTTTGTCCTCCTTCCATCCTCCCAACCCTTGCTCCTGTGAGCTCTCTCTCTCCCCCCTTAAATAAATAATAAATAAATAATAAATAAATAAAATAAACCTTTAAAAACAAAACAACCAAAATGAACAAACTAAGAAAAAATACTGAATTGAACTTGGGTAAGTTTTATAGGGTACTCTTAACAACATGAATGTGTGTGGAGTTTATGGTACAATGTATTTGAGCACGTGCATAAATTTGAGGATAGCAAAAAACAGAAATACAGAATGCACAAGATCTTCCACTCACCAAACCAGAAAAGTGCAGCAGTATTTTTGTGGATTATGTGTTACTTTTCTGTTATTCCTACTGACATTATGTAAATTAACTTTATAGTTTTTCTAGATTTCTCATTTAACCAAATTTTAGAATTTAAATTGTCACTGTTGTGGAAATTGATTTTCTATTGACTGTTGTATTTTTACAAATTTTAGATTTGTAGATCTGCATTCATTATAAATTGAAGGTCAAATTAGTCAAGTTTCTATACGTTGAATTATATTCTTAATTAACAAGATAGAAAATTTATTCTAAAGGTATAGATTCAAACAACTATTAATTACACATTATTTATTAATTTTATATATCATGTGATTACAATTTAAATTGCTTGTTTACATTATGACAAATCATTTCTAAAATTTTCTGATGTATGTATTCAATCCACACATTTTCATGTTTTTTTTTTCCTTCCCAGGTTTCTGAGGTATAATTCAAATACAACAAAAGTCCACTTTTATTTTATTATTTTTTTTGTCTTTAGAATGTGAATGTTCTATTCATTTAATGTATCTAGAGCTAAGGCATCTAAGTCTGTACAGGAATTTAAAATGAATTAAAATCACAAATACAACAAAAGTCCATTTTTTAAGTGTACAAATTGATTAGTTTGGGCATACATACCGCCTTGTGAAGTCTGGTTTTGAAATATTTAGTGTCTGTCTGAGTGCTGAATGGTTGTTGCTAAAACACAGAGGACCAAATGCCAAATACATAAGAATTTGTCCACTGCTGTGTAAGAGAGTGAGCACAAGGTATGCCAATTAGGTTCCTTGCTGTTTTTGAACATATTTTCTGTTTGCTCACTGCCAAACTTTTGTTTACCCTGTTCCCTCTGTCAGAATCCTCCTACCACAATATCCAACTGTCAAAATGCTCCCTGTTTGTCAGTGTCTAAATCCAATCCCAGCTAGTCCTTGGAGCCCTTCTTTATGTCCTCATCAGGAAGTTCTATCATCCATTTTTAAACTCCCATAGTATGCTAGCTCACATCCTTTTTTTGTGTTACTTTTGAAGATTTACCAAATACTATTTACTAAGGCAACAGTGAATTCACGGTCCTTTAGAAATTAGGTATAAAAGAACAACAGTTTAATTACATTTATATATCATATTGTTTTTTTTTTAAAGTTTTGTGTTTGTTTTTTTTTTAAGATTTTATTTATTCATTTGAGAGAGAGAGAAAGAGAGAGCACGAGAGGGAAGAGGGTCAGAGGGAGAAGCAGACTCCCTGCTGAGCGGGGAGCCCGATGTGGGACTCGATCCCGGGACTCCAGGATCATGACCTGAGCCGAAGGCAGTCGCTTAACCAACTGAGCCACCCAGGCGCCCTATATATCATATTGTTTATGTAAAAAGGGGACACATCAGTTTATCAGTCAGCTTGGGCTACCCTAACAAAATACTCTAGGCTGGTTGTGTTAAACAGCAGACATTTATTTTCTCATGGTTCTAGAGGCTAGAGGTCCATGATTAGGTTGCTGGCGAATTTGGTTTCTGGTGATTGCTCTCTTCTTGGTTTGTAGATGGACACTTTCTCAGGGTGATGAACTCTTCCCTATGTGCACTGAGGGAGAGAGAGTTCAGGTGTCTCTCCCTCTTCTTCTAAGGACCTCAGTTCTCTAGGATGAGGCCTTCAAACCAATGACCACACTTGACCTTAATTACCTTAGTAAAGGCCCTATGTCCAAATGTAGTCACATTCAGGTGAGGTGTTTAACATTTTGATTTTTTTTTTGAGGGGGACGCAATTTAGCCCATAATAATCGGCAAAAGATTTGTTCACCTCACCATGCATATTTATTTTTGGTTCAGAATTTTTTAAAATAATTTGAAATTTTCTTGAACAGAAAGTTATCAAACCAGAACAAGCTTTCCTTTGTTTACAGCATGATCTATCACTTAATGTAACAGATCTTGGTGATTATGATTTTTAGTAGATCCTGCTGTACCATGTGTCACATCTACTTAGTAAATATCTTAACTAAGACCACTAGTGATTACAACATGCCCTAGGGGATCTAGAAACGCAGAAGATAAGGCAATACTGGTATTCAGGAAAAAATTTCTTGACATAAGGGAAACCCACAGTCTTAATTCATGTAACCTGATAGTATGAGAATATTAAACTTGGCACTATGATAGCCTGAAGGAAGCTGACATATCATTCATTTTTCATTATAGATATCTACTACTTATTTAATTTTATTAAATATTTCTGAAATTATTTTGCATATGCACAAAAATAGTCTTTCAGGTTTGTTTTTTTTTTAACAAAAATTCTGGAAAGAAGGAAATAGGTATAGCCCCTCCCTTCACAAATAATTACTTGGGGTATTTTTGTAAAAATACATATATGCTGTCCCATAAACTAAGTAAAACATAACTTTGTTGTGGGAGCATAGATGAATTCTAATGTCTCTAACACCAATGCATTTTTTTCTTTAAGTCACCAAATACTGAAATTGAAAACATAGTAGATTCATTCACTCCATCAATATCAGTTTTAAGATAAGAAAACTGGGTCTATTGATATGTTTAAATGACTTGCACATTTAAATGACTTTAAATGACCTTTCCAAGGTCATATCACCTTCATTTCCTTGATGAAGCCAAAGGCAACCAGGTTCACAATATCCAAATCTTTTCATTTAGCTTCACTCTATTCCTGACATGTGGGTGGTGGACTCTCTCAATAACTCTCACCCAAAAATGATTGATCAAAGATACTTTCTGATATTTTATACTTTCTTTAGAGAAAGGTTAATGAATCTTAAATTTAGATATGATCTTTAAGTTAGATATGCTCTTTAAAAAAATATGAGCAACTTGTACTTCTCACCAGGATGGAGAAACAGAGAATGGCTTTACCCCCTTGTCAAGGATACTGACTGAAAGGGGGAAAATATGGTGTGCCTTACACCATAATGGAAGGAGGATTCCAAAGGATGCAGTGCAGTAAAGGGGCAACCAGAGAGATCCTTGCAGTTTTCCTGATCTGAGAAGTCACAGTTAGGTGTTCAGGCATGCCCCAACAACTGGGGTTTGCACATCAGAGTCATGCAGCAGAGGGGCTTCAGAGAAAGACAGATGCGGAAATCTGCACAAGGAGGCTCTTCAGTCTTCTGATGAATTCTGATCAGTGTGTGCAGGGGAGGAAACTAGCTAAGGCTAGAAGGCTACTCCTGAGAGAAAAGAGCCACCTGAAAGGGCAAGAGCAGACAATCCTCAGAGCCCACAAAGCACCTAGGGTAGTCTTTGTTCCCACCAGCTGCGGAAGAAAAACAGCAGTTCAGCAGGTATTGAGATTTTTCAGAATGGCTTTGCCTCAGTAGTGGGATGAAATTAGAACTAAATTAAGGTTATTCTTTGCCGCCCTTAATAAAAATTAAGAATAAGCTTTGAAAGGATCAAACTATAACCACATGATTTAATTGTACACCCGAACAAATTTCCAAAATATGAAGAGGAATACAAAACTGTGTGGAAATGAGCAAGCTGAAATTCACAAAGCCAGGCATCTAGTAAAAAAAAAAAAAAAAGTCCAAGCATATTTTTGTATATAGATATGTTTTACGTGTCATTTTCTCCCTTGTTATGGATATAGAGAAATGCAATTATTAGTATATCGACTTTTATCTTGCTACTGTGATATTTTTCTAACTTTTCAAAAATGATTTTGCTTCAGGATTCTTGGTCCCCAGACATTTTCATGGCTCACTTCTTCACTTAATTCTTGTCTGTGTTCAAATGTCACCTCCTCAAAATGATATCTTCTTTAAAAAGTTTTAGTTGACTACATCTGTCATGTCTCTGCTTTATTTTTTACCATAGCACTTATTACTTAATATATTATAAACCTATTTTTTTTTTGTTTCTGTAACCCACTAAACTATAAGTTCAATAAGGACAATAACTTTGTTTCCTTCACCACTGAATTCCCCAGAGTCTAGTGCTGGAACATGGCAAGGATACATGATTATTTGTTGACTGAATAAACCAGTCAGTAAATGGCTGGCCATGGTTTCTATGGTCAGTTCAAAAACAGATACAGACTGATCTAATAATTTTCAGACTACCTGAGGAGTCAATTCTAAATAGTTTGTAGAAGAAAAAAAAAGAAATGAGATTTTTTGTGTGTGAATTACAGAATTGCTTTTAGAAAGTAATTCCCAGATCAAAAGACCCAGCTCTTTATCTATTTCTTTGATTCTGGATATAATAAAAAAGATGATCAAAAGACAAAGCATCCATCCAACTAAGCAAATATACACGATTATAAAATTATACCTATTATGCAATAATAGATATAAATCTAAAATAAGCATGAGATTTTTTAAATTAGTGCAAATAAAAGTTTAAAATCATGAATTGAACAGTAACAAATATACATTTACATACAGCCCATAGATGTATTTATATTTAAATATGTAAGAGTATTGAGGTAAAAGTGATGCAAATGTCCAGTAAGATACCATAAAACAATATTAGAGAATAATGATCTATAAAGTCATGTTCTTAAGAATATTTTTATGGGTTCTACTTATAATACATCTAGGACACAAGAATCCCTTCTCTATTAAACATAACGACTATCCATCCATGACTTTGTACTCAATGTACTTTGTACTTAGTAGTATTGATACACTAGCAAAAATGAAAGCAAATAAATGATTGCTTGATAGAATAACAATAGTGTGATAAAATGCATATTGGCTAATCAATCCAGATGTCTACTAGAAAGTTCTAGTTATATATGCATATATATGTATTTATATATATTTATAAATATGGTAACTGTGGTAAATGTGTTTCAGTAATAAGGTTGACACATTCATATGAGATTTTAGGAAGAATATTAACCTAAGTTTATCCCTAATGACAGGAACCACCACTGTCCAAATTAAATTAATGAAACTTTTTAGCTATATTTTTCATTACCTAGAATCACTCCTAATGTTAACAGGTATTAAAAGCTTCCTGAATATTGGACTGCCATTTAATATACTATCTGTCAAGGAAAATATTCTATCTCAGCTCTCCTCTAGACATATTTAGATAAGATCAACAGAAAGAAAGCTCATTATAAAACCTGTAACCTTTCAGTTTTTAAAAGATATGTCTTAACTCAAGTAGCAAAAGCTCAAAAAGTCATTTAAACTGAGCCACAAGGGATTAAAAATTCTTGCCCACCTGAGATTAAAATTTCAAGAACTAAAACCTTCATAATTGTCTGATAGGTATGTTGTCCATGTAATCTAACACACTGTTATGTCTTTTTTTTTTTTCATCTTTAGCTTAAATCAAAACCAAGCTGGAATGAAATGAAATTACAGCTAAAACTATTGATAAATGAAAGTATAATAAATATTAAATAAAAACACCATAAAAGATTAAAAATCAGATCAACTATTTCAAAAGCCTGAGAAATTATTTCATGTGTCAACAATTACAGAGATTAAAAAAAAAGTATGCAATTGTACATCTGAAACTAATGTAACACTGTATGTTAACTAACTGGAATTAAAAAAAAGCATTTTTAAAATTATAAAAAAAAAAAGTAGGGGCGCCTGTGTGGCTCAGTCGGTTGAGTAGCTGCCTTCAGCTCAGGTCATGATCCCAGGGTCCTGGGATTGAGTCCCCGTGTCAGGCTCCCTGCTTAGTGGGGAGCCTGCTTCTCCCTCTGCCTCTCCCCTCTGCTTGTACTCTGTCTCTCTCTCTCTCTCTCTGTCAAATAAATAAATAAAATCTTTTAAAAAATTATAATAAAATAAAAACAAAGGGACCAAAAAGGGAAAAAAGTATTCATTACGGTAGTTAGCTTAAAATCTGCAATATTCTGTTCATAACTTATTTCAAACACATGCAACAGTCTTGAAATTTTTATCAATTTATACAATATGTTTACATATTGATGATAATTTTTCCCTTAATAAAGAAATAGCAATAAATTCAAACCAAGTCACATAAGGAAAAGAAGTTACATTTACATAACCATGACTATTTTAGAAATCCAAGCAATCTAAATTTGTTAGAAAATATTCATTAATATCATCAGAAAAAAATTATCATATACCTTTTTGAGGCAATGAGTTCTTTTTATTTTACTTTTATTTTTATTTTTTGACATATGCCTTTTAATTCTGCAGTTTACCCTGATTTTCCTGAGAGGACAGCTCAACTTTGTCCTTGAACTTCGTACCCTCTCTATGTAAAAGTGTCTCTGCCAAATCTGATTGATGAGTCATTGGTGAGAGCTATGCACTGTAACTGTGCAGCATCAAATAATATCTTCTTGCCCATTTAATCCACACATGAATTTTGATACCTAAGATATGAACTTTAGATCCAACAGCAGGAAGGGCAGTAAAGTCAAACAGGGGCCCATAGACTCATTTTCTAATACCTGCTTTATCCTGAACACCATTATTTTTCCCTAGGAAGAATTTATACATAATAGATTTCTTTTGATTTTCATTATCATGATAGTTACTTTCTCTCTTATTTTTTTTTAAAGATTTTATTTATTTATTTGAGAGAGAGAGAATGAGAGATAGAGAGCACGAGAGGGAAGAGGGTCAGAGGGAGAAGCAGACTCCCCGCCAAGCAGGGAGCCCGATGCGGGACTCGATCCCGGGACTCCAGGATCATGACCTGAGCTGAAGGCAGTCGCTTAACCAACTGAGCCACCCAGGCACCCTCTCTCTTATTTTTAATAATAAATAAAATTTTCATCAATTTTTTTGTTTTTCATTCTTTGCTAGTCATTCTAATATTCATCTTAGAATGACTATGTAACCTGCAACTCCCATGCTTTCTTTTTTCTTTTTTAATGATGTTTGTTTTTAGTGACCAAAAATATAATCTCAATTCAAAGATCTTTTTATGAACCCCAAATTTCTGAACATTAGAATTAACACATTAAATCTTAGCAACTACAAAAAAATGCTATGATTACATATATATAATGCAGATATTTATAAATATGAATTTAATGTTATGCAGTTTATTACAATTTTGCCAGATTCAAAGAAATGGAACTTTTCTATTATACTTGGTATTATGATTCTTATTTGATTTATAGGAAGCAGTTTTCAGAGATCATGGATTTAGTAATATGAAAGTTCTATTTCTTTAGGCTCCTCTGGGATTGTGTTTTGGTTCTAGAATCAATGTGATGTGTTGGCGGCAGACTTTGAGAAGAATAAATATGCCTTCAAGTGTCAGCTCGCACAATCAGAAAGTGTTTGTCTTTTTTTTTCTTTTTTCTTTTTTTTCCCCATAAAAACAATAGGTATCTCCATTTGAAAGAAAGCTTACTTTGGCAGACACTTATTGCTAAAGGCTTGGGTATTCAAGATTTGTTTCTCAGATTTTATCTATCCAAATATCTCCATCCTAAATGTTAGGATCCCATTGGCTTGCAACAAATAACTACACATGAATAGATTGCGTCTTTATAAAGTTTCAGCACTCCAGGACCCAAATATTAGGTCTGGGACTAATCTATCACTGTGCTGAGTTCTCTCAGGTCAGAACATACAAACCACTACAAGATTGTTTTTTGTTTGTTTTGTTTTGTTTTTTTCTCAGTAGTGCTTTGAGTTGCAAGTTCATCACTGTGTGTGTGTGTGTGTGTGTGTGTGTGTGTGTGTGTGTTCCTTTCCTTTCCATAATCACTTGACTGTCTAATGCCCTTCCTTCTAGTAACCTAGTAAGATGCCTTATTCTTACCAAGATAAATATGGATGAATGTGATGGCGCCATGTGATACGGATATTAGTGTCACATTTCCACTCAGAAAGAAAGTGTTCCATGTGCTCATAAAATATGTGAACAACCCAATCCAGAAATCCATCTTCAGGCTCCCTCTTGAGACATCTATATTAATTATGGAATCCTCCATTTAGGATTTATTTCTTGTAATAAACTTGCCCCATTTTTGAATCAGGAGAGTTGCCTCTTTTTCCATTTACTAGAAAAGTTTACAGATGATTGGTACTATTTTCTCATTAAATGCTTCTTAGGCTTCAGCATTGCAACCATCTGGGTCTGTGAGTTGTTTTTGTGGGATGGTGTTTATTAACAGATTCAAGTTATTCATAGATTATACATTATCTTTGAATCTATTATGAAATTGTGTTTAATTATATGGTTTTCCAACAAAAATGTAACAGTTAGCAATTATATTTTTCATACAGTTATACATTTTAATAAGCAATACATATTTTTCTATTAATCCTAAATCCAGAGTCCGCCAATCATTGCATTTCAAAGCTCCACTATTTGTGATTCTTAAGTTCTATTTTATTTTTCAACTGGCTGGATTACATTTTCAAGTACATTTTTTTAAAGATTTTATTTATTTATTTGAGAGCATGAATGGTGGGAGGGGCAGAGGGAGAGGGAGAAGCAGACTGCCTGCTGAGTGCAGAGGCTGAGGCAGGGCTGGATCCCAGGACTCTGAGATCATAACGAAGCCAGTCAGACCCCCAATTCTCTGGGCCATCCAGGCACCCTTCAAGTACATTTTTTCAAAACACTTCATAGAGGGATGCCTGGGTGGCTCAGTAGGTTAAGTGTCTGCCTTCGGCTCAGGTCATGATCTCAGGGTCCTGGGATCAAGCCCCGCATTGGGCTCCTGCTCTGCAGGCAGCCTGCCTCTCCCTCTGCCTGCCACTACCCCCCTGCTTATGTTCTCTCTCTCTCTCTCTCTCTCTCTCTGACAAATAAATAAATAAATAAATAAATAAAATCTTTATTAAAAAATACTTAATAGATATTAAATTCCTACCTTATGTAGATAGATGAGAATGCTTTATTCTATCTTGAGATGTGAATAATATCTGGTAAATTATTCCATTGTTGTCCATCACCTAATATTACTGAGATTTCTGAAGTTAGTATGAAGTATTTTATTTTATTTTATTTTATTTTTCTTATGAAGCTGACCTGCTTTTTATGCTTGATTGCTGCAGGTTTATAAATATTATTTATTAGTATTTTTCAATCTTAATTATTTCTATTTTTCCTTATTTCTTTGTATCTACAGATTTGGCAATCTATTTACGATGTATTTTTTCTCTAGTGTTTTTATTTTTCTATTTTATTTGTCTCCTTCTCCAGAAATATAAATTGTTCTCAGGATGTTTCTTTATTTGTCCTTCAACCCCATCAGTTATATTTGTGGCAGACAATTCATTGCCCTGCCCATGTTCTTGGAGATTTTACCATTTTACCATTTTTGAAGTGCTTCAGTGGACTTTAGAAAGTCACATCCATACCTCCTCTTTGGAGCACTGCCTTGGGCCCTTGAAGCCATTTCATCTGTCAGCAGAGAGAACTAATATACCTAGGAGTTTACATCTTTCACTTCCTTTCCTTACTACATCTGCTCCCTAGGCAGCAGTTAACCAATGACTGCACTGTTCTTCCTTTTCCTTGGAAACCATAAGGCATAATTTATTATACTCTACAGCTCTTCTGTTGGGTCAGGTTCATGCTGATCCTTTGTAGGACATTTTCATGACACTCCATTCTGGCTTGGCTTTCTACTCTTTCTTTTCTGGTTCCCTCTGGAAGTGCTTCCTTAATAAATGATCTGCCCACAGAACCTCATTTTAATATATGCTTCTGGGGCACCAAATGAAGCCAATCCTTGCTTACATCTCTATTATATTTGTCTTTTTCTGTGTTCTCGTCATTGTTCAGTGCCATTTTCTCTAGCCAGTCCACTATATTAAGCTATGCATATGTAACTAACTCTTCCAGTTATACTTCTTGCTGTCTTTAATGCAGTTTTCTATTCCATAATGTTTAATGTCAGTTATTACTTTTGAACTGATCCCTCTATTTTAATGTTTCTATTATTTATGTCCATCTCTTCTTTGATTTATTCATTAGCTCTTTGTCAAACTCTTACTTAAAAGTTTACTTAATATGGTTGTTGAGAGTGCATTTTCTCTAAAGAAAATATGTTTGCAGGAATAGTTCTTGTATTTTCTCCATTTTTGTATAATGTCAATTCCTTACACTTGTTTTCCTTCTTGTTTTAGGGGTGTGGAGTATATTTCTCCATGCTGGATTTCTTTCTGGTTATTATCTACTTTTGATTTGGAGTGCTTCTATCTATGGCTGCTATTTACCTACCAAAAAAGAAAAAATTGTTTGGCTGGAGTCTCTTAATCACATTCTATTCCATCCCATTGGTGAGGAAAGAATTTCTGCCCTAGAGTTTTGAAAAAGCTGGAACACAATCTGTCCAACTGGACAGATGAAATATACAGTACCCCCCCATCTGCAGTTTCAGTTACCCATGACTTTAGTTACTCACTGTCAACTGTGATTCAAAGCAGATACTATTTCCTACAACATAATGTCAGAAGTTCAATAATAACTTAACACTGTGTTGCAATTCCTACATCATTTACCTCACTTCATCTCATCACACAGACATTTTATTATCTTACATCATCACAAGATGAAGGGTGAGTACAGTACAACAAGATATTTAGAGAGAGACATGACATTCATGTAACTTATATCACAGTATATTCTTATAATTATTTTATTAGTAGTTATTGTTAATCTCTTACTGTGCCTAATTTATAAATTAAGCTTTATCATAGGTATGTATAGGAAAAGCATAGCATATATATGGTTTGGTACTCTCTGCAGGTTCAGGCATCCTGTGGGTCTTGGACCATATCCCCAAAGGACAAGGCGAGGCTATTTTAGTTTATTAGTCATGGGTTCTCACAACCTAGAGAGGACACCACACACCAGACAGGGCCATACGGGGGTTGTGTTCAAGAATAGTGGAAAACACCAGGGACTGTGGGAGGCAGATTTTGTCATATCAAGAGAGTGAAGTGACTCCTGGTTCCCATGGGAAGATATGAGATTGGCCTGTTTGAATAATTCCTAGAGCTGGCAGGTAATTGAAACCTGCTACTTAGGGATAATTAGTACGGAGGGTGGTTTGGCTAGAGGGCTTTTTTTATAGGACAGAGTTGGGAGGGGCACTGTGGTGAAGCCATTCAAGGCCTTCCCAGTTTCACCAGATATCAAGATGGACAGAATATCTTAATTATACTGTCATAATTTTATACCTTACACCACATCTCTGAAACCGTTTCCTATTTAGCTGTTAGGTGAATTTCATTTGTATAGCCTGTGTAATAAACCAGTGAAATCCATGCTACAGTATGAATGCAAGGTCTGCTCACTTCTATTTGAGTATTTCCAAAGACAGTTTTCAGAGAGATTTCGTGGGGTCCTCAAATAGAAAAGAAAGTCTGGGGTTATGGAATGTAAAGGAACTGAGGTATGGCAGTTTCACACTTTGGAAGGTGGCCACTTCCCTCTAAATCCCTCTTTGTTTCTGAAATGCAGTTTTATAAGACAGTATTATTTTTTAAATTCTGAGTTTGTGTTCTTGTTTCCCATAACAGAACTAAGTGTATTATCTATGCCCATTCTAATACCATGTATATGATAAAGACCTCAAAACACCAGATTTCGAATCATTTTCCTCAGGTCAGTCACCTCCCATGAAGTAGACTCATTCATAAAACTCATATACCTTGTAACTCCACACCATTCCTAATAGGCATTTCATCCTCAACATGCCCCAAACCAGAAAGAGTCCACCACAAAACTGTGCTCCCTGCAGTATTTGGTCTTGGTAAGTGGTCAGTCCATTCTTGTAGTTTGTCTGTGGGGGCAAAACTTGGAGTTGTTGTTTTTCAAACCCTTTACTACCAAGCCATCAGCAAGTCGTTAAATCCTGTTGTCTCTACCTTTAAAACACACCTAGAATGGAATAATTTCATACATCCTCCCCCATTACTACACTGCCCAAGATAGCATAACTGCTTGTCTCTCTTACTGCAATCACCTTGTAAGAGTTCGCCCTGTCGTGTAGGGTCTGTTATCTACATAGTAGCTGGAGGGATAATCTTAAGGTGCGCATGTGATCGTATTATTCTTTTGTGCAGAAATCTTATCTCATTCAGAATAAAGTTCTTACTGTGGCCTACGTGGACCTAAAATATGTAGCCGGCGATGATGTACCCTACCAATCCCCTACCTAAGGCCCCTGGAGCCACAGTAGCCTCCTTGCTCTCCTTCAAATATTCCCCAGATGATCCATTCCAGTCACTTTGAACTTATTTTTCCTTCTGCCTAAGAATTCCATTCCCCAGTTATCTTCTTAGTTTACTCCCACACTTCATGCTGGTCCTGATTTAATATCACCCCCTTAGAGAGGCATTTTCCTCCCACCCATCTAAAACAGCACTTGTCACCCATCATTTCCAATCTGATTTCTCAGCTTTATTTTTATTGATTGCATTTATCACCATATATTACACAATTTGTTTTTATTAACTAACACTAATGTAAAACGTGAGCCCTAGTGAAGTCAAGGAATCTGTGTTGATCTTTTTCTGTTTGCCAATAATAACAGCTACTAGTGGCTCATTTTATTTGTTGAATGAATGAATGAATGAATGAATGCATCATTACAACTAACTGGCCCAATTGCATTTTAACTGATGCTTCTAGTGTTTGGAAATGTATTAAATTTATTTTGAATACTTTAAGAATACACCAGATTTCATTTTTAACCTTTGCTTAAAGCATATTCTCTTTAAATATAGAACACAAAAGAGAATTCAGCTAAGGAGCACCTTGAGGAACGATGATTTCTAGGTTAACATGGCTCAAACTATTAAGGTGTGCTCAATCTCATGTCATTCCTGCTCAATTTTGTTTCCTTCAGTGGATTTTTTGCTTTAAAGAATTACTCACAGTCATGTACTAAGCAGATACTTATCGATGACTTGGGAAAAATAGAGCAGGGTCAATTCCCTAATCATGTTCTTTGTATGAATTTCAGCAACTCATACGGTTTTATCTCCTGTAAACAAGATAAACCACATTGTTCAGTAGTGGTATACTTCACTTTTATAACCAATTATATTGAAAATATGATATTAATTATAATAAGTCAGCTCTTGTTATCTTTTTTCCAATTAAACTCATCTGTGTTTCACATCTGTAGCATTCCTTATAATAGATTTTAAACATTTTCTTACAGTTTTTCTTTGATATTATATGAAATAATATAATGGTGGCTCACAGCATTGTGTTCTGACTGGAAGGTGAATTCTTCTGAGATAATTAGAAAATGTATGTGCTGAGACTGTGTGCAAAGGACCAATACATTTTTTTTTTCTTTTTAAGATTTGTTGGTTTATTTTTAGAGAAAGAGAGAGAGCATGGGTGCAAGCATGGGGAGGGGCAGAGAGAGAAAATCCCAAGCAGACTCCCCGCTGAGCATGGAGACCAACCACGCAGGACTCAATCTCACTACGCAGAGACCACAACCAAAGCCAAACCAAGAGTCAGACGTTCAACCTAATGAGCCACCAAGGCGCCCCAGGGCCAGTACATTCTTAATTGACACCATAGAGACACCTTGCATCAGATCATTGCACAAAGAGAATACCAGGAGCATATTCACTTTTATGGTAGAGGCTTGTTCATTCTTCTACCTCCAGTGAACTTGGCTGAGCCATAAATAACTAATAAAAGCTCTTTTTGCTTATACCGGATATCTGGCCACGCACAGCCCTTAAGCTCAAACCTTGGGGTTGGCCCTCTGACTTTTCTCACTCAAATAGTAAGATGTGAAAAGACAAATCAAAGAGAAGAAAATGAGCTTAAATTTTCCAATCCATGGCCTTCCTTCCGATGGCCTCCCTGGTTCTGCTGGGCTTTGCAAATGCTTGGAACAGATCCCCAAAAATGAATAATATCAATGCAACCTTAATATTCCATCAAACTAAAAATGCCTTAAATATAAATCAAAAAGGGAGAAAATAACACATGGAAAATAATCAGTTTCTTTTTTCTTCCCCAAGAAATTTCCAATCTTTAATATATGTTCTGACCTATATTAGAGACCTGCTCTTAAAATCAGTATTGAGACAGGGGAACTAGAGGAGTGTGAATTAATTGATATGAATGTTCAACTTTCATAACAAAGTTAGAAAAATATAGTTCTTAAACCAAACCTCTGCCTAATGAGCTTTCACTGAGCTGCTAGAACTAATCTAAAATTTCAATTGACCATTATCACACATAGTACTCATCTGTCCCGGTGTTCCTGGCATGTCAGTGCTCTTATATGCAATGCTGTGAAGATTGGTACAATAATGTATATGTAATACTCTGAGTTCCTAGGGAGAAATTTAAGCAGGAAGTGCTAGTATTAATTGTTATATTGCTATTCATTTTTGGAATGAGATGGATGGCAGAAAGCTAAAAGACAGGAAGTAAAATTAAATATGAGCTGCTTCATGAGCACTTCTCAGGTTATTTTTCAGCACTCCCAAATTCTTTCTTCTTCACTGTCCTCTGAAGTGCAAAGTGCCCTGAACTTTCAGGGATTTTTTTTTCCCTTCAGAGAAAACAGTTAAGTATCCTAAATATTAAGAAATCAACACCATCCCCAACCTCATTCACTGAGAATTTTGGATTTTGAATCACATTCTTCCTTTCACTTCTTGTCTTCTGAAATGTATCTGCTTTTCTCATGAATCCCCACCATCCTTACCAAGGCCAAGATGCCATTATTTTTTATCTGAATTAGCCTCTACCGTGTGGGATAGCATATAGCACGTGCACACACTTACGCGCGCACACACACACGTCCTATTTTAAACACGTTCATTAGAGACACGAACTATCTCTCCCTCCCTATGCCAGCCTGAATTTGCCCTGACACTTCCACTTTGCCACAATAACTCTGAACACTCCTTCACTCTTTTCTTTTTTTTTTAAGATTTTTACTTATTTGACAGAGAGAGACACAGCGAGAGAGGGAACACAAGCAGGGGGAGTGGGAGAGGGAGAAGCAGGCTTCCCCCGGAGCAGGGAGCCCGATGCGGGGCTCAATCCTAGGACCCTGGGACCATGACCTGAGCCGAAGGCAGATGCTTAACGACTGAGCCACCCAGGCGCCCCTTCTGCACACTCCAGATACCAATTCAATCGCCTGTTCCTTAGGAACCATTTTCTTACTTTCTGAGATTTCTTAATTCATTCTATTCTATTACTTCATGGGGTCCTGCATTTCTCCTTCACAGAATATACTATAAAGTTATTAATATATTTAAATGATCATTTAATTCATGTCAGCCTTACCATATGACCACAAGACCCATAAGGAAAAGAACTGATTATTTTAAAGTCATTTCGTTTCCAGTATTTAGCTTAGTTTTTATTTTGTTTTGTTTGTAGATCTCAGTTTCATTTCTCTAAGATAAATGCCCAGGAGTATGACTGATGAGCCCTAAGTATGTGCATATTTAAATTCCAAAGAAACTGACAAATTATTTACCAGAGTGCTTATACCATTTTACATTCCATCATAATATCATGGTTTAATTTTCATTTTCCTAAGGAAGAATGATTCTAAACATTTTTTCATGTACTATTTTGCCATGCATATATCCTTTTTCATGAAATGTTCCTTCACAGCTTTTGCCCATTTTCTATTTTTTAATGTTGGAGTTTGAGACTATATATTCTAGATATGATTTCTATGTTAATATATGGTTTTCAAATATTATTTCCTACTTTGTGGCTTGTTTTACTTTATTCTCTTAATAGAGTCTCAGAGCAAATATTTTTAGTTACAATGAAGTGCATTTTTTTCTTTTATGAATTGTATTTTTGGTGAAATGTGTGAAAGCTCTTCACCAACCACTAGTCCTTGAAGATTTTCTCCTATGTTTCTTTCTAAAAGTTTATGGTTGTCCTTTACAAATAGGAAGAGTTTTAGTTTTTCTCTTCAATCATTATATTCTTACTTTCTCTTCTTACATTATTTTCTAGTTAGGATTCCCAGTACTGTGTTGAATTGAAGTAATAAAAATGGATATTTTTATCTTATTCCTACTGTTAGGAAAGAATTCAGTCTTTCACCATGATGTGTAATGAAAATGTAGATTTCATGTAGGTATCATTTATGAAATTGAGGAAGTTTTCTTCCATTCCTAGTTTTCTGAGTAGTTTTATCATGAATGGGTATTGAATTCTGTTAATTATTTTTTGCATCAATTGATATAATCATATTATTTTCTTCTTCTTTAGCCTATTATTATGGTTGATGACATTGATTGGCTTTTTCATATTAAATCAGTTTAGGATAAATCCCAAATGATCATGATGGATAATTATTTTTATATGTTACTGAATTTAATTTGCTAATATTTTGTTAAAGACTTTTGTGTCTATATTTATAAAGTGTACTGTTTCATGGATTTCTTTTTTTGTTATTGTTCCTTCTTTGGTTATGGAATCAGAATAATGGATATTTATTTTTTGAGAATTTAAAAAATTTGAAATTCAATTTATTTAATAGTAATGGAGCTATTCAAAGTATTGAGTTGTAGTAGTTTGTACTGTCTGAAAAGAAGTGCAGGCTTTTCATCTTTTCATCTAAGTTGTCAAATGTATTTCATCTAAGTTGTCAACTGTATTTCAATACTTTAGTCAGAGTATTTTCTTATTAACCTTTTTTTTAAGGAGTTTTTGTTTTTGTTTTAAAGATTTTATTTATTTATTTGACAGAGAGAGGCACAGCGAGAGAGGGAACACAAGCAGAGGGAGTGGGAGAGGGAGAAGCAGGCTTCCTGAAGAGCAGGGAGCCTGATTGGGGCTCGATCCCAGGACCCTGGGATCATGACCTGAGCCGAAGGCAGACGCTTAACGACTGAGCCACCCAGGCACCCTCTCATTAACCTTTTGATATCTTCAGGGTCTGTGGTGATATGCCTTGTTTTCATTCCTAATATTTTGTTTCTTTTTCCTTTATTTCCTTTGTCAGGCTTGCTAGAAGTTTGTCAGTTGTATCAATCTTTCCAAAGAACGAACTTTATGTTTCATTTATTTTCTCTATTGTTTTTCTACTTTCAGTTTCATTGATTTCTGTTCTTATCTTTATTATTTCCTCTCCTTGCTTGCTTTGTGTTGATTTTGTTCTTCCTTTTCTAGTTTCCTAAAGTGAGAAGTTAGATTATTTTGAGACTTTTTCTTTTTTCTAATGTATTATTTAGTGCTATTAATTTCTCTTCCAGCACTGCATTAGCTGCACCTAATAAATTTTAATGTGTTATAGTCTCACTTTTATTCAGTTTATTATTTATATATATATGAATTTCCCTTGAGGCTTCCTCACTGACAATTGATCAAAAATGTGTTCTTTAGTTTCCAGGTGATTTTTCTGTTATCTTTCTGTTATTGGTTTCTAAGATTTATTTTTCCCCGTTGTGATTAAAAGAATACTGTCTTCATGATTTCAATTGTTTTATGTTTCATTATGTTGATATTTGTTTTAAGGCACAGGATTTTCCTCTGCTTTGCAAGTTATGGAATTTCTGTTTTTCTATTTTTTAGTCCGATGAGTCTTTCTTCTGAATCTCTATTGTGTTGATGAGCACATCCACTGAGTTGTTAATTTTTTTCTCTGTAATTGTGTTTGTCACTTCTAAAATTTTCATTTGGTTCTTTATACTTACGTATTTGCTAAGACTTCCTATTTTTCATTTGTTTCGAGCTTCAAACTTGGTCACTGAAGCATTTATTATGGCTGCTATAAAATCTTTGTCAGATAATTCCAACATCTGTGTCATCCTGCTGTTCACATCTGCTGGTTTCCTTTTCTCCTTCAAGTAGATATTTTCCTGGATCTTGGCATAATGAGTGATTTTTATATTGTACTGTGGAAATCTTGGGTATTATTTTTTGTGACTGCATCTCTTATCTGAATATTTGTTTTGAAGGTTTTCTCTTACACTACACCAGCAGGGGAAGGGTGCCCTTTCTCATTGCTGACAAATAGGGCAAAAATCTGTTTCTTTCTAAGCCGCTACTGATACAACCTGTTTTCAAGGAGGAAGTTCACCTTGTCATTGCTCCCCATGTGGTTTATATTAACAACATGTGGATGTTGAGGGCTTAGTTACCTCTGGGAAGTGATTCTGGCTTCCATTCAGCCTCCTCTGACTCTACACTGAAGAGTAGTGAGAAAGGTGTCTTACTGCTGCTAATCGGATTTGAAAGTCAGGATCCTCAAATCGTCTCCAGTAATAGTATCATGTGCATGGAGGTGGGGGGGCGGGCGGGAATCTTGTTACCATTGGACAGGAAGAAATTTCCAGTTCCCTTTTGGAATTGTCTGATACCACACCAGTGAAGTATGCCTCATTACAGCTGGTCCCCCAACTCTGCTTTTGCTGGCAGGGGTGGGGATGAGGCACTTTGTTTGTTTTGTTTGTTTGTTTGTAGTTTTTTTATTTTGTTTTTGTGGAGTTGGCTAGAGTAGGGACAGTTATTATCTAAAGGTTTTCTGCCTTCCTGTCTTCCCCTTTCCTGGTTCTTTGACTAGAGAAAGCAGATTTTAATTTATTTTTAATTTTTATATTTTTGTTGTGCTCAGTGGTGCTTCTGGGCTTCTGGCTTTTTCAGCCCTAAGTCTGGAGTGTATGAAGCATATAGAAAGCCCAGGGAACTATCTGCTTTGGTGTTTTGTGGTTGTCAGTTTTACAAACCAGGCTTTTTCTTTTCAACTTATAGAGTGTTTTTATATTATTATGTTATAGAATGTTTAGTTATATATAAATTATGTGCATAACATATAAAATATGTAATTTTTATCTGTACTTAGCAGGAAGAATAGGAAGACACGTGGCTAATATATACTTCCTTGCATGAACCTGAAACGGCAGTTTAATTTTGATACTCCAGAAAGTGAATTCTTTTCATTGGTGTTCATTGAGCTTGTATCTGTGGGCTCTAATTTTCATTCAGTTTGAAATAATTCTCAGGTGGCATTTCAAATATTTTTTCCTCCCCTCTCCTGTCTTATTCTCAACTCCAAATATACTTGTTAGACTGATATGTTCACAACATCTGAAATCCTGTTTTTTGAAGTTATCTCATTGATAGAACATTGAGTATTTTATTTCTCTTTTCTACATTTTTGTATTATTTTCTTTTTCTCACATGCATATTTATATATACAAAATACACTTGGTTGAAGTGAACATGTTCTAGATACAAAATTTTGGAATGTAAATAGTAAGGAAAATGAGAAAAAAAAAAGTGGCTTTTATCCCATGGTATAGTAAAATATATAAAGACTTATCTTTTTCAGCTTAAATAAGAGGCAAACAATAGAGCAAAATGGATAACTCAGAAAAAAATTCTCGTTATATTTGAGAAAATGTAAGTTTAATGGTAGAAATGATTGGGTGTGTAAAATTATTGTTCAATTAATTGTGTAAAAGCAATTGGTTGAATAAGAAAAATATAAAGATTGGCTTTTACTTCAAGCTAAATACTTTTGAGAAAAATAATGTTCTATCATGGTTATAAAAAATAGAATCTTACAATGTCTTGAAATATGAAAGGACTTCTTAAACATAAAAGCAACAGGAGAATTCAAGAAGGAAAATTGGTAATTTTTTCAAAAAAATTAAAATTTTCTTATTTGAGAAACAAACCAAAATGAAATTTATATTTAAAGTAGCTAGTGAGGGCGCCTGCGTGGCTCAGTTGGTTAAGCGACTGCCTTCGGCTCAGGTCATGATCCCGGAGTCCCAGGATCGAGTCCCACATCGGGGTCCCTGCTCAGCGGGGAGTCTGCTTCTCCCTCTGACCCTCTTCCCTCTCGTGCTCTCTATCTCTCATTCTCTCTCTCTCAAATAAATAAATAAAATCTTTAAAAAATAAAGTAGCTAGTGAGATTAAATGCCTATAGCAAGCATAACAGAAAAATAAAAGGAATATCCCTGTTATATCAGTAGCTTCTAAAAGGCTTAAGGAAAATCTACACATAGAGAGTATAGTAAATGAATAAATAATAAATATAAAAATGGCTAGTTGAACTAAAAAATGTTAAACTTCAATTTTTTAAGGAATAATTTTTAACTTTTTATTGACTCTACAGAATGTGCATGCAGTTTTATCATCTTTTTGGTACCCACTTCAGCAATTTTTATATCATTCGACCTAGTTATACAACTTTATTCAAGGTATATTATAGCAGAGTTATTAAGAAAACTAGCTTTGGGGAGAGACCCTCACCATCTGGCTGTATGACATTGTGTAATGGTTTTGTCATCTACAAAGTTTTAGAGATATTTTTACCTACATTATTAACAAATGTTTTACCAAAAAGGAAACATAGAGTATTCAACTATTAAATTACATTTCAAACACTATATGATAGATATAGCAAGCATTTACAGTATAAAACCTGGTATCCATTAAGTTCCAAATTTATGATAAATATATACAAATGAGTTGTATATAACGCACAGGCACCACACACAAACACGGACGCATGCATGCATTCACAATATGTTCTGTATTGGGTGATTAAAGGTCATTATTTTCTCTTTTGTGTCTACTATTTCCAAGGATATCCAAATATTTCCATTTTCCAAAATATTCCACATGAGCCTGTGTTACTTATTGAGTCAGGAAATAATAAAAACAATCAATAAACTTTCCAAAAATTTCTCTTTGTTCTCATCTTTGTTTATTGTTTAGCAATTATATAGTATGCCAAAATTAAAATTGCCTCTTGTTTCTTTTTTTTATCATGGGGAGTCCATATTTACTTCTGCCATCTGGAAATGTGGTTTACACCATAGAGAGTAGCAGATCATAATACAATGAACTACCATATGTGACAGAATTCAGTTTTGTTCCAAACTGTTGTATAGTAAAAATTTGATTGTATGCAGTATTATACCACCTGCATTGTCACAAAGAGGTATTTCCGTAGGTTTTGCAACAACGAAGCTGTTCATTGTTTTTCACTTTTCCTTTTCCCATGAATATTAAAACTATAATTCATATATTGTCTGGTTAATTGAACCAACCTGCATTAAAATTAGTCTAAGATAATTACTCTTCCCTTCTACACAAAGGAACAACGTCATTACGTGCAATAGAAATTGTATTCCTTAAAGTAATGCAATTCACTTCAGATTTGACTTTCTACTGTGTAATTACACTATCCCCAGAGGAAATGGAAAACATTTTTACAGATGTTTTCATATTATCAGATATCAGATTTGGAAAGTTGATTGGGAAAAACATTACACACTCTGTCAAAATTTTCAAGTTACATGTTGATTTGCTTATAATGCAGAAAAACTTTATCAACTTTCTCTGTGCTTTAAATATTAAAATATAGTTCTTTAGAGTGGATAAAGATTTATGATACAAAGTGGTCTGTTTTGATAGTATAGATTGAATGATCCCTGCCCTTCAAAAGCAGAATTAATTGTCTTCTCTTTTCACCATTTCTTTTTTGATGTGAGTTGGTCAGCTTCTCATCATCTCACCCATTGCTTTATGGTAGGCTATTGGCAGGTACACTTGAAAAATACCCTAAGTAGACAATGCAAACTTCATGGTCCCTGCATCACAGGTATAAATTAGGAGAATTTACCCTAATCCTGATAACAGAAGTTGTTTTTATTTTTTTAATTTGTTTTTAGATTTTATTTATTTATTTGAGAGAGAAAAACAGAGATAGTGAGAGAGAGCACAAGTGGGGAGGAGATGGAGAAGCAGGCTCCCTGAAGAGCAAGGAGTCTGACGCGGGACTCGATCCCAGGACTCCGGGATCATGACCTCAGCCGAAGGCAGACTCTTAACTGACTGAGCCATCCAGGTGTCCTATTTTTTTTTTTTTAATGGGAAATTTAAGGCTTGGAAAATTGGCATTAAATTCGGTGCTGTAACTTCTGGAAGAGCCTGGTTATTCCCTCTAGAGTAAGTGTGCTGTTAGGTGGTCCCCAATTAAAAAAGAAGGAATCAGTGGAGCATATTGCCATTGCATCCACTACACATATTAAGCATTGATTATTAGCAGTTTCAGGAATGAACAAAAGTAAAAGCAACCTTGAACCCAGACCAAACTCTGGTACTGAGATGTCTTCCTTGGAAAACTTACTGGCAGTAAATACAACTATTGCTATTTGTAACCAATCTTTCTTTACATTTTGGGTATTTGTTTGTTTGTTTACCTCACTCTTTTTTTTTTTTTATCTCTTGATTAGGTCGCCTTTATCAGATTTTTTGTGTGTGTGGTGGTGTCAAAGATATTTCATAAAGTGATCACATTATTTCTTAAAATAATAAGACAATATGTTATTGGAAGACATACTCCTCTCCATTATCTTTTTTCCATTTTGTGATCCATTTCTCTTTGAAAGATGCTATTATGGTGTAAAAAAATTTGGAATTTTATAAAGCAAACTATATGATAAACTGAAATCCAAGCTTAGAGACAAATGTATGCATTACCTACTAGAAAATAAGGTTGTTGTTCTTTTTAAGTTCTTCAGGCATGACAGAAAAATCATCATGAATCACGCATAAATTTTGGCTCTCTGGGTCTCTTCAGCTCCACATTTTTTCCAGAGAATATTTAGCCTATTTCTTAACATTCACTTTAAATGTCAAATCTTTTTAACTATATGCCTAGGATTTGCCTCTTATTTGCTCTGTAAAATGTTTGCCACCAAATATTTAACCTGCTGAGGTGGTACCCCCCCACCATGTGCACATTGCTTCTGCTCACGTCACAGTGTCTGTTGTTCGTGTAAGGTAAACAGGTAGACTACATGCTCTTGGCCTATTGTCGTCTTGCACTGGTGATGGCAGGAGCATTTTATACTCTACTTCTTTTAGAAGAACATCTTTCTTAGTAAGTTTGAGTCAAATTTAAGGCTAAGTTGTCATTGGAGAGAAATATGTATATCGTATGTTGATATTAAGCATTTAGAATAATGTAAAGTGTATAGGAAACTTACATAATGGTTAGTTATTATTTATTGTCTCAAACAGGTATTAGTTATCGGATTATAATTGATATACGTATCATTTTTAAATAGAAAAATGCCAAATATCCCTTTATTGAGAACATGAGCTTATAGAATGATTATAATCAGTACATGAAGGGAAGGCACGTGCCAACAAACACACCCACACGTATAGTACAGATGTACCACACTTGGTGATCGGTTCATCAATTGATGGGCATTTGGTTGTTTCCATGTTTTGGCTCTAATGAGTGAGTGACTATAAACGTCACATAAAGGGTTTTGTGACAGACATATTTCATGTATTCTTGTATAAATATTTAGGAATGGGATAGCTGGTTTATGTTAACTATATTTAATTTTATAAAAGTTGCAAATTTTAATTGAAGTTATAGGTACCTTTTGCATTCTGATTAGTAAAGTATGAGTTTCAGTTTCTACAACTCCTTTACTAGCATATTTAATTGTCTGTTTCTTTTGTTGTGTTTTTAAATTTTTGGACATTCTATTAGTTATGTACTGGTACCTCAGTGTGGCTTTAAATTGATTTCCCCCTAATGACTAAATCTACTGAGTATCTTTTTCTTGTTATTTTTTTCATATATCTTCTTTAGTGAAGTTATCCAATTTTATTGAGTGTTATCTTCTTGAATTGTAAGAATTAATGACAGCTTTGTGTTTCCTGCAAACTTGCCTTCAGGATGTAACTAGCATTTTCACTTTATTAATATTCTCTTTCAAGGAATGTAAGTTTTAAATTTTTTATGAAGTTTTAAATTTTTATGAAGTTCAATTTATCAATCAGAATTTATAAGTTATGATTTATAAATCATATTTTTATGACCTGCATAATTGTGGCCTAAGCAATAGTCACAAGGAATTTACCCTGTATTTTCTACTATTTTATAGTATTTTCTACTATTTTTCAGTTGTGTACTTAGGCCTGCAGTTTATGTTGTAGAGTATGTGTGCTGGTTCAGGAATTTTTTCCCATAAAACTATCCAGTTATTCCAGACCCATTTGTTAAAAAGACCATACTTCTCTCATTGAGTTTTATTGGCATCCTGGTCAAAAATCAGTTGGCCACATGTGTCTGTCTTTATTTCTGGACTTCATGCATAGATCCACATACTGGCCCTAAAGGAATTTCTTCTTTGTTCTATATAGAAAGCTCACCTTACTGGAAATCAGTCAAATAATATAATTATGTGGGTTTCAGAGTTGGAGGGAAATTCATTAAAGCTTCCATGTGACTGTTAAAGAAGAAATATGGCTCCAAAAGTATAATTCAAATTAATAAAAGTCTGTAATTTACTAGAGTTGAGAACATATCCTTTGCACAGAGAAGAAAAATTTTAAAAAAGAGTTTTTCCCATTGACTCAAAATATCATACACAGTAATAGTTAATATAAGCAAACATGCATATTACAAAAAAAATTGATGTGATACGATTGACTGACAATTCTTTGTTTGGAAAAGGCTTCTGTCTTTGACTTGATTATTAAATTCTTTTCCTAACATGAGGGGCCTGGTTGCGCACTGGAGCTGAAAATCAGTCATATATGAGTTTAGCAGATATATTCAGAACATTGTTCAGAAAATGATGAAAACTCAAGCTAAATATTCTCCAGAAAAGATGTAGAGCTCAGGAGACCCAGAGAGCCATATTTTATGCCTGATTCCTGATGCTTTTTCTCTCACACCTGAAGAATTAAAAAAAAAAATCTTTATTTTCTAGTACACATCTGTTTCTAAGCTTAGGTTTCAACTTATTATATGGTTTGCTTAATAAAGTTCTGGGTATTTCTTACAATATAAGTAGCATCTTTCAAAGAGAAATGATCACAAAATAAAAAATATTGTGGGGATGAGTATGCCTTCAAATAACCTATTGTCCAATCATGTTAAAAAATAATGTGATCACTCTGTGAAATACCTTTGACACCACCACACTATAAAATCTGATAACTGTGACCTAATCAAGAGAAGAAAAAAAAGAGTGAGACAAACAAACAAAAAAATACCCAGAACATCAGAAAAGACTGGTTAGGAATAGCAATGACCATATTTATTGCTAATAGGTTTTTCAAGGAAGAAAAATTCAGGACAAAATGATAGCAAAGGGTCACCCTGGTACATACAGAGGACGAGAAAAGTTCAGGAAGTGCAACAGTAGATTAGCAGCACTAATACTCTGGACACAGCATATGAATTCATTCCAGGCAAAAACAAAGACAATTACCTTTGCCACATATGGCTAAGTATTTTTGCCAATTGCTCAGCATTGAATGCATGTGACTATTACGTACTTGCCAAGATTCAATTACAGCAACTACTTCATCTAGCTTAAACAGAAAGGGTCTTATATAGGCTATTTGTTGGCTGACAGTTTTTGGAGAGGCCAGGAAGTCAAAGTTTATGATACACAGCCAGGACTTGTGTCCAAACTTAGCACATTTTTTTAACAAAATTATTTGACTCACTGCACAGCACTAGATACTCAAAAGCTAGAGGCCAGTACCAGACAGCCAGGATCTCTGCCAAAGAAAAAGTAATAACCTCCACAATGAATATGGCTGAGAGAGCTGAGAGCTCACTGTCCCTGCACCACAGCTTTCAAATCTTCTTTGGATGTGTGTGTTGCTATTTGCCCTTGTCCTGTGGCAAGACATCCTGGGAAATTTCGTTGTGATTCTACCTTGGGAATGCATGCTTCATAAGGTAGAGAAATGTCACAATGAGGCTGTGGGCTGGCACATTTGACAGATACTAACTATAATGTAATTTTTCATTTGTTGTATGTGATTATGCCTAATCTAGTGTTTGAATAAAGTATATATTGTTCTAACCCTAGATAACAGAGCTTTCTTTCTTAACCAATTTAAATGTCATCTTCATGAACTCCAATGTCCTTTGCATATATGATGTAGATAAATGGACTTGGTATACATGACCATAATTTTGCCTTCAAATTCAGCCACATGTACAGGGAAAAGCAAAATAAACAAAATCTGACAGAGAAAGTACAGTAAACAAGCTATTTCTATCTAGATGAGCGAATTTTCACTGAAGCAGAAATTTTTCTTGTGAAATTTCAAAAGAAGGGCTTCTATTTTCAAGTAGAAGCAAACAAGTCTTAAGAAGTAGATTCTATCATGTTCTAACTAAAACATGCACACATATTAGGAGGCTAAATATATATATAACATTATATAATATTAAGTATTTTATATTTATCTTATTATATTTTATACTTATAATATACTAATAATTATATAATACATGTAATATATTAAATATATTTTTCATATGAAAAGATAATTTGTAGCATTACTACAAAGCAAGACTGGTAATCAAACTGCATCTAGAATCTGGAAGGAATATAAAATAAAGTTTTTGGTCAATAGTACGGAACTGGAGAATTGTGGTCTTTAGAGGTGTGTCTCATGAAACGAGATTTCCATTCAACGGGAATGACAGTGTAAATGCACTTTTTATTCTCTATTGTTTGAGCTCCCCTGTCATTCTTTTTGAGGACCCACGTAATTAGGATCTAATTATAATTATTATTCAATAAGACAATAGTCATGTCTTATTGAAGATCCATATGATTAGAATCTCAGGACATCTAGGAAATGTGACGAGCATGTAAACAAAATTAGTAGCAGGTTGTTTATTGTTTGATATTGTTTTCTCATCCTTTCACCAATAACAATATATATTTCCAGTGTACTCACCTTGCAAAATGCCAAGCCCTGTTGAATCCAGTGCTTTCTTTACCCTGCACCTGGATAAGAGTAGCTGAAAGTAAATACTGTTGAACATACTTTTGCTTTGGTAGGAAATACTGTACATCCAATTCCATTGCTTCATGTATTATCTTCATCCTGATGACTATGGGAAGAAAAGAGATACGAAAAGTTTTCCTCTGCCCTGGGCACTCAAGAGGCAATGCTGATGTCAGCAAAATCTACTTGTAAATACTGCAATGTGATTTATAGTAGCAAGAGTATCTGAGGCAGTTCTTACCTAAGAATTTTTTAAAGCAGAACATACCATTTATCTATATCACTTATCGAAAATAAACCTGGAACGCAGAGATTTATGGGTCAAAGCTGGCTGGAGAATGAAAGTTAGCTGTGTGGTCAATCTACTTGTGTGGACTGCTAATGGAGTATAGAAACCAGGACCTCATACTAAGACTGCTTCCTCTGAGCTTAAATGCCCCATGCACACAGTTAGTATCTGTTTCTTTTTCCAAATTCAGTACTCACAGGATGGGAAACATGTCTGTTTTCACTTTGCTCTGCTTTGTTTTGTTCTTTTGTTTTGCTTTGCTTTTACTTTATTTCGTCATGGAAGCTGTATTTGCTGGGTTTGTGGTGATCTGAGAGACTAATATTGTAAGGCTGTAATTGGCCTACTTTTTGCTTGTATCGTTCACTAATCATTAGGAAAGTTTAATGATGAATTGTATTTATTATCTGTGTGCATCTCTTTTGACAATCCAGCCACATGTGAACTAACCCTACCAAATAACACTACCCCAGACCTTTTCCCTAAATTTTAATCTGCGTGTCGAATATACATGGACCTATTAGAAGCATCTGATATTCAAACTTTTAAAATCTAACTCTTCTACATATTTCAGTATGTTCCTTCCTTAGACTTCTCTATCTCAGGAGCTATCATTTCCCTTTGGTTCATTTGCCCAAGACAAAACTCTAGAGACGTCCTTGACTCTTATCTCTCCAGATCCAAACCCTTTGCAAGGCATTGATTTTACCTGAAAAATATATCCTATATTATGTTTGCTCCATTTTCTCCATCACAGTCCTAGTCCAATCATCATTATCTTTGAACAGATGATAGCAAATGCCTCTTAAGATGCCTCCTTTCTATTTTAAAATGTGGTCATAAAATCTCTTTTAAGTGAATCAAAGCAGGACATATTTTTATTCATTAATTCAACTATTATTTATTAAAATCTCATCAATGGTTTCCTTTCTTAATCAGAATAAATTCTGAAGACCCTACAAGATTTGGCCCTGGGTTATTTCTTATACTACTACTTTTGCTCTCTCAATTACTTTATTCCATGATAATTTAGTGTATGTGATTGTTGTGATACTTTAGAGTAAAATTTCTTATGTGCCTGTTATTATACAATGTGTTTTCAAATTTCCACAGGGTAGCATGTTTTGCTAGATATTAGAATAAGAAAATAAGACCAAAGAAGTGTAACTTTTGCCCATGAATATGGAATATTCAGATATTCATCTGGTAACATGCTTTAAAGAAATGTATGAGAAACATTTCCATTATTTATTTATTTGTTTGTTTCTATTAAACTTTATTTTGCGGGGTCTCAAAATTCTGTGACATAATTTTGGTCAAGTTATTTCCCTTAAAAAAATACCGATTTTAAAACTAATAACTTAAAACTACCACACACACACACACAATCAAATCTTCCTCAAAACACTCTCCTTTCCTTTTGAAGGTTTTATGATGCATTATCATTGACAAGTATTTTACTATTAAACATTTGTGACCAATTGGGACAAACATTTCTAAGATTATTCTTCCAAATTTAATTAAAACTAGGATAGCAGATATTAACGGTAACAGTCATTTGGCCTTCTGAACTTTCTGCAGACTAGGTGACCTTGCTAACCTCAGTAACCTTCTTGCCAACTGCTTTGATGACACCCACAGTCACTCTCTGTCTCATGTCCCAAAGAGCAAAACAACTAGTCAGAAAATCTCAGCTCATATGGATTTTCCAGGAACCATATCAATGATACAGCATCACCAGATTTCAAGAATCTGAAGCTATCTCTGTCTTCTTCCCAGAAAAGTGATCATTTTTTTTCCTCTTCAGATCACCAAACTTGCAATGTGAACTCTGTGACAATCCAGCAAAGGTGCATAGCCAGCCCTGATTTGGCCTGGGTGGTTCTGAATAATCACCTGAGTTGTAAAACCAGCTGCTTCTATTGATGTGTCATTTTTTCTGGTACTAGCCATGTTGCCACAATTAACGCCTTTGACAGACATGTTCTTGACATTGAAGCCCACATTGTCCTCAGGAAGAGCCTCACTGAAAGTTCATGTACATTTCAAGAACTTCACTTCAGTTGTAATGTTGGTTGGAGTAAAGGTGACCACCATGCTAGGTGTGAGAATGCCAGTCTCCACTTCGTCCACAGGGATGGTACCAATGCCACCAATTTTGTAGATGTCCTAGATGGGCAGGTGCAAGGACTTGTCATTTGGATAAGTTGGTGGCAGGATACAATCCAGAGCTTCAAGCAGCGTGGTTCTGCTGGCATTGCTATTTACACAGGTGATTTTCCATCCTTTAAGCCAAGGTATATTAGCATTTTGCTGTAGCATATTGTCACAATTCCAGCCGGAAACTGGCACAAATGCTACTGTGCTGGTATTGTAGGCTATTTTCTTTTTTTTTTTTTTAAAGATTTTACTTATTTATTTATTTGAGAGAGAGAGAGAGAGAAACAGCATGAGAGGGGAAAGGGTCAGAGGGAGAAGCAGACTTCCCACTGAACTGGAAGCCCGATGTGCGACTCAATCCCAGGACTCCAGGATCATGACCTGAGCCGAAGGCAGTCACTTAACCAACTGAGCCACCCAGCACCCTTGTAGGCTTTTTTCTTAATGTAGTGCTGACTTCCTTAATGATTTCCTGTGTCTCTTCTGGTTGTAGTGTGGTTCAATGGAATATGTTTTGTTTACATCAACATTTAGATATTTCACAGCTAGTGTGTAAGCCAGAAGGGCATGCTTACAGGTGTGCCCATTCTTGTAGGTACCTGCCTCAAATTCATGATGTCACAAATGTTAGGATTTTCTTTTTTTGAAGGATGAATAGCATTCCATTTTATGTATATATCATACTTTTGTAATCCATTTGTCTGTCTTTGGACATTTATGTTTTGGGTATATATACCCAAAAAGTGGGGCTGCTGGATCATTGGTAGTTCTATTTTTAATTTTTTGATGAACATACATACTGTTTTCTAGAGAAGCTATACCATTTTACATTCCCACCAACTGTGTAGAAGTGTTCCAATTTCTCCAAAATGTCTCCTTGAAGTGTTGGTTAGGTGTGGATAAATTAAAATACAATTAAACCATTGCTCAAGTGGTTAAACACAATTACTTATGATCCAGTAATTCTACTCTATGGTTTATTTGAAGATGAATGGAAAACTTGTTTTTTAGCTGATGAATGGATAAACAAAATATGGTATATTCATACAGTAGAACTTTATCCAACCATGAAAAGTAATGGAGTTCTTAAACATGCCATAACATGGATGAATCATAAAAGCATTATGCTAAGTGAAATAAGTCAATCACAAATAACCACATATTTCATTTATATGAAATGTTCAGAATAAGTAAAAAATTACACACATGATAGACTTGTTGTTTCCAGGGTCTGTTGGATGGGCAGGGGGTGATGAGGAAACCAATGGGATTTGTATCTCATTTGTTATTGTAGTCGAACCTAATAAAAACTGATGAGTTTACTGCTTTTCCCCTTTATTTTAAAAATAAAGAATATTTTTAAATTAGTTCAAAACTCTATATTGAATGAAAATAATGTTTATGAGTTCAGTATCACAATGTGCCAGTATTACAAAATTTAAGGCTCAAACATATTTTGGGGGGTTTATGTTAGGCTCAAAGTTTTATCACACCAAGATTGTATTTTAAATAGCTAGATTTACAATTTTTATCTTATTTTTGGGTGCTTTGATGATATTCAATAAGCTGAAAGAATTTAAGTAGATCATTAGAACTTCATTCTGTTATTTGCACAATGGCCTGTGATAACATAAAGAATAGATATATTTTTAAGTTTGAATGGCAAATATAGTCACTGAGGTACTGATATATTTTAATAGACATCTTTGAATATCCACTAAAATTTTAGGAAATACTCTAAGAGTGAAAATTCAAATTAGCTGAATATGGTATTTTGCCACTACCTTAAAATGAACATTAACAATAAAACAATGAGTTATTGGGGTTTGATAGTGATACATTTTTAAACAAACACACAAACAAAAGTGAATCATTCCACTTCTTCTAAGCTTTTGCATCAATTTTTAACGACATTTATATGAGATTCTAGAGAAGCCTCTATCACATTCTAATTTCTCATTTATATGAATAATTTTTATGCTCTGCTACTTCCTAAATGAATAAAAAAAAGAAATAAATTGTTTTTTATATAAACATATCATTCACCATTTCTTATGTCAAATAACACATTTGATAAAATGATCTTGTGGTTTTCAAATATGGGATATACAGGGGGCGTAGCAAGATGGTGGAGGAGTAGGAGACCTAGATTTTGTCTGGTCTCAGGTTTTCAGCTGAATAGGGATCAAACCATTCTGAACACCTACAAACTCAACAGGAGATCGAAGAGGAGAGTTGCAACAACTCTCTGAACAGAGAAGCGACCACTTACTGGAAGGTATTTTCTGATTTGTATACAGTATATTTGCTGGGGACGTTGTCAACCTGTTAGCATTTTGTTTTCTCATTTATCTATTCTCCTCTGGACAAAATGACAAGACGAAAAAAATCACCTCAGCAAAAAGAACAAGAGGTAGTACCCTCAGGCAGGGACCTACTCAATACGGACATTAGTACGATGTCAGACCTAGAGTTCAGGATCATGACTTTAAATATACTAGCTGAGCTTGAAAAAAGCGTGGAAGTTATTAGAGAAACCCTTTCTGGAGAAATAAAAGAACTAAAATCTAACCAAGTCGAAATCAAAAAGGCTATTGAGGAGGTGCAATCAAAAATGGGGGCACTAACTGCTAGGATAAATGAGGCAGAAGGGAGAATCAGCGATATGGAAGACCAAATGATGGAAAATAAAGAGGCTGAGAAAAAGAGAGATAAAGAACTACAGGATCACGAGGGCAGAATATGAGAGATAAGTGATACAATAAGACGAAACAAAATTAGAATAATTGGGATCCCAGAAGAAGAAGAAAGAGAGAGAGGGGCAGAAGGTATATTGAAGCAAATAATAGCAGAGAACTTCCCTAATGTGAGGAAGGAAACAGGCATCAAAATCCAGGAGGTACAGGGAACCCCTCTCAAAATCAAAAATAATAGGTCAACACCCCGACATCTAATAGTAAAACTTACGAGTCTCAGAGACAAAGAGAAAATCCTGAAAGCAGCTCGGGAGAAGAGATCTGTAAACTATAATGGTAGAAATATTAGATTGGCAACAGACCTACCCACAGAGACCTGGCAGGCCAGAAAGGACTGGCATGATATCTTCGGAGCACTAAACGAGAAAAATATGCAGCCAAGAATACTATATCCAGCTAGGCTGTCTTTGAAAATAGAAGGAGAGATAAAAAGCTTCCAGAACAAACAAAAACTAAAGGAATTTGCAAACTCGAAACCATCCCTCCAAGAAATATTGAAAGGGGTCCTCTAAGCAAAGAGAGAGCCTAAAAGCAGCATAGATCAGAAAGGAACACAGACAACATACAGTAACAGTCACCTTACAGGCAATACAATGGCACTAAATTCATACCTTTCAATAGTTACCCGGAATGCAAATGGGCTCAATGCCCCAATCAAAAGACACAGGCTATCAGATTGGATTAAAAAACAAGACCCATTAATATGCTGTCTGCAAGAGACTCATTTTAGACCCAAAGACACCCCCAGATTGAAAGTGAGGGGGTGGAAAACCATTTACCATGCTAATGGACACCGAAAGCAAAGAAACACATTGACAACAATACAATAATAGTGGGGGACTTTAACACCCCCCTCACTGAAATGGACAGATCATCTAAGCAAAAGATCAACAAGGAAATAAAGACTTTAAATGACACACTGGACCAAATGGACTTCACAGACATATTCAGAACATTCCATCCCAAAGCAACGGAATACACATTCTTCTCTAGTGCCCATGGAACAGTCTCCAGAATTGATCACATCCTAGGTCACAAATCAGGTCCCAACTGGTACCAAAAGTTTGGGATTATTCCCTGTATATTTTCAGACCACAATGCTTTGAAACTAGAACTCAACACAAGAGGAAAGTTGGAAAGAACTCAAATACATGGTGGCTAAAGAGCATCCTACTAACGAATGAATGGGTCCACCAGGAAATTAAAGAAGAATTAAAAAAATTCATGGAAGGCAATTAAAATGAAAACACAACTGTTCAAAATCTTTGGGATACAGCAAAGGCAGTCCTGAGGGGAAAGTATATAGCAATACAAGCCTTTCTCAAGAAACAAGAAAGGTCTCAAATACACAACCTAACCCTACACCTAAAGTAGCTGGAGAAAGAAAAGCAAATAAAGCATAAACCCAGCAGGAGAAGAGAAATAATAAAGATCAGAGCAGAAATCAATGAACTAGAAACCAAAAGAACAGTAGAACAGATCAACAAAACTAGGAGCTGGTTCGTTGAAAGAATTAACAAGATTGATAAACCCCTGGCCAGACTTATCAAAAAGAAAAGAGAAAGGACCCAAATCAACAAAATCATGAATGAAAGAGGAGAGATCACAACCAACACCAAAGAAATACAAACAATTATAAGAACATATTATGAGCAACTCTATGCCAGCAAATTAGGTAACCTGGAAGAAATGGGTGCATTCCTAGAGATGTATCAACTACCAAAACTGAACCAGGAAGAAATAGAATACCTGAACAGACCTATAACCACTAAGGAAATTGAAGCAGTCACCAAAAATCTCCCAACAAACAAAAGCCCAGGGCCAGATGGCTTCCCAGGGGAATTCTATCAGACATTTAAAGAAGAATTAATACCTATTCTCCTGAAACTGTTCCAAAAAATAGAAATGGAAGGAAAACTTCCAAACTCATTTTATGAGGCCACCATTACCTTGATCCCCAAACCAGACAAAGACGCCATCAAAAAGGAGAATTACAGACCAATATCCTTGATAAACATGGATGCAAAAATTCTCACCAAAATACTAGCCAATAGGATCCAACAGTACATTAAAAGGATTGTTCACCACGACCAAGTGGGATTTATCCCTGGGCTGCAAGGATGGTTCAACATCCGCAAATCAATCAATGTGATACAATACATTAACAAAATAAAGAACAGAATTATATGATCCTCTCAATAGATGCAGAAAAAGCATTTTTCAAACTACAGCATCCTTTCTTGATCAAAACTCTTCAGAGTATAGGCATAGAGGGTACATACCTCAATATCATAAAAGCCATCTATGAGAAACCTACAGCGAATATCATTCTCAATGGGGAAAAGCTGGAAGCTTTTCCCCTAAGGTCAGGAATGTGTCAGGGATGTCCACTCTCACCACTGCTATTCAACATAGTATTAGAAGTCCTAGCCACAGCAATCAGACAACAAAAAGAAATCAAATGCATCCAAATCGGCAAAGAGGTACTCAAACTCTCACTCTTTGCAGATGATATGATACTTTATGTGGAAAACCCAAAAAACTCCACCCCAAAACGGCTAGAACTCATAGGAATTCAGTCAAGTAGCAGTCTATAAAATCAATGCACAGAAATCAGTGGCATTCCTATACACCAACAACAAGATAGAAGAGAGACAAATCAAGGAGTCAATCCCATTTACAATTGCACCCAAAAACATAAGATACCTAGGAATACATTTAACCAAAGAGGCAAAGGATCTGTACTCAAAAAACTATAAAATACTTATGAAAGAAATTAAAAAGACACAAAGAAATGGAAAAACTTTCCATGCTCATGGATTGGGAGAACCAACATTATGAAGATATCAATGCTACCTTGGGCAATCTACACATTCAATGCAATCCCCATCAAAATACCATCCACCTTTTTCAAAGAAATGGAACAAATAATCCTAAAATTTGTATGGAACCAGAAGAGACCCCGAATAGCCAGAGTAATATTGAAAAAGAAAAGCAAAGCTGGCGGCATCACAATTCCGGACTTCCAGCTCTATTACAAAGCTGTCATCATCAAGACAGTATGGTACTGGCACAAAAACAGACACATAGATCAATGGAACAGAATCGAGAGCCCAGAAATGGACCCTCAACTCTATGGTCAACTCATCTTTGACAAAGCAGGAAAGAATGTCCAATGGAAAAAAGACAGTCTCTTCAACAAATGGTGTTGGGAATATTGGACAGCCACGTGCCGAAGAATGAAACTGGACCATTTCCTACACCAAACACAAAAGTAGACTCCAAATGGTTGAAAGACCTAAACGTGAGACAGGAGTCCACCAAATCCTAAAGGAGAACACAGGCAGCAAACTCTTCGACCTCAGCCGCAGTCACTTCTTCCTAGAAACATTGCCAAAGGCAAGGGAAGAAAGGGCAAAAATGAACTATTGGGATTTCATCAAGATAAAAAGCTTTTGCACAGCAAAAAAACAGTCCACAAAACCAAAAGACAACCGATAGAATGGGAGAAAATATTTGCAAATGACATATCAGATAAAGGGCTAGTATCCAAAATCTATAAAGAACTTATCAAACTCAACACCCAAAGAACAAATAATCCAATCCAGAAATGGGCAGAAGACATGAACAGACATTTTTCCAAAGAAGACATCCAAATGGCCAAAAGACACATGAAAAAAGGCTCAACATCGCTCGGCATCAGGGAAATCCAAATCAAAACCTCAATGAGATATCACCTCACACCAGTCAGAATGGCTAAAATTAACAAGTCAGGAAACGACAGATGTTGGTGGGGATGTGGAGAAAGGGGAACCCTCCTACACTGTTGGTGGGAATGCAAGCTGGTGCAACCCCTCCTGAAAACAGTATGGAGGTTCCTCAAACAGTTGAAAGTAGAGCTACCATACGATCCAGCAATTGCACTACTGGGTATTTACCCCAAAGATACAAATGTAGGGATCCGAAGGGGTACGTGCACCCCAATGTTTATAGCAGCAATGTCCACAATAGGCAAACTGTGGAAAGAGCCAAGATGTCCATGGACACATGAATGGATAAAGAAGGTGTGGTATATATACACAATGGAATATTATGCAGCCATCAAAAGGAATGAGATCTTGCCATTTGCAACAACCTGGATGGAACTGGAGGGTGTTATGCTGAGTGAAATAAGTCAATCAGGGAAAGACATGTATCTTATGACCTCACTGATATGAGGAATTCTTAATCTCAGGAAACAAACTGAGTGTTGCTGGAGTGGTGGGGCGTGGGAGGGTTGGGGTGGCAGGTGATAGACATTGGGTAGAGTATATGCTATGGTGAGTGCTGTGAATTGTGCAAGACTGTTGAATCACAGATCTGTACTTCTGAAACAAATAATGCAACATATGTTAAGAAAATGAAAAAGAAGAAGATAGCAGGAGGGGAAGAATGAAGGGGAGTAAGTCAGAGGGGGAGACGAACCATGAACGACGATGGACTCCGAAAAACAAAATGAGGGTTCTAGAGGGGAGGAGGGTAGGGGGATCGGTTAGCCTGGTGATGGGTATTAAAGAGGGCACATTCTGCATGGAGCACTGGGTGTTATGCACAAACAATGAATCATGGAACACTACATCAAAAACTAATGATGTAATATATGGTGATTAACATAACAATAAAAAACATATATGGGATTTACAGTAGGCACATTTTATCACCTTACAATTAAAAAGTACTTATTAGAGAAAATGTCACTTATATACAGAATGCAATATTTGATTAAAAAATAATTATGCTACGGGCTTCCTCTTTCCGTCCCAGGCGATTCCTCTTCGCGCCAGTCAGAATGGAGAAGCAACCCGGAGAGCAAGCAGCCGCCGAGCCCGCGGACTCCGGAGCGGGAGGCGGGGAAGGCGGGTCACCACAGGTCGCCGGCGCCCAGACGGCGCGTCCCGAGGACCGCTTGACCCTGCTGCTCAGGCTAAGAGCACAGACAAAACAACAACTCTTGGAATATAAATCAGTAGTTGATGCAAATGAAGAAAAAACTCCAGAACAAATCATGCAAGATAAGCAAATTGAAGCTAAAATTGAAGACCTGGAAAATGAAATTGAAGATGTGAAAATTGCTTTTGAAATAAAAAAGCTTGCATTAGACAGGATGCAACTTTCGGCTGCACTTAAAAAAAACCTGGAGAAAATTAACCCCAAGACTAGTGTGCTCATGGATAACATGAAACATGTATTAAAGCTAAACAAATTAATAATGAAATCACACCAGGAATCTTGGGATTTGGAGGAAAAACTACTTGATGTTAGGAAGAAGAGATTACAATTAAAACAAGCTTCAGAAAGTAAGCTTTTAGAAATACAAACTGAAAAGAACAAACAGAAAAATGATTTGGCCAATATGGAAAATTCAGACAAGATAAAGACCATACAACAAAACCTGCAGATGGAGATACAAATTACGACAGTTATTCAACATGTGTTTCAGAACCTCATTTTAGGAAGTAAAGCCAATTGGGCAGAGGATTCTGCCTTTAAGGAAACCGTTCTACAGCTTGAGAAGAATCTCACCATGATCTAATAAGAATTCTGTTTTATTTTTTGTTTCAGTCTTTAATATGTCATTTAAATAGCAAATTTAAAGTAAAATTTTTAGTGTTTTTGGAAAAAAAAAAAAAAAAATTATGCTACTAAATAGAGTTGATTACCTGTGGCCTAGATGGCAGAGAGCTTCATATTTTACAAGCATATGAAAATTTGGGGCACTGATTAAATCATTAAAGTTTTCAGTATTACAAAGTAAATGTAGGTTGGGTAAATATTAGAATGAAAAAAATCTGAATCAAGGACAAATGATAAAGTCATATAATTAGTTAAAAATTGACAAAAATGTATTTCAGGTACTATGTGAATGTAGATAATAGAGATATGAAAAACATTCCCTTTTACTTCAGAAAGTTATGTTATTAACAATATTATAAATGTGTTTAACTGAATTTAATAGCCATATTAATGAGATTATAATGTTAATAAAAATTAAAACATACATCATATTGTAATTGTTCTTATCAGAGAAGAGAACTATGTAATGTGGAGTTAATAGAATATAAATATTGAGGACAGAAAGCTAGAATTTTAACCTTTGTATTTACTCCATATTCCTTCTGATCTCTAGATTTTTTATCTTCATAATGGAGATGACTGAAATATTTAAGAAAGTGTTTAGTACATTTAGTTTGTCTTTAGTCACTTTCTGTTAAGAGAGTACAGACTTGGATGAAGTATAATGCAAACAGAGGATGTCAATTTTTATGATGTGAGATACTCAAATCAAAAAGCATGGATTTTACAATATCTTTCACATTTGGATGATAACCTAGATTGTTGGCAAAAATTAATGTGGAAGGGCATCAGGGTGGAGCAGTTGGTTAACTGTCCGACTTTTGATTTCAGCTCAGGTCATGCTCTTAGTGTCCTGGGATCAAGCCCCACATGGGGCTCTACGCTTAGCATGGAGTCTATTTAAGATTCTCTATCCCTCTATCTCTGCCCCTCCCACTCAGGCTGTCTCTCTCTCTCTCAAATCAATAAATCATTAAAAAATTAATGTGGAAAAAAACTCATCTGTTTCTAAGATAAACTGTGTCATCACTACTGACTATATGATTAATGAGAAATGCTATACTTCACCTAGCTGTCTTTTAGGGAAAATAATATGATATAGGTATGACTTTTGGCTTAAATTTGAATGTTAAGCACAACTTATTTTTTCCTGTGTCATGTGGATTGTCTTTGACTGTCAAAAGATAATTTAGTTGGAAAGATTTATGAGTTTAAGATAGAAGTTTACCTGCTGTGGAATAACTTGGAAATGACTGCCCCATACTTTAAAAAATTTCATCATTCAGGAGGACCTGCCTCTTACAGACGAATGATATATTTGAAGCTTTGCATACAATGATCTAGAAACTTTAGGAGGGAAACACTTATATCACTCTTCTGTGTGATACACTTCAAGTATTTAGAGCAAATTCCAGTTATTGATGTTGCAAATTGGTTCTAAAAGTGTCTCTTCACTTTTTCAAATTGATGAAGCACTCAAGCCTCAGGTTCTTGAAAATTATTTGAAGGAAAACTCAGCTGTCATCCATTTTGTTTGCAGGATGAATTAAGGCAATGTTTCCTCTATGTCATGATTTGAAAATCCTCTTTGTAGGCTTGTGCTATTATGACTTTATGCAAAGCCCTCATAGAAGGGTTTTAGGAATTCTTTTGATTTAGTTTCAAGGATAACTTCTAGAAAAATACTTTGGAAAATTGTAATGTATAATATCTCTTGCTTACTTCAAAAGTGAGTAGATTATATGGATCATTATCTATTTCCATCTGTACACAGTGATGGAACTTGTTCCTCCATTTCTAGCTATGAAGACAAAGCACTTTACAAAGCTTGAAATATGAATGCCTAGGCCCTCAATTGTGCCTTATTTTCCACATTATTGTATTGGCCAGCCAGTGGCAAGCAACTTGACACACATAAAGATTAATATAAAATGAATAAAGTAAGCAAATAGTAAGAATTAAGTATATTAAAATCTGTAACATACAGATTTCTTACCTTAGCTGAATTTTAATGGATATACATAATTTATTTGAAGACTTAAGTGGCATCAAGGAAATAACATAAAGAAAACACCACTCATTGGGCGCCTGGGTGGCTCAGTTGGTTAAGCGACTGCCTTCGGCTCAGGTCATGATCCTGGAGTCCCGGGATCGAGTCCCATGTCGGGCTCCCTGCTCAGCGGGGAGTCTGCTTCTCCCTCTGACCCTCCCCCCTCTCATGTACTCTCTCTCTCTCATTCTCGCTCTCTCAAATAAATAAATAAAAAATTAAAAAAAAAAAAGAAAACACCACTCATTTAGTTTTTAACAGGGAAGACTCATATGAACAATGAGTTTTATCTTCAATATTGAAAGGACACTCTAAGCAAGTTTTGTCTAAACTTATAGTCCATCTCCCCTTTCATGGCTCAAGTCTTGATACTTGCCTTTTCTCTAATTATCCACTCTCTTTTCCTTACTTTTTGATTTCTCTGCAATTCCATTTCTCTTTAATTTCCTCTTCTAGTCACCTAACATTTTCTATTATCCTTCACATTCACTCAGTGGTCCTTTAATTGCCATTTATTATGTAAGCTTGTCAGGAAATTGAGTAAACTAGTAATTTTTTACAATCTAAAAAAGCTTCTTGCAGAGTTACATCTGAGGTAAGTTTTCTCTTGTTATGTGAGTGAATCTAACTTTCCTCTCTTGTCGAAAGCACTTCTCTTAAAAAAATTAATTTTACCTTTGTGCAAGCTAGATTTTGGAAATGAATTATTTCCCTACCTATAGTGATGTATTAGGATATATAAATAAAATACAGAATATGAAAAGAAGGTATATATTTGCATATATATATATAGGATATTTTATATGCACATTTGTGGGTGTATAAACAAAGTGTTTACAACAACATAGGATCTCTTAGCACACAATATTCAAATATATCATTCAAATATATCATATTAGTTCACTACCTCTATATTGTGTTCTGTTCAGAAAGATGAGAAATGTTTATGAAAAACTGATGAATAAGTGGAATTTCTCAAAAGAAATACATGGGTTATTTATTGAGAATAAAAGTATATGTAGTGGATGAATTTGATATTTAATTCATCAAATACTTTTATTCACAAAATAAGGAATAACTTATAAAGACATATAAATACAGATTATATGTATAACTTAAAAAGCACTGTAAAATATGTTGGTTCTTTGTCAAATGTGTGCATTGAAATCAACTGAAGAACTGAAACAAAATGAATATCTTTCATCTTGGTTAAATCTAATTCAGTATGAGTTTGTCTCAGATTGATTGCAAATATTGTATTTTATCAGACTTTATCAGAGGGTCTGTTGCATTTCACTAGCCTACTACCATTGACTCTAAGAAATATCATGAGCTCAAATATGGAACACCAAAATTTCTGTTTTTACTCCCCACATACTTGGGGTCTCTTCTATAAAAGAAAACAGTTGTTACATGCCATACCTACTATCACTGCTATTATTACCAAATGCAATATTAGACATGAAAAAAACTGTATATGAGCTAGCGAAATACTATATAAATTACACTGTTATTTAAGCAAGTTCAAAATGGATATTTTTTCATATATATATTTTATTGTCAACATATGTAGAGGATCACACTTGAATGAATGTTATGGATATTTTGATGTTTTATCTACAGTAGTCATAAATCCCTTAGATGATAACAGCATGAGCAATGATAAATTCAGAATTGACTTTGGCTCTAACAGGTGGTATGATAGTTGTGTTCAGAAGCAATGAATATTATATTTTTTATATTCTTAAATGTAAATTGAAATTACATGTAAAAAGATATCCTTGCAAATACATTATCTCTATCATTATTATTACTTGAACACTATGGGTGCCTATAAAATAAATTAGAATTCCACTAAGAAAACAGTGCCATATATTCTGTACCTGTCAACACTTTTAACTGCTGAGGCCTGCAAAAGCTAAGAAACTAATGCAACTGTTGAAAACATCAGAAATTATTTGAAGCTCAGTGCAAATCATCAGACTGAGTTTTCTTCTAACACATATTTGACCCTTCCTTATGCAATACCTCTCCATTTCTGACTTTGGAGAATGTGCATTTTGGTCCACTTCTCATGTACCCCATGTGGGCTTAATAATCTGACATAAGGTCATATATTTTTGTTGTCATGTAGAAACCTATATTAGCCTCCCCCTAGTAAATGACAATTAGCTCCTGGCAGAGCATTAATGCCCCAAAGTTCAGGTATGAACATGAATGTGCTGGTTGGGTATAAGATATTCTGGCCTGGTATTACACACATTTCACAAAGTGTAGACACTTTTATGGATTAGGTGACAGTAAAAACATGAATAAAAACATAAATGAAATGTATTTTATGGCTTATGTTACTTTTCAAGAAATATATATATCAGTTAATAGCTTTAAAATTTGATCTCTGGTTGGAAAGCAAATACACATTTAATGTATTAAAGGATACACTTCCTTTTTGACAGTGCCAACACCCACTTCCTTCAAAAGCAAAATTTTCACCAAATACCTCTAACATTGAAAATAGAAAAATAAAGTAATGTGATTAAAAAAAAAGATTTTACTTATGTATTTGAGAGATAGAGCACAGGCAAGAGAACTTAAACCCGGCAGGGGGCGGGGGAGGGCAGCAGAGGGAGAAGCAGACTTCCCACTGAGCAGAGAGTCTAACATGGGGCTCCCTGAAATCATGACCTGAGCCGAAGGCAGCCACTTAATCCACCGAGCCACCCAGGTGTCTCTAAAATGTGATTTTTGAAGTACTGAAAACTTTTATACACTTGCATGTAATATTATATGGATGAAGGCCTCTCAGGAGACTAGAAGAATCACTTTCATCATTTGTATTCATTAAAACATTCACTAATTAAGACATTTTGTTATGTCACAGAGATTTCATTATATGAAAACAATGAATCATGAAACACTACATCAAAACTAATGATGTACTGTATGGTGACTAACATAACATAACAAAATAAAATAAAATTTTTAAAAAAGCAACCATTTTGCCTAATGGAATATTCTTTACTTAATTTTTCCAACAAAGTATCAACTTATGTATGAGTCCTTTGCTGTACATAATATTTTCCCATCAAGGGTATTTATCAAAAAACATATTAAAAACATATATGTTCTTCACAGTATGTTCTCAGTAATGAAAAGTTCTAAATACAGTTTAGAAATATTAAATTCACTTTTATAGGTATAATCTTGATAGCTTGTAGCTATCTGTTATTAAAAACCAAATACATAAAAAAAACAAATACATGGCATGAACTTTTGTAACTAAATAAGAAGAGATATCCTTTCTAATACTACTTCATAGTCTTTAAATGTGGTTAAATCATCTTTTGATTTTATTGAAAAGTAAGAAGATAGGAAGAACTCAATACACATGGAGAAACATATGTCTAAAAATATAGATCTGGATATCTAGAATCTAGAGTTATATTTCCATATCTCTGTATAAATTATCTATCTATTTAATTTTGCATTTAAACTTTGGCATTATTTTTGTGACCTGCAGCAGATTTTCAAGACTTTGAAGGTAGCAAATAGTAAGAGCATCTTCTTAATAGCACGATAATGGGGATTACCTGAATAATTGATAAATGGCTAAGTACAGTGAATGGAGCCTGGTTATTGCTTATTAGAATGAACTATTTTAATATTAATATAATTATTGACATATTACTCCACTTTCAAATTTAGATGTTTTGTCTCATCTTTGACTAATTTTAATAAACTCAAAAAATTATATTTCTATTCTTTCATTATTTCAACGTTGTAATTTCCAAGTGTGAATTTGACATTATATCCAGTCTTATTACTAAAAATGTTAGAATATATGTAATTGTAATACATCTCTGGGATATAGTATTGTTTCTGTTGATAAATCTTTTTTCATGAATGAAAGCAGAAAATATCATTTAAATATGTTCTCCCTAATCTTAAGGGAAAAAAATAACAATTTGTAAATAGTGGTTTTCAAAAATAATTTTTCAGAACATGCCATATCTCAATTAATCATATATTACCTTGATTTCTTTGGAGAAATGTGTTTTTGTAATACAGGCAATTTTTTTCTTTCTTTGTAATACCTAGCATTGTTTAACCTGAATCTATTGCTATATATAATGCTATCAGCTTCAAATTTTTCTAACTTTTCATCTCTGAAGTCAGTGTTCATTTTTTTTTTCAAGAGAACCAACTTTGAGCTTTATTTATCACCCTACAGGACTTAATTTTTTAAATCATTTCTGCTTTTGTATTTTTTTTAATTTTTTTATTGTTATGTTAATCACCATATATTACATAATTTGTTTTGATGTAGTGTTCCATGATTCATTGTTTGTTCATAACACCCAGTGCTCCATGCAGAACGTGCCCTCCTCAATACCCATCACCAGGCTAACCCATCCCCCCCC